>NC_061864.1:38640477-38976387 GCF_907164915.1 Impatiens glandulifera | reverse complement strand
GCTAGAAATAAATATGCACATCCGACTATTTATTGTCTATCCATGTTCGGCTTGAAATAAATATGCGTGTCCGGTTATTTATTGTCTATCCACGTTCGGTAGAAATAAATATATGTGTCCGGCTATTTATTGTCTATCCACGTTCGGCTAGAAATAAATATGCACGTCCGGCTATTTTTATACATATTCAAGTTCGGCTACTTAATTGAATATGTGCGTCTGGCTAGAAGTTTTGGCTATCCATTTATTAAGCACTTCCGGTTACTTGTGAATTTCGGCTACTCAACTCATTAAATGCCTCCGGCTAGCGCTTTTGGTTACTTACTTGTGAAAGTAACTGAAGCATATTCTTAGTTTATCAGCCGAATCCGTTATGCACAGTCTAACACAACAGGTGTACTAATCGAATAAAAGAATGTCACGCTATCCTTCCAGTACACCACGATCAAGAATATTTTGCACACTACCCTCCCTCAGTACAATCAGCTCTCAATGGATATTTTCTATGGTACTATTCTAGAGCTCATCCAATTAAAAGAGCACATGTGTCCACTGAAGCAAATATGTCCGTTGCCAATTGCCTATTTAAGGAGAAGTTGGAGGTCAATTTATGACTCTCGGACACACCTACGATTATCTACTACTTTCACGAGTCTTAAGCATTTTGTGTGAACTTTTTATCAATAGCTCAAGCTCTCAAGTCCTAAAAGTCTATAAGTTTGCTAGATCATTAAGTTGCATTACATTCACTGATATTTATGTGTGAGATTTAGTATTGTAAGTTAAACAGAAGTTGTTCTGTTAAACAGAGTGTGGTGTGGTAGGAGTTCAGAAGTAGGCAGTGTTTAAGTCATGTGTGTCTGACCGGGTTTGTGTAAGTGTTGTATTTAAACTAAATCTTCTAGTGAATATCTTTCTCAAAGTTGAGAAGAAGGGTTAACGTAGTAGATTTTTCTCTAAACATCCATAAACAAACTTTGTGTCTTGTGTTATATACATTCTGAATCTTTCAACCCTTTATTTGCCGCGTTAAGTCTAAACAAACAGTTCCGCACTTGACTTCGTTCTAGAGTTTGTGAAAACTTGTGAAGAATAGAAACAGATATTATCTTCTAATAGAGATAATATCGAAGTGTAAGTCGACGCGGTTAACAATACATGGTCAACCCCTACTATTGTTAACTTATTTCCTAACAATTATTTTCCTAAGGCGCGCGTCTATGTCATGGTTATATCTCTAAAATAAAAATTGTTATTAAATGTAGTTTAGCAGTGAAGCTCGAAGATGGTACACGATTCTTTTCCTATGAGTTCGAGATTCTGAATCATCTTGCCTTAGCCCGAGCAGCAGTTATCTTTCCCAATCTCTCAAACTTAACCTCTCCAAAATATCATTCCTTTCTTCTTTTCCTTTTTCTTCTTTTTGTAAGCTTCTTGCCCCTTTGCAAATCAGCCTTTGGACTTGTTCAAGTTTCTTTTACCTCAATTCAAACACACATTTTCTCTTATTTTGTATTTTCTCAAATATTACTCCCAAAGCTCGTCAGACAAAGTACTGTCCTAGTCCCTAATTGTAGACACTCATTTTTTACCCCTCCCCCCAATTTTATAGTTTATGCTTTTAATAAATCCGAGCCTATACAAGTTTCACGTATTCATTCACGGGCTTATTGCACGATTTATTTTAAAGACAATTATTATTAGAACAATTGAGTTTCGAAAATAATTGATTTTGGATTTTTAATAAGTTAAGGTAGTAATTTGTCTATGTTACAACACTTAGGGAAGTTATTATACTTAGAATATTTAGGGTTTTATATAATTAATTACCTTGAGTATTTAAAATATATATTTTACAAAATATGTATTAATGTTTTTTATAAAAGTTTGTTAGATTAGTTTGTTAGATTAGGTTTTGCAATTTAATTATTTGACTTAATTAGTTAGCATTTTATTATAATTAGAATTGTTTCTTAGAAATAGGAATAATTAATAATAATAATAATAATAATAAATTACTTTCTTTAATTGTTTGTTTTAATTTTATTTCTTTTGTATGATAAAGGGAAATGGGTCAATCCAAGATCCACATGCAAGATCCGGACCAGATTTGTGAATAGGGTCAAGAAGATTCAAATCAAAGGCAAGTCAACCCGAAGTAAGGCCAAAGAAATGATCCAATTGACGGATCCGACCAATGACTCGACTAATGGACCGACCCATGCCCAAGATCCGGCCCATAAAATCAAATGCTAAAAATAATTAGGTGAAGGCGGCGGTTACCTTCTTGATGGTGAAATCCACAAATCTTGATATTTCGATCCTATCATGTGTGGTCAAAGAAAGAAAGGGAAGATTAAAAAAATGGAAGAAGTTGCAAGAAAGAAAGTTTCAAGCGTGTGTGGAAGAAAAGATTGAAGGCTTGGTCATTTTTTTTATTAAAAACTAAAATGACCAAGTATTATATCATTATTATTAAAAGCTTAAATCATATTGGATATTATTTGACATTTAGTGACATGTCAAGTGGAGATTGATCATTTTTTTTAAACATTTGTATATGTTTAAAAGAGAAATCTTATTCCAATGTGTTAAATGGGCCTTTGGGCCCTAGGGTTTCATAGCTTTGCGAGGGTTCTTCCTCTCTCTCTCTTTTCACATTTCACGTGACCTTCTTCTTTTCAAAACCCCACATTCTAATATTCAAGTGCCCTTAGGCTGCCCCTTTGAAATAAAAGAGTTCATCCACTTGAGTCAAGAAAGCAACCATCTTTATAAGCTTCTTGACTTCACCTTTAGTTTTTGTCTTCATATAATAAGATTGCTTTTGATTTTTCTATTATATAATATGATTGTATGTATGATTATTAGCTAATTAGGTTTTTAACTTTATGTATGATTTATGTAAATATTAATAACATATTTAACATGTAAATAATATAAAATATAAAAAAAAACAAAATGTTTAATATATATAAGAGGTTAAAAAAAGTTTGTTTTCTTTGTACAGTTTTATTATTATTATTATTATTATTTGAGGGCAAAAAAAAATGTTTTCTTTGTACAGTTTTATTATTCTTATATTATTATTATTATTTGAATAATTAGATATAAAATGTTGAATTATATACTATTTAAATTTTTATAAAACTTTAAGGGCCATTTAAATTTGAAGAATCCTAAATAAAAAATAAAAATAAATAAAAATAAAAATTGTTTTCTTTGTACAATTTTATTATTATTATTATTATTTGAATAATAAGATCTAAATGTTGAATTATATATTAATAAACTTTTATAAAACTTTAAGGGCGATTTGAATTTGAAGAATCCTAAGTAAAAATTAAAAAAAAAAATAATTTGTTTTCTTTGTACATTTTTATTTGTTTTAGTTTTCTTTTGTCTTTCTTTATTTTTTTTATTTTTTTATTTTTTTATTTTTGTATCTCATACAAACTCTTTAAATGTTTAAAATGGAAAATTCTAAAATGTAAAGAATAAGAAATTTAATGAAAGGTCAAAATTAATTAGTAGAGACCTTAGGGGCGTTGTGGGACATAGCGTCTAAAAAACTATTTTCCACACGTAACCAAACGCCGAACTCACGTATCTTAATTTCCTAATTTTTGAAATTAGGTGGCGACTCTCTAGTCGTGAGGTTAATTAATATTGAAAAAAGTTTAAAAAAAGGCCTATGACATACTTCCCATTAAAAAACTCTCAATCTCTCCCAGATTCGACCGGAAGGTAAGATATGGAGTTGTCTAAAAAGCTTCATTTTTCAAACTTCAATTTTTCAAACATTAAAATTAATTCCCCTCATGTTTACAAAAAAAAAATTAAAGAGTGTTCCAGAATTTTCAAACTAGTCGATCAAAATTTTTTTTAAAATCGATCATAGTTTTCTGGCGACTCTATTGGGGACATTCGACGTTTGACTTCAAAGTAATTTTGGCCAAGTATTTAAACTTTCTTACGCTTTAATTCATACTCCATGTTCACATTAATTGATTATTTGCATGAGACTTGGAGCTCCAACGTGGTGTGTGGGTATATATCATTGGATGAATCTCACACATCTATATTTTATGTGCTAAGGGTAGTCAATGTGAATGACACCCTCAACCCTATGTCTTGAAGGATTTTGTGTGATTTGAGAGTTAAGAAAAACATTAGGAAAAAACTAGGATTAACCCTCTCTTCTTTTCAAATATCCCCTACTATTGAAAATGAGGGATTTTGAAATGGAGTTGAGGGGGATGTCCAATTGAGAGCTCCCCTTACATCGAGAGATCCCTTTTGGGATAGTATCCTTGTCGGTGGAACAACTCTCTCTTAAGCCATTTCAACTTTAGAACAAAAATCCAAAAAACCAATTATATCAAGTCGTTGCCTCGTCTCGTCCTGTCGAGCAACAAAGTCATGTCAAGAAGCCCTTTACTTGACTACTATATATGATAAATACATGTATGCATATAGATATTTCTAGGCGCTCAGTTTATCCATTCAAAGTTTTAAAATCCCCACTAGTGAAAAAAGGACTTTTACCGACAGAATTTACCGAGGGTTTTATAAAACTCTCGGTAATGGTCCCGAGAGGAATAAATCTTTCGTTATTAAAAATAAATTTCGAGAGGTGTATAAAACCTTCGGTGATATGAGTTTTCACCGAAAGTTTTTCACAAAACCCTCGGGTTTGACTGTTCCCAAAAAAACTGAAAATAATTCCTAGTGTTGGATAAGGGCAATTGCGAAGGTTTTTCAAAAAAACCCTCGATTTTGACTCTCCCCAAAAGGTTAATTGCGAAGGTTTTTCAAAAAACCCTCGGTTTTGACTCTTCTCAAAAAATCTGAAAATTATTCTAAGTGTTGGGAAGGGGGTAATTGCGAAAGTTTTTCAAAAAACCCTCAGTTTTGACTCTTCTCAAAAAATCTGAAAATTATTCTAAGTGTTGGGAAGGGGTAATTGCGAAGGTTTTCAAAAAACCCTCGGTTTTGACTCTTCTCAAAAAATCTGAAAATTATTCTAAGTGTTGGGAAGGGGGTAATTGCGAAGGTTTTTCAAAAAACCCTCGGTTTTGACTCTTCTCAAAAAATCTGAAAGTTATTCTAAGTGTTGGGAAGGGGGTAATTGCGAAGGTTTTTCAAAAAACCCTCGGTTTTGACTCTTCTCAAAAAATCTGAAAATTATTCTAAGTGTTGGGAAGGGGGTAATTGCGAAGGTTTTTCAAAAAACCCTCGGTTTTGACTCTTCTCAAAAAATCTGAAAATTATTCTAAGTGTTGGGAAGGGGTAATTGCGAAGGTTTTTCAAAAAACCCTCGGTTTTGACTCTTCTCAAAAAATCTGAAAATTATTCTAAGTGTTGGGAAGGGGGTAATTGCGAAAGTTTTTCAAAAAAACCCTCGGTTTTGACTCTTCTCAAAAAATCTGAAAATTATTCTAAGTGTTGGGAAGGGGGTAATTGCGAAGGTTTTTCAAAAAACCCTCGGTTTTGACTCTTCTCAAAAAATCTGAAAATTATTCTAAGTGTTGGGAAGGGGGTAATTGCGAAAGTTTTTCAAAAAACCCTCGGTTTTGACTCTTCTCAAAAAATCTGAAAATTATTCTAAGTGTTGGGAAGGGGTAATTGCGAAGGTTTTCAAAAAACCCTCGGTTTTGACTCTTCTCAAAAAATCTGAAAATTATTCTAAGTGTTGGGAAGGGGGTAATTGCGAAGGTTTTCAAAAAACCCTCGGTTTTGACTCTTCTCAAAAAATCTGAAAATTATTCTAAGTGTTGGGAAGGGGGTAATTGCGAAGGTTTTTCAAAAAACCTCTCGGTATTTGACTTCTTCATTTTTTGATTTCTTCATTTATTTTAATTTACTTGGTGTTTAATTAGCTTGTCTAAACTCTTAACTAAGATAATAAAGTGTGTGTTATTTTTGAAGTGTATGGATTGTGATTAATTTTATAAATGTATATGATTGTGTTTGATTATATAAAGGAATGTATATGTTTGTGTTTGATGATAATAAGAATATGTGTAGAGTTTGATTATAAAAAGGATGTGTTTAATGATAATTAGGTTGTGTTTTAAATAGATGAATGTGTGTTGTTGATGTTTTAAGTTAAAAAATCTAAGGTCAAAACCGAGAGATATACACAATTCTCTCGGATTTTCTTTTATTAAAATTTGTGTGAGATCCATCAAAACCGAGAGATTTACTCATATCTCTCGGAAAAAATAACCAAAACCGAGAGTTATATATAAAACTCTCGGAAATATTAAAAATCAAAATCGAGAGTTATACCTAAAACTTTCGGAAATATGAAAGGGTCAAAACCGAGAGTTATACCTAAAACTCTCGGAAATATGAAAGGGTCAAAACTGAGAGTTATACCTAAAACTCTCGGTAAAACCCCTTTTAATTAAAAAAAACATCTTTCCCTTTCTAGATCACTATCGCTCGCTTCTTCCCTCTCCCCTTCTCCCGTTCGACAGTCGCGCTCACCGAAAGACGATCTACGCCGATAACAAAAAACGCCGCCCACGCCCAACGCCACCCACGTCCACGTCGCCGATTGATCCTTCCGCTGCTTGTAGCTCTCCGTCGATCTATCTGCCGCTGTGTCTCTAGCTCGTCGTCGATCTGCCTGCCGCCGTGCTTCTTTTCTTCAACTTCTAGGTTAGTTTATATTATATGGTTAGATTTAGGTTTGATGTTGGTTAGTTTTATGTTTGATTTAGGTTACAGTTTCTTGGGTTTAAGTTTGATTTATGTTAGATTTAGGTTTGAATGATATTAGTTTTATGTTTTATTTAAGTTAGATTTTGTTAGATTTAAGTTTGATTGATGTTAGTTTTATGTTTGATTTATGTTAGATTTTGTTAGATTTTGTTAGATTTATGATTTAGGTTAGATTTAGGTTTGAATGATGTTAGTTTTATGTTTGATTTATGTTAGATTTTGTTAGATTTAGGCTTGATTTAAGTTTGTGAATGAATTGATTAATATTGATGTTAGTTTTAGGTTTGATTATTATTGATGTTAGATTTATGTTTGATTTAAGTTTGTGAATGAATTGATTATTATTGATGTTGGTTTTAGGTTTGATTATTATTGATGTTAGATTTATGTTTGATTTAAGTTTGTGAATGAATTGATTATTATTGATGTTAGTTTTAGGTTTGATTATTATTGATGTTAGATTTAGTTTGATTTAAGTTTGTGAATGAATTGATTATTATTGATGTTACTAATTTCATAAATCATTTATTTCAGAAGGCAGGTGAAATAAGACGGACCCTCTCTATCGTTGAAATTTTCAAGGGGACCCGTACCCCAAAAGCTACAAAAGAAAACCCCAACCCGATCCCAGACAAACGAGCGCAAAAGAAGATGGTAAGTTAATTGAATTTAATAAAATTATATATAACTTATTTATATAAATGAAAATTAATTTCAAATGTGTAGGCAGAGATGGAGGAAGTAAGAAGCAATGAACCAGATATCTTTGACTTCGACTTGACGAAGAAAGTGTATGGACGCCAAATGCATGGGACAGTGATCGGTATGGGATCCGACGTCCGACCCACACAAGAGGATCGTCGGAGTGGAAACAATTCTCAACGATCCACTGATCGGTTGTTGGAGGAGAATGAATAGCTAAAGGCGGATGTGAGACACATGGCGTTGACAATGGAGGAAATTCAAATGAGGAATATAGAAAGAGCGGAAATGATTAGTGAAATGGAAAAGAGGGATAGAGAAAGATCGCAAAGGAAGAGTCAAATGGAAGCGGAGAGGATGCAAATGACGCAAAGAATTGAGAAATATGAACAACAAATTGAATTCTTAATGACAAACCCTCCCCCAGCTAGTTAATACATTATAATTTTTGAACAATTGTAAATGTTTTGGTTCGACTAATGACATGTTGTTTGGATGATTGGGTTTGGTTTAGAATTTTGGAATTATAATGATCTTTTGGTTTATGAATATTATTGTATATGTATTGGTTTGGTTGAACAGGTTTTGATTACGCACAAAACGATCACCCTATTTGAGACATTTATAGAGACAATACCGAGAGTTATTTAAAAAACTCTCGGATTTTTCCTCGCAAGAAAAACCGAGAGTTATTTGAAAAACTCTCGGTTCTTCCTTAAAAGAAAACCCGAGAGTTATTTGAAAAACTCTCGGTTTTTCCTTACAAGAAAACCCGAGAGTTATTTGAAATACTCTCGATTTTTCTTGCAAGGGAAAAACCGAGAGTTTTTTAAATAACTCTCGGTTTTTCTTGTGAGGGAAATCCGAGAGTTTTTCAAATAACTCTCGGGTTTTCTTTTAAGGAAAAATCGAGAGTTATTCAAATAACTCTCGGTTTTTCTTGCGAAAAAAATTCGAGAGTTTTTCAAATAACTCTCGAGTTTTCTTGTAAGGAAAAACCGAGAGTTTTTAAATAACTCTCGGTTTTTTTCTCGAGTATCTAAACCGAGAGATTTATGAAATTTCTCGGTAAATACCTAATTAGATTTACCGAAAATGGCAATACCGACGAATGCCGAGAGTTACCCAAACTCTCGGTATTATATCTATACCGACAGATATAGGGCCATTACCGAGAGTTTATACTCTCGGTAATGACCATTTTTTCACCGGTGCCCATTAAACATGTGAACAATTTAGAAATGTTGAAGCTAAGCTTAATAATTTGAAAGGAGTAAAATCAAGAAAACTTAGAAAAGCTAAAAGGAATCTAATGTAACTAGTTTTCTTTCTTTATGTCTTTACTACTCAGATTCTAAGCGTAAGATATAATCAAGAAAGACGCATGAGACACAAAGACAATCAAGAAAGATGGAAAGACTTGAAGATTCGAAGACTTAGACTAGATTTCTTTATCTTGAAATATAAATCTCTTTATGAAGATACATGAGCGGCATTGTAACGAAAGGATGAGGGGTGCTTGCTTTCTTTTCTTATTTTATTTTATGACTTGAGTTTGTGATTTTATTCATAACACTTAGAATTTTAATAAAATAACTCATTCTATTTTACTCATCATTTTCTAAATGTTATATATTGTGAATGGGTAAATTGAGCGTCTATTGCGTGTTAGGGATTATGTGCATACGAGCAACGCATTGCTCGTTTTACTTGATAAAGGGGTTCGAACTGACTTTATTCTCTTGAACACAACATACTCATATTCATCATAATTTACAATGACTAACCCACCAAGAAGGTTCAATAAGTCAGTTCATCTAAAGCTAGACGATCTTCGTGATACGCTAATACAATTGGGGCAACAACTTGAAGACCTCACAGCAGAAATCGAAACTTATGCGACAATCGAACCCCTTAATCCGAAAACCTTACAAGAAGAAAGAGAAAGGGTATGCATGGCATTCATGGACGGTTGGAAAGTTGTAAAAAGGTCTATTCAAAACAAGAGTCAGGCAAGCACGTCAAACTCAAGAACAAAATGCTCATCAAAAGAACTCATTTCTCCTAAACAGAGTCAACAATCATCACAAACAAGGAGTGCCACTACTGCTCCACCTCGTAGGAAATTTGACGACTTGGGGATGCCATTGTCGAAGGCCTTAAAGGACTTGTTGCAAGACAAGTTGATCAAAATGATAACACCAGAACCTAGAAGAGAAGTAATGGGCAAGTTCGCAAATGAGTGGTACAAATACCACCAGGCTAGAGGGCATTCCACCGATTTCTGTTTCACTCTTAAACACAATATTCAAGATTTGATCGACGCCGAGATCATCCCAGTACCTAAGCCTAAAATCAACTAATAACGATTTAAAATGGACAATCTATTTTCCAGCTTATTTAATCCTCGATAACAATGTTTTTCTAACATTTTGAAAAATGCTTTTCGTAATGAAGTAATAATTTTTTATTTTACAATCGCGGACATAACATTCGAGTTAGAATTAACTTGCAACATGAAACATTACTTAGAAAAACAAGAGAATTTGTCCACTTTAGAAGAAACAATTGAAATAAATCTTAACACAAAAGAATAGCCTTAAATTGTTTTAATCGGTAAAAGTTTAAATGATTTAGAACGAGAAAATCTAATTAAACTTTTAAAAACAAACAAAGATGTTTTTGCATAGTCCTATAAAGATATGCCAGGTATTGATCCAGAAATAATCCAACACCGCATACCACTTTACGAAGACGCAAAACCGGTGAAGTAGAAGCTCCGAAGAATGAAGGCATATATCGCATACAAAATCAAAGAAGTTCAGAAACAGCTTGACGCAGGATTCCTCGAAGTGGTAGATTACCCAGAGTGGATCGCCAATGTAGTCCCAGTCGCAAAGAAAGATGGAAAGATCCGAGTGTGTGTAGACTATCGAGATCTCAACAAAGAAAGCCCTAAAGATAGCTTCCCACTACCACACATCGATGTGCTAGTGAATCATGCAGCAGGACATCAACTCCTATCATTCATGGACGGATTCTCAGGCTACAACCAAGTACTAAGGAGAAGACAACTTTCATCACAGAAGTCAGAACATTTTATTATCGAGTCATGTCTTTCGGGTTGAAGAATGCAGGAGCAACGTATCAACGAGCTGCCACAATGATTCTTCACGATATGATCCACAAGGAAGTAGAAATCTATGTCGACGATATGATTGTCAAATCAAAAGATCGAGAAGGCATATCCAAAATCTTGACAAATTCTTACAACGCATCATGAAGTTTCAACATAGGCTCAACCCAAAGAAGTGCACATTTGGAGTGACAGCAGGAAAGATGCTAGGCTTATTAATCACGCAAAGAGGAATTGAGTTTGATCCGAGCAAGATAGAAGTGATCACGGAAATGCCACCTCCACGAAGCAAGAAAGAAGTGCGAGGCTTTCTAGGAAAGACCCAGTATATAAGTAGATTCATAAACAAGTTGACTATGACATGTGATACTTTGTTTAAACTTTTAAGGAAAAATAAAAGATTCGTCTGGGATGGCGCTTGTCAGAATGCATTCGAGAAGATAAAGGGATACCTCAAGAATCCTCCTATTCTAATGCCACCAAGACCAAGCGTATCGTTAATCCTATAATTAATAGTCGCGGAAAACGCAATGGGTAGTCTACTAGCCCAAGAAAACGAGGAAAAGACGGAAGTCGCAATATACTACATAAGCAAACGCATGACAGACTACGAACTTAATTACTCGCCAGTAGAAAAGGTGTGTTGGGCCCTAGATTGGGTCACCAAGAAGCTAAGTCATTACATGCAAGACCACACAGTCAAGTTAGTATCAAGACTCGATCCAATTCGTCATTTATTCTAGAAAACGCTTGTCTCCGAGATTAGCTAATTGGTGATGATGATATCAGAGTACAACATCGTGTACACAGTTCAGAAATCTATCAAGGGGAGCGTTGTAGCAGATTTTATCGCACACCAACCAATCGAAGTTGAAGACGACGAGGAGTTAGCATTCCCAGACGACGAAGCGATGACTATCAACCCTACAACCTGGAGGCTACTATTCGATGGAGCTTCAGGAAAACAAGGCTATGGAATTGGAATACTACTCATCGATCCTGTGGGAACATACGACCCAATCTCGAATATCCCGTGACGAACAATGAATTAGAGTATGAAGCATGCATCTTTGGCTTAAAGATTGCTCATGAAAAAGGAGCGAGACCTCTAGAAGTAGTATGAGACTCGAACTTAGTCATTTCACAGGCTAATGGTGAATGGTAAGTCAAAGGAGAGAACCTCAAACCCTACCATCAACACTTATTGACTTTAATGACTAAGTTTGAACATGTGACATTCACACATGCTCCGAGAAGTCAGAATCAATTCGCAGACTCTTTGGCCACGTTAGCAGCCATGACGCAAATCCCAAAAGGAATCAAAATCAAGCCTTTGAAGATTCGTTAGAAACAGAAACGAGACTTCGAGAAGAGGACGATTGTCAACACCGAAGTGGCGCTTAAACCTTGGTTCAAACCTCTACAGAAGTACGTTGAGCATGGAGAGTATCTTTCACACTTCCAAAAGAAAGAGAGGAGAGCTCTACGCCAATACGCAACCAAGTATGTGTTACTCGCAAGAAAGCTATATCAATGCTCTTTTGACGGTCAGAACATTCTATGCATCGACCAACCTCAAGCATCACATATCATGGAGGAAGTACACGCAGGAACATGTGGCCCACACATGAACGGATCAACACTCGCTAAGAAGATCCTTCGCTTTGGCTATTACTATCAGAACATGGAACAAGAATGTGTAGAATATGTTAAGAAGTGTCATCAATGTCAAGTTTACGCAAACTTGAAGCACACCCCAGCATCTCTACTTTACAACATGACTTCACCATGGCCGTTCTCGACATGGGGAATAGATATCATCGGAAAAATTTATCCTCACGCTTCAAACGGACACGAATTCATCCTTGTAGCTATCGATTATTTCACAAAGTGGGTCGAAGCTCAATCATACAAGGTTCTCAAGTCGTCACATGTTGCCAAATTCATACGCAACAACATCATTGCACGTTATGGAGTTCCTCAAGACTTGATCTCAGACAATGGTGGACACTTCCAAGGAGAAGTACTGAAAGTACTAGATGAATACAGGATTGAACACCAAAAATCCTCACCTTATCGTCCTCAAACAAACGGCACGGTTGAGGCAGCCAACAAGAACATCATCACTATCATCAAGAAGATGACTCAGACGTACAAGGATTGGCACGAGAAGTTTCCATACGCTTTATGGGGATATAGAACAACCATTCGAACGTCAACGGGAGAAACGCCATTTGCATTGGTCTGCGGAATGGATGCAGTGCAACCTATCGAAATTGAAATGCCTACTTTAAGAGTTTTACTCGAGACACAAGTAGTGGAGGAAGATTGGTGTAAGTCACAGTACAATCAGCTAGACCTTATAGAAGATAAGAGGTTAGACACATTATGTCACACGCAAGCATACTAGAGAAGAATGACCAGAGCTTTCAACAAGAAGGTTAAACCTAGGAACATTGAACAAGGCAATCTAGTCTTAAAGAAGAACTTACGGATATTAAACCCTAGGGGGAAATTCCAAAGACCATGGGAAGGATCCTACCTCGTCAAGAAGGTCTTTTCATGTGGCGCCACGAGATTGACCACTTTGGATGGAAAAGAACTCTCAGCACCCTTTAATGTCGACATGCTCTAAAGATACTTCGTCTAAAGCATGTGTGACCAAGTTCATACAACTAAAGTTCATAACTTCACAAGTTGTGAACTACGTCAGACATGATCTTTCTCGAGAGTACGTAGGCAGCCCATCTAGGGTGCGGTCCCCACTATCAATTATCGACAGAAATTGATAGACATTTCACACCACATGCATTCATTACACATACAACCAAAGTTCATAACTTCACAAGTTGTGAACTACGTCAGACTTAATCTCTCTCGAGAGTACGTAGGAAATCCATCCAGGGTGTGGTCACCATTGTCAATTATCGAAAGAAGTTGATAGACATTTTGCATTACATACATTCATTACATACACTAAAGTTCATAACTCACAAGTTGTGAACTACGTGAGACCTGATCTCTCTCGAGAGTACGTAGGCAACCCATCTAGGGTGCGGTCACCACTGTCCATTATCAAAAGAAGTTGATAGACATTTCGCATTACATGCATTCATTACATACACTAAAGTTCATAACTCACAAGTTGTGAACTACGTGAGACTTGATCTCTCTCGAGAGTACGTAGGCAACCCATCTAGGGTGCGGTCACCACTGTCAATTATCGAAAGAAGTTAATAGACATTTCGCATTACATGCATTCATTACATACACTAAAGTTCATAACTCACAAGTTGTGAACTACGTGAGACCTGATCTATCTCGAGAGTACGTAGGCAACCCATCTAGTGTGTGGTCACCATTATCAATTATCGAAAGAAGTTGATAGACATTTCGCATTACATGCATTCATTACATACACTAAAGTTCATAATTCACAAGTTGTGAACTACGTCAGACCTGATCTCTCTCGAGAGTTCGTAGGCAGCCCATCCAGGGTGCGGTCATCACTATCAATTATCTAAAGAATTTGATAGACATTTCATTTCACATCAGAACGCATACATTCATTGCATATACATAAAAAAAGGGAGTTAATCAAACTCTAAGTTGACTCCTAAACCAAAAACACCTAGTCAACACTACGTGCATTTTTATTAAAATTAAAATGAGCAAAAGATCCTCACATAGTCCCACTTGAGAAAATATAACACCCAAAGCTAAAGTATTTTTCTCTTCGACTTAGGATCTCAACGTTTTCACAAAAATTAAAACAAACATTTTTCACAAACAACATGCATGGAACTACGTTGGACCTGAATTCCCCTAGCTATGGGATACGTATGTAGCTTGTATGAGTCCGGTCCTAAACATTTTCAAAAACCAAACCCCTATATCAACACTAAGGGCGTTTTTTATATAAAAATGAGTACAAGATCCTTATAGAGTCTCACTTGAGAAAATATAACGCCCAAGGCTAAAGTATTTTTCTCTTCGACTTATGATCTCAAAAGATTTTAAAAACATTCACACACACACACACAAACATTTTTCACAAACAGGTGCATGGAACTATGTTGGACCTGAATTCCCCTAGCTATAGGTACGTAGGCAGATTGTATTAGCCCGGTCCTAAACATTTTCAAAAATCAAACCCTTGTATCGACACTACGGGCATTTTATGAAAATATAATGATTGAAAGATTCTCAAAGAGTTAGCTTAAATGAGTAAATATAACGCCTAACACATGGTTAAAGCACTTTATTCTCCAACATCTTAGGATCTCAAACGATTTCTATCTTAAGTCAATTGCAACTCCAATAGATACTTAAACAACCTCCCCAACTTAAGTCAATAGAAACTCCAGTATAAACTTAAAGAAATCCCCACAACTCAAGTCAATTGCAACTCCAACAAAAACCTGAGAAAACAAACCTCAACGAAATGCGGAATCACGATCTATCTATGATACAATTTCGGAACTACGTTCCGACCTGATTTCTTCTTTTATGAGAATACGTATGAAACTTTTCACAAGTATGGTCTCAAATCCCCAGCAAGTCAAATCTTGAGCTAGGACAAAATACATACCCACAGAGTTCAAGCCAAATAGAAATTGGGATCACAAATATATCCAAAACAATCAAACCCCTTGTGTGTCGAAACTAGGTGCATTTGTGTAAGATAAAACCAAGATAGACCCCTAAATTTTTCTAGTGCCAAGCGAACTGATGAGTGAGTGCAAAAAATAAGTAGGGATGCAGGAAAATACGTTTCTCCCCAATGGATGTCTCTTGACGAACTAATGTAACTGGTTGGATCCGAGTAAAGTTCTTCGCAAACGTATCTACCTCAAGCCTAGACGAAAGCTTAAACTACTGATGTTTAAGAGGGAGCTCATAAATGATGAATGCCCAAACTCGGAACCATGTCATCAACAAAGACGATGTCTCGTCTAAATTGGAGGTCAAGTGTCAAAGATCTAAGAGCTCAAGAAAAGTAAAATCAAATAAACAAAGAATGTGTTGGTTGGGATATAAAATATAATATTATTGTTCATTTAGATTCTATCTAATTTCCAAGCAAGAACAAAGTGTTTGAATCTATCAGATACAACCCGGTCACAAAGAAAAGAGGCCGAAGAAAATAGAACAATACTCATAGAGGTTAAGATATTGAATAACCATTTCTTGTTCATCTAGACTCTTGTCTAAATTATGAATGCAAGAACAAGAATGTATCGATTCTATTAAATATACCCTGAGTATAGAAAGAGTCTGAGGCCTTAGAATCTTAAGCACACTCACCTTCGAATTTGAGAAGCGAGATTCAAACTCATGATGCATGGTTGAAAGATTAAGTATTCGAGCAAACAAATCCCTCGAATAACTCAGGGCGAAACGTCTCGGTGAAAGACAAGTCCCTAAAAGTGACAGCATGAGCCTTGAAGAATATCGGTTATATGTGGTTTCCTCTCGACACACTCTAAGGAAGAAGGTACGGAACCGATTCTTGAAAGTATTTCAAAGATCGCTAAAAAAACGCTAATGCCTTGAAAATTAAGGAAGTCTAACTTCGAACTTAAATCACTAAGCAGAATTGTGATTAAAAAGTATTTCGCTAAACTGACCAGCGATAATTAGATTTATAATAATCACTAAGCAGAATTGTGATTAAATAGTATTTCGCTAACCTGACCAGCGATACTTAAATCTATATAATCATTAAGCAGAATTGTGATTAAATAGTATTTCGCTAAACTCACCAGCGACACTCAAATCTATATAATCACTAAGTAGAATTGTGATTAAATAGTATCTGCTAAACTGACCAGCGATACTTAAATCTATATAATCACTAAGCAGAATTGTGATTAAATAGTATTTCGCTAAAAAAAACACAATTAGCAAACTGAGTCAAGATGTGTACTTATATACAATCCAAAGATTAGGCGAGGTGTGTAGAAATATGGTCAAAACCACCCGGCTCGATCTACATGATCGATAAACCAAGAGCGATGCATATTCTAAATAGAGTTGAATCGTCAACAAGTGGATGGTAAATTGCACGGGCCTCCCTAGTGACTCGTCAGGTTTGTTCTCATTCCATTCAAGGAAGCCAAAAATAAACTATAAATTGGGTGTTTTCAAAACGCAGTGCCTAGAAATATGTATTAACGTTTTTTATAAAAGTTTGTTCAATTAGTTTGTTAGATTAGGTTTTGCAATTTAATTATTTGACTTAATTAGTTAGCATTTTATTATAATTAGAATTGTTCTTTAGAAATATGAATAATTAATAATAATAAAATTACTTTCTTTAATTGTTTGTTTTAATTTTATTTCTTTTGTAGGATAAAGGGAAATGGGTCAATCCAAGATCCACATGCAAGATCCGGACCAGATTTGTGAATAGGACCAAGAAGATCCAAATCAAAGGCAAGTCAACCCGAAGTAAGGCCAAGGAAATGATCTAATTGACGGGTCCAACCGATGACCAGACTAATGGACCGACCCATGCCCAAGATCCGGCCCATGAAATCAAATGCTAAAAAGAATTAGGTGAAGGCAGCGGTTACCTTCTTGATGGTGACAGCCACAAATCTTGAAATGTCGATTATATCATGTGCGGTCAAAGAAAGAAAGGGAAGATGTTGCAAGAAATAAAGTTTCAACTATGTGTGGAAGAAAAGATTGAAGACTTGGTCATTTTTTATTAAAAACTAAAATGACCAAGTATTATATCATTATTATTAAAAGTTTAAATCCTATTGGATATTACTTGACATTTAGTGACATTTCAAGTGGAGATTGATCAATTTTTTTTAAACATTTGTATATGTTTAAAAGAGAAATCTCATTCCAACGGTCAAGTGTGTTAAATGGGCCAACAAGACTCGGTCTTTGGTCTCGGTCCTCGGTCCTACAAGACTCGGTCCAACAAGACTCGGTCCAAGAATACCAAGTTTCTTTCATTTGGTATAAAGTTTCAGGTTTACAACTTTTTATACTACTGTTAACTCAGTTAAATGAAGGGATCACAACCCCTAATCCTAGAACGAATTAATCGAACCCTAAGACGATCGATTTTCTAATATGATTTTTAGGGCACGATTTAGGAACTTTTGAATTAGATTATCCCATGGATAATTCTTGTTCCAACAGATTCAAAATGGTATTTATAATCGAACATGGCCAAAATAAGAATATCAATCAAGCTCTATAATAGATTTCAAAACAGAAATTTAAAATTTTATTTTGAAAATTTTCAGTTTGATCAAACATGATCGGGATGTATGTAATATGATTGGAAATTCATCCTAACATGTTTACAAACATGTTACGCATCTATTTGAATCAAAATTCAAACTCAAAATCTCAACAACACGAAATTCAAAATTTCCAGATTTTCAAATCAAATTTGGGTTTTTTGATTGGGGTTAAATTGATGAAATCTTTTTCGACATAAAGCTAGGAATCATCTAAGGATCGATTTCAACTATAGAAAGTACACAATTGATCAAGAAATAAGTTCACACGATTGAAATTGAAAATTTCCAACTTTGAATCACAAGATGAATTACAGAATATTTGGAAGCTTACATGTGATTAGAAAATACTCTTATGATCTTAGAGAAACTTTTCAAATCTCTAGATCGAAACTTAGAACACCGAAATGATTTCTTCAAAAAACAGTCGTCGGAGCTCCAATAAAAATCTTCAAGCAGGTCATGATTATTAGATTTTGTTCGATGGATTATAAGGAGACCTAGGGAGTATTTATACCCAAACAAGGTCGGTTTTGAAGCCAAATTTGTATTCAATTTGGCTTCTGATGTTCATCCCATTTATTTTTGTTTTGTCTTTACAGGCCTAGTTCTAGGGTAGGATTTGAATTCAAACCTTAGGGGTAATGAAGGTGATGGAGATACGTGCACATTGATGAACTTTGGAGGGATAAGGATGAGACACGAAGGAGATAGAATTTCTGGAAGGTCGCTGGCGTTGAGAGTGACTTTCCAGCGTTCAATCTGTCTTAACGGAAAAGACAATCAAAACGACGTTGTTTTATTATAATGAAACGTGATGTTGTGATCCGTTGGCGGTCCGTCAATCGTTTAGGCTAACAGGGTTGACGTCCCGTTAGTTGATCCTGGGTAGTCTTGGGCGCGCGTCTTCTTAGTTATAGCCGGTTACGCGGAGCTTTCTGGTGCGTTGGATGAAGACCAGGCTCTAATATGATGGATGAAATTTCTACTGTAGACGATTCCTTTATTTTTGACCACATTAGATCATCAGTTTTTATTTATCATAAAATAGTTATTTGAAATCAAATTTTTAATCATTTCTTTCATTTTTCTTCACCAAAGTAATACACAAAATATTTTTAAAAATATAATAAAAATTACGTTCATTTATTTTATTTTTGGGTTTTTTACAAACTTGATTGGTGTGAATATAAGTGGGACAGATTGTTTTGGTTGTCGGGACGAGGATGGATGATCCTGAACATGGATATTAGGCTTGGTTATTAAACTTATTAATACCTCCAGCAAATTCAGTCGGAGATATCGTATCAACTTTATCAGCTTTTGGAGTTCCTTCAGCCATTTCTTAGTGCATAAAATGTCCAACTTTTGGGTCACTTCTTCGTGGGACTGTACTACGATTGCGGTATAGTGATTATAGAAGTGGTAATTATTGAAATTGTGAAAATAAGAGAAAATGTATATGAAAATAATATTACTTATAATATGAACATCTCATAAGAATTTATATATTTTGCTTTATAAAACTTCGATTTTATACAGTTCAAAATTTCGGGGTTCCGTGTTACATGGTTTGTTAGTTCTATTAAATATAATTACTTCTTTCTAAATACTTTTGTTATATAACAATGGTAAAGTTAGAGCTTTTTCAGGGGGGAGTGAGTCCTGCTACAACAGGTAGAGGTGATGGAACATTCACTTTCTTCTTCTTGCTGGTGTCGGTATTCATCCATAATCTGGTCCAAATAAAATTTTATGTCCTTTGGGATACCCATCTTAACTGCATCATTCCACAAATCTAAATATCTTGCATAGGCATTGTGATCGATAGGCCTGTCTATGGAAACCACACAATTACGATAGGGAGGCATGCAATCTCGCACAAACTGTTTAAAAATCTCATTGGTGTAATAGTAAGTGACCTACTCAAAATCCATAAGCATAATTACGAGTTGATTGTCCATTAGATAGGACATCTTTTTAATGTCATATCATGGTAGGAGTTCGTGTATTGAATCATTGTCATGGATTGGTACCTCTGGCTTGGCACTCCTAATACATCGTCATTGAACACTAGCACAAATCTTACTACTGGAAACCGATGGAGGTATGCGCTACAGCTTTTCTAAGAGCCATATATAGAAAATAATGGGAGCCCCTATCTTTCTTAGATAATAGGTGAAGTAGGATTCATTCAGGCCTAGCAATGTTTCATCTAGGATATTTCCAATAGGTTGTTTTCTTCCCTGAGGTGGTAAGCCACTTCCAGTATTTTTGAGGATGGTGGTGATTGCCTAACGGGGAGAGTAGAATTTGGGCCATCATGATTGTCATTGTGAGAAGGAAGATACTGAAATTTAGTGGAATTTCTCTGCCCTTAGTGGTTAGCTTCATCCAGCGTGGAAAGTCCAAGTATGTTCTTGCCAGGATTTTGTCCGTCGTGGTCATAATATAATCGAATTCCTCATGAATAAGGCGCTTGAGAGACATAGACTTCGTGAAAGGCTTGAGTCTTAGGATGATCTTATTATAAATTATCATGATTACTTTGATCTCCTCAATAGTTGGGCAAATTTGGAAATTTACTATGATGAAGGTCATGTTACTAAATCCCATTTCCGCTACATTTCCATCATAAAGTTATGGAGGATTCGAAAGTGAGTGTACTTGAGGGCGGAATTTAGTCTATAGCCTCAATAGTACCATTATGTCTCATGGAAATTGTTCCTCCAAATGAAAAGATTTGCGTTCTCTATTAGGGTCATTCTGTGATTGTATAATCACTTGACAAATATGTCGTTTGACTTTGATAAAGCAAACATGCTTAGAGATGTTCATTATATATATTATAAATGTATGCATGTATAATAAATAAGCACGTACATGTTGATTTGTCGAGGTACTATTGTTTGGGAACGTCAAACAACGGTTGGGCAAAGTAACCAGGTTTTGTGTGCTAAGGTGTGGTCGAGGTTTGGTTGGGAATTTCTCCCCATTATCGCTAAGGTCGCATCCTAACGAATGTTTCAAAGCCGAAGGGGGGATCGATTATGGATTCCTAGGTTTTCCTCATTCAACATCTCTAGGTCACAGATCGGTATGATCGGTCTTCACGTAAATTGTAGAAGTACAGAGTTCTAATCTGGTACTTCTTCACGTAAACTAGGGTGATGAACCCATTTGGTTCCTGACAATTATTATGATAACACTTAAGTAACTTTGAGGAGATGAACATTTTAAGGTGAACTATTATGAAAGTTTGAAATGTTATAAATAAAAAATTATATAGCTAGAGTTTTATTTATAAATTAAATTTATCCCCAAAAGAGTCACCAAAAAGTCGTAACCCCCGGAAAATCCCTTACATAGCTTAACACGTGTTTGGAGGACACGTGGTAATACGGGAGGACCCAAGGTGGCTCGAGATTTGATAATTTCAACGTTGATTTGCGTGTTCGGTATCTTTTAAAAACAAAATATTATTTTAAAAAAATTGACAATACCTAGCCGCTTTTAAAATTAATTATGTAAAAATAATTAACTTTATTCAAATTTTAATAATTTTGGGACTTGTTGTAACCAAACGATGATTTGATTTAAAATTCACTTTATATTAATTAAACATAATTAATTTAAGAAAATATTATTTATTTAAAAATAGAGTCATCAATTAATTTTAGAAAAATCAACAAAATGTATGTGTTCAAACGTACTTTATACTAGAATTTCCCTAAGGGTTCTTTATTTAGTTACGCTCAAGAAAGGGCTTGCGCGCAATGTCCTCCGTGTCTGTTGAAAATGGTTTTATTTTTTAAAAGTCTGACTATCAAAAAATTTATTTATAATATTTGTTTTCTTTAATTAGTAATCCAGGGGTCCTAAACAAGGATAAATTTGGATTACGTAAATAATTTTATAAAATTATATAAAAGTGCATACATGTGATTGCAGTTATGAAAGATTGAGTAAAAACCTGAAAAATATCATAAAAGGATGTTAAAGTTTAGAAATAAACACCAAACGGAGCCTTGGTTAAAATATTTTTTTGAGAAATATTCGGAAAATATTTTAAAATCATTTTCCGATCCCTCGAGATTATTTGAAAAATGAATTGTGGTTTCAAATTACAAAAATAATTTTTGGTTTTGAAAAGTAGAACCAAATCGGCCTTAGGTAGCAATGGGTACCCATATACCCGATACTCATGGGTACTCGATGGTCGAGTTTGGTTATTTTAAATTGGGTTCGGGGTCGGGGTCGGGCATAGGGAGGGAAAGAAGGTACTCAATCGGGTACGGGATCGGGGATAGGGAGTGTGCGAAACCCAAACCCGATACCTGATACCCAACTATATTAATATTAATATTGTTTTATTAATTTAATGTTTGACTTTTCAAATTTGTCATCATTACAAATATCATTAAATATACATCATTTAATTTGGTCTTTTGTCTACACTCTATTCCAAACATCATCATAAATAAATTACACACCAATTTTAAAATTTTCATATTCCCCAAAAATATTTAACTTTTATTTTATTAACAAAATATTGTTTATCTCTCATCACTCTTCATATTCATTCTCTAACTTTTATCTTTTTTTTCTTTTTTCTACTCTAGTTTATCTTTTTCAAAATCTACAAAATAAGTATGTTGGTAAGTAACAGTTTTATTTGTATTTTTAACATTTATATATTATTAATTTTAAAATTATAAAGTTATATTTCTTTCTCTGCAATCTTTCTAATTTTATAAGTTTTTTAATCGGGTAATGGGGTATCCGTTAGAGATTAGGTACCCGATAAATCGGAGATGAGGATAGAAGTATAGATACCCATCGAGTTCGGGGTCGGATAGTATAATGAAAGTCGGATTCAGAGATGGGTACTTCACTACCCGGTGGATAGGATACCCATTGTCATCCTTAGCCTTAAGACCGGAGTGTTATGGATTGGGTCTGTTTTATCGGTCGAGGACCAGAGATACTCGTTCTAGACTGAGGGAGCTCTCAGTCGGGGTTTGGGACACTCGGTCGGAGGACCGGTGTCCCTAGGTTAGGGTGCTAGGGACTCTCGGTCCTTGGCTGGAATTACTATCTGTGTAAAAACTCATCGGTCCTAGACTAGCCTAGGGTTAGGATTCTCGATTTTGGGTTTGGGATGCTCGGTTCCAAAGTTGGATCTCTCGGTTATAGGACCTAGGAGTTTCAGTCTCTGGTTAGATTTCTCGGTCTTAGGTGAAAAATCTCGATCGGATTTCTTAGTCCTAGTTAAAGAACATCGATCATTGGTCTCGTTGAGGACCGAGTTCTTCATTGAGAATAAAGTTGCAGGTTTGCAACTTTTGATACAAATCATAAAAACGTGATTTGTAAGTTGTTAACATAGCTGGATGTAGTGATCATAACCCCTAATCCTAAAACCAATCAATTTTCCGATATGATTTCTAGGGCACGATTTGAGAACTTTTGAAAGTTATCTCATTACCTAATTCTTGTTCCAAAAGTTTAAAATTGTGTTTATAATCGAACATGACCAAAACAAGAACATCAATCAAGCTCTGTAACATATTCAAAACTGAAATTTAAACTTTTATTTTGAAAATTTTCCAGTTCGATCGAACATTATTGGGATGTATGTAATATGATTGAAAATTCATCCTAACATGTTTGGCAGCTATTTGAATTAAAATTCAAACTCAAAAGTTCAAGAACACGAAATTCAAAATTTCTAGATTTTCAAATCAAAATTGGGTTTTTTTATTGGGGTTCAATTGATAAAATCTATTTCAACTATATAAAGTACAAAATAAAAAAATTCCAACTTTAAATCACAACATGAATTACACAAAATCATCAGATTTTATTAATAATAAAAGAGTTATTTGAAATCAAATTTTTAACCTTCCTTTTATTTTTCTTCATCAAATTTATACACAAAATTCTTTTTGAAAACATAATAAAAATTATGTTCATTTATTTTATTTTTAGATATTTTGGGGTATTTATTTAATTATTTTAAAACATAAATTATACATAATTTATGTTTAAAATTATAATTAAATTATTTCAACCTTTTTAGGTTTAATTTGGGTAAAATAAATACAATATTTTAATTTCAAATTATTTTTGGTTTTTAATTAATTTTTAAGGTTTAATTATCACAATTATTAATCCTAATTTAATCTTGGTCTTTTCTTTTAATTATTTAAAATTAAAAATTAAAAATATTATTTTAAAATTATTATATTATTATAATTTAGGATATGTCAAATTTCTATATACTTAAAAAAAATAATAAAAAAAGTATAATAATAGCACAAGCATATCTTAATTGTTTAATTGTTTGATATTGGTTATTTGGAGATTGTTATTGAGTTTTTTGAAAGAAAAAATTTGATTAAATAATAGATTTTAAAAAATTTTAATTTGATGAATTATATAATATGTTTATAAATAAAATTTTAATTTTATATAAATAAAATAAGAATGTTTTGATTGATAAATTATTCAAAAAATATATAATATGATATATGGAATTTTTGTAAAATTTCTGCATAATTAATGTCAAACTAACTTTAAGTGTTTGTTCCATTATGTTATTTGGGGATTTTTATTTCGAATCTTAATTATCATATTTCCTGCTTTTTCATCAATAAAATTATTATATTTATTAAATAAAATATCAAATTATTTTTTATTTAAATATTTTTATAATTTTATTATTAAACAAGATAAAGAAATTTACGTAATATATACTTAAAAAAATCCGTTTTCTTAATCCAAATCATATCAAATTGAAATTGAAATTGTTTTTTTAACAAATTTGTATCCCAAAAAAACCAAAATTAAACTAGCTCTAAGACAGCAGGTTACATAATTTGAATTATTTTTAAGATTGCAAAAATTAAACCAACACCAGTAATGCAAATTTAAGAATTGATAAAATAAAATTAGTTTTTTCTCTTATCATCATTATTATGATATAAGGCTTGATTTGGTCCGGTCCACGGGCTGTCGTGCCCATACTTAATTAGGTCGGCCTGTATGGTCATCATATTCATACTTTTTGTTTGTTGCAAAACTTACTATGATTTTGATGACATCTTTTCATGATATTCCATCATCTGTTCACCAACATGTCTAAACAATGGTCCTGTTTGAAACTTATATATCCTTTTCCTTAAAGTATACACTCACAAATATAGATATTGTTGGATGAAAAATCCTAGTCAAACGGGCCTAATAATAAAACGGAGAATTTTGGTTGGGAAATAAGAGGGCCCGCAATGTTTTCTTCTTAAATATCATGGTCACGCATGGAACATCAAAATCATGATGATCATCAATCATCATCATAATTCATGAGTGATTACACCAAATACTCACCGCACAACAACCCCTCGATGCAAATTGTTATTCTAGTTAAATAATATATTTTAAATTAATTTTGTTTGTCATGAGAAGCAAAATACTTTGAAGTTTGACTCCTTTTTTAAATAAATTAGAGAAGTTTATTAAAATTATTATTATTAGTATTATTAAAGAATTGTATACAAACTTTGATATAGATCAATCTCATTCAGAAGTGATCACATGAACCACAGTAATGAATATACATCATAATCATTCATCTCATTTAAAAATACTATCTAAGACCAAAAAATAATTTATTTTATAGAATTCAATAATAATTTTAATTATTTATTTAAAAGAATAATTAATAGGTTACAACATATTTGAATTATTAAAATTTTGTACATCAAAAACTCACATATTGATTTAGTACAAGACTACAAAGCTTGGTTGATGTAAGTTATTTAAGAGTTTTTTTGTTTAATAATAAAAGAAAAGGTATGTTTTTAGAATTTATA
The DNA here is from genome assembly GCF_907164915.1 of Impatiens glandulifera. Classification (NCBI taxonomy): domain Eukaryota; kingdom Viridiplantae; phylum Streptophyta; class Magnoliopsida; order Ericales; family Balsaminaceae; genus Impatiens; species Impatiens glandulifera. The sequence continues at coordinate 38,950,675 of NC_061864.1, read as the reverse complement.
ATATTTGTTGTATTTAAAATTTAAATTTTATAAAAATAAAAATATTTTAATATTTTAATTAACAAATTTAATAATTTGATGATTGAAAATATACATGATTAAATTGTTAAATTTAAATAAAATTAAAAAAAAAAAAAAAACAAATCACATCAAACCAACGGTAAGATGTGAAGAATTAGCTATTTGATAAAAGTTGAAAAAATCATATATGTATTTGGTGATAATTTAGTTGGGACATGTTTATCTTTTAAATTATTTTCTATCAAATAAACATTTAAATTAATCATCCATTATTTTATACATACTAAAATATGCCATCTAATGTGAATGTGGAGCCTCATAGACCCGGACCTAAATTTATATATCGATAAAAGTTGGTATTAATTGAAATAAATAAATAAATAATATTAGAAAGATAAGCAGAATGAGTAATTAGTATGCCGGTCAGTTGGGCGGGCAAGCGTGCGGTGGTGATCAATGCTTTGTTTACTCAAAATAACTTAAGTCACTTGCTCATTTCCTCGAGTATATACCACTTTCCTTGTCACAATATGTTTATCTCATTATAAATCTCTCTTCTTATATATCCCTGGTATGATTGAGTATATATAGATCAGTTATAGTTATTTTAATTTAAAATATTATTAAACACATTTTGTGTTTAAATTTAATTTTTTATTTAATTTAATATTTAAATTTATAATTTTAATAATTTTTTCCCTTATTACTTTTAAATATTTTTTATTTATTTTATCGGGTCTATTTCATTATTTTATTTATTCTCTCTTATTTATTTAATTTATTTCTAATCATTTAATTTATTCTTTCGTCTATTTTATATGTTTTTAATTTTTTTATTCATTATCTTCCATTTATTTCAAATTTTTTTATATATTAATATAAAATTATTATAATAATAATAATAAAACATGAATTTAAAGATATATTTTAACTTCTTAATTTTTTATACACAAATATAAATTACATAATAAATTTATTATATATATATATATATATATAATAAAAAATGAGAATTACAAAATTAATATAATAGTACGTTTGATAATAAATAACATTATATTTTTTATAATATATTATTATATTTTAAATAATTGGTAATATATTATTAAATACTTTTATATATATTTGTATATTTTTTATATCATATTTATATTAAATATATTTTAAATTATATATTTATAAAATTAATATATTATATAATTTATTTTAAAATATATTATTTTTTAATTTAAATAATTTATTAATATTTAAAATTATATATTAACAAAATTTATAAAAAGTAATATATTAATATAATTTATTTTTAAATATATTTATTTTTAATTTAAATTATTTATTAATATTTAAAATTTAATTAATAAATATATATAATATTATATATATTATTAATTATTAAATAATATTATAAATATAAAAATATAAATAAATTGGATGTATAAGTTCAATCAAAATTATTTAACTATAAAATAAATTAAGATCATGACTTGACTTTGACTTAATAAGTTTTGATACAATTATAAATTTAATAATTATTAAATTGAATATATTTGAAAAAAATGTATTTTTTAATAAATTGGTTAGGCGCGTGGAGTGGTTGAGAGTGGTTGGAAATAGTGATGGCTTAAACCATCTGCAAAAAAATAAATACGAAAATCCGCTTTCTTGTCCCCCAAAATACCATCACAGAGCTGTTCTCTCTCTTACACACTTAATAACCTTCCCGTCAATTACAAGCAATATAAAGCTTACGCCTTGTTTTTTTTTAATAATAAATTTAATTTATCTAATTTATTTCTTTCACCTTATTTTTTTTTATTATTACTTAATATTATTCAGCTAATTATTATATTTGTTCCACCTTAATGCCTTATTTTTATTAATTATGAATTTAAGGAAATATTAACATACCTTAATCATTTATAATTCATATATATATATAAAAAGTAAATGCGTATTTAAATAAAGTCGCAAGTTGACCCGTCCATAAACTTGGAACAGTTCATTAAAAAAATAATATTAAAAATGATATATATTGCAACTTATACCTTATAAGAGTAAGATTATAACCAATTAAGTTAACAATTATGTTTCATATTAAACGAAATATTTTTATATACATATATACATGATGTTGTAACATTTTATTTTTTTAGTTTTTATTTTATAATGTGAATTTAGGGTGCTCTTTTTTAAAATTAATTGTCATACAAGTTATATATTAATACATAAAATTATAAATATGAATCAACAATATTGAGTGGTCTAGTGATTAAAGTATATATTGTGCATAATAAAGACTAAGGTTCAAATCCCACTAAACGTAACTTTTAAACTATTATAAAATTATTTTGAAAAATCAATGGTTAAATATTTGAATAACAACGTTGGTTTGCAAAAGGGAAGGTAAAAACTATGAGATGATTGAGGTGCAAAATGCTCACCATATGAGAGATCGATGGATTGGTGGTTGGTTTGTCTAGAGATAAAGAGTCATGTGAAAGTATGATTGAGATTGGTGGATGGTTTGCCGAGGGATAAGGGTGTGTGAAAATACGATTGAGTTTGGTGGTTGATTTCCTAAAGGATAAGAGGAAATATGATTGGGATTGGTAGTTGATTTCCTAAGGGATAAGAGGTGGTGTGTGAAAATATGACTGTGATTATTGGTTGGTTTTCTAAGGGGATAAGAGGAGGTGTGTAAAAGTATAATTGTGATTGGTGGTTGGTTTGCCAAGGGAAAAGAGGTCGGTAACAAATGAGATATTGTTGATTAAAAATATATGAATTAAATATTTAATTAACCAAACTGTGAGGTTAAAGGTCGATTGAGATTGGTGGTTGGTTTGTCAAAAGATAAGAGACACGTGAAAGTGTTTAGATATGGTTTATCGAGGGATAAGAGACTAGTAACAAAGGATCGTGAGGTCACAAATTAAAGGTCGATTGATATTCGTGAATGGTTTGTTGAGGGATAAGAGACATGTGTAAGTGTTATTGAGATTGGTGGTTAGTTTACCAAGGGATAAGTGGTGTGTGATATGATTGGGGTTAGGCGTTTGAAAGTGTGATTGAAATTGGTGGTTGGTTTGTCGAATGATAAGAGACGTGTGGAAGTGAAACTAAGATTGATGGTTGGTTTGTCGAGGGATAAGAGGCTAATAACATTAGTTTGTCGAAGGATAAAAGACGTGTGGAAGATTGTGATGTGATTTGTCAAGTGATAAGAGGTCAGTAACAAAAGATTGTGAGGTCACGAGATTAGAGGTCGATTGAAATTGGTGGTTAGTTTGCCGAGAGATAAGAAGCGTGTGAAAGTGTGATTAAGATTGGTGGTTAACTTTTCGAGGTATAAAAGGTCGATAACATTGGTATTGGTGGTTAATTTTTCGAGGGATAAAAATGTTGGTAACAAAGGACCGTAAGCTCACGAGATTAGAGGTCGGTTGAGATTGGTTGTTAGTTTATCGAGGGATCAGAGGCATGTGAGTGTGAAAATGTGAAGTCTCGAGATGAGAGGTCGATTTTGATTAGCAGTTATTTTGTCGAGGGATAAAAAACAACATTGAGATTGATGGTTGATTTGTCAAAGGATAAGAAAGTCGTGAAAGTGTGATTGATGGCTAGTTTGTCGAGGTTAAGAGGCATATGAAAGTGTGATGTCACAAAATAAAGAGGTTCTTTAGGATTGGTGGTTGGTTTGGTAGGAAATAAAAGGCGTTGGAAAGTAATGATGTCACGATATGAAAGGTCAATTGAAATTAGTAATTGTTTTATTAAGGGATAAAAGGTTGGTAACAAAAGATCGCAAGTCACGAGATTATAGGTTGATTGTGATTGGTGGTTGGTCTGTTTAGAGATGTGTGTAAGTGTGAGGTCATGAGATAAGAGGTCGATTGAGATTGGTGATTAGTTTGTCAAGGGATAAGAGGGCAGTAAAGTTAAGATTGGTGGTTGGTTTATTGATGGATAAGAGATCGGTAACGAAGGATCATAAGTTTACGAGATTAGAAGTCAATTGAGATTGGTGGTTAAAACTCTATGTAAATGGGATGTTGATTGACCGAACTGTGAGGTCACATGATTAGATGTCGATTGAGATTGGTAATTGGTTTGTCGAGGAATAAGAGACATCTGCAAGTATGAGGTCATAAAATGGAGAGGTCAATTGAGATTTTGGTGGTTGGTTTGGAGAAATATAATAGAGGTGTGAAAGTATGAGGTCACGAGATGTAGAGGTCAAATGAGATTTTGGTGGTTGGTTTCAAGGACGAATCAACCTACCCAAATTATTTTTTACGGTAGAAATGTAACATTAACCCCAATTTCTTAAAAAAAATCAATATAATTCATTGTTTATCTAACTATTAAAAAATTGATAAAACTTACTTTATCCACTAATTTTATCCAAAATTTTCTCGTTATTTTTTTAAGCCCACCCTAACTCTAAATCATGGACCCGTCTAGTTGGTTTGGCAATATATAAGAGTTATGTGAAAATGTGTGATGTCACAATATTAGTAATAAGAGTTGTCCATTAGGAAAAAGAATATTGGTGGTTAAATATGTGAATTAAATGATTGGTTGACCAAAGTATGAAAGTGAGGTTACGAGATGAGATGTCAATTTGATTGGTGGTTGGTTTGCCAAAGTGAGTGTAAAGAGGTCGTGGTAATTATATGAGATGATTGAGGTACAAAATACTCGAAGTGGGGTCACACGATTAATAATGAGAGGTTCATTGGAAAACAAAAAATATTAGTGGTTAAAGGTATTAATGAGATTATTGGTTTATCGAATAAGTGAGGATAAAAATGTTAGTGATATGATGGGATGGTTTGTTGACAAAAGTGAGGTTAAATATGTTGGTACTATTGAGATGGTTGGGTGCAACAGTGAGATCACGTGATTAGTAATATGAGAGGTCTATTAGGTAAGAAAAAATATTGTTGGATGACAAAAAAATGAAAGTAAGAGCTCGAAAAGGAAGAGGTCGATGAATTGATGAGAAAAATCTAAATGAATGTCTTTTTATCAAATTTGTTATTATTTTTTTATGAATAACGAAAATAACGACGAATTAGAGTAGTTAGAAGACCACTAGGTTTTCTCAACTATTGAAGCCCTTAATGTTCGGATCAAAAATGTTGATGACGAAGAGGATGTTGAAGGCGATGAAAACAATGATGATAATGACGACGACAAAGAGATAAATATTATATATTTTAACTTTGTAAATGTAAATTTTATTTATTCTTGAAACAAAGATTTTATGTTAGGTTTTATGTCAGGTCTATTTCATAATGGTATTATTTAATTATCCAAATTAAATACCATGTCTACATCTAATGTCTGCCCTCAAATTTGATTAATTAAATATAATATTTGTATATTATTATTAAAAATATATATTTAAATTTATTATATTAAATGTTGGGCTCGTTTGATTTAGCGTTTACAAGTCGTGTATGGGTGTCTGCGTAATAAACTGTTACAGTAACTTTGCGTAATAAGCTCATGCAAAAAATTATAATCAAACACATTTTTACGTTTAAACTCAATTTTCTCTCTACCTCCCTCCTCAGTTTTAAGATTATAATCTCAGTTTTCTCTCTCTCATCATTTTTTAATATTTTTTTATTCATTCTCTCTCATTTATTTCTAATCATTTTATTCATTCTCTCTTATCTATTTCATTTATTTCTAACCATTTTATTTATTCTCTCTCATCTATTTAATCTCTTTCTAATCATTTTATTTATTTTCTCTAGATCTATTTCATATATTTATAATACTTTTATATAAAATTATTATAATAAAAAATATACATTTAAATATATTTTTATTTATTATTTATAATATATGTATCTTAATATATAAAATAATGAAGAAAAATATGAAAAATAAATACACTTTCATATTTTTTATTTATAATTATAGTTTTAGAAATCAAATTAACCTTAATTAATTATCTAAAAATACTGATTACAATTGAGATGAATTCCGAAATGAATGATAATATTAAAGTGTGAGAGTGCACGAAAATAAATTGACAATTAAAAGATTAGGTCAGAGAGAGGGGAGTATGAAAATGTGAAAAATATATATTATTAAATACTTTTATATATCTATATATTTTTTATATTATATTTATATTACATATTTAAAATTATATATTTATAAAAATAATATATTCATATCATTTATTTTAAAATATATTATTTTTTAATTTAAGTGATTTATTAATAATTAAATTATATATTAACAAAAATTTATAAAAAATAATATATTAATATAATTTATTTTCAAATATATATTATTTTTTAATTTAAATCATTTATTAATATTTAAAATTAAATTAATAAATATATATAACATTATATCTATATATAATATTAATTATTAAATAATATATTATAAATATTAAAAATAAATAAGCTGGGCGTATAAGCTGTATGAAACATACTCAAGTTTAACGATTAAATAAGCTGAGATCATATCAAACGTACCTAAAAATAAGTTGGATAAGCTGGAGTCAATAAGCCTAAGAATTATTTGAGAAAACATTGATAGATATAGAGGTTTAGTTGTGGGTTTTTTTTTAAAACTAAGAGAGAGAAAAATTAAATAATGGGTGATGATTTTGAAGAGATAATGATTATTTTTGATAAAAAGACTTAAAAAGTATTGATATATATAAATAAAATATAAAATAATAATTTAAAATAAAAGGTATTTTAGTATTTTGGTTAATGATTTGAGTGATGTGATGGATAAAAGGGGAGTGAAGTGATATTTGATTTTGAATTGGTTTTTTTAATAACTCATAACGAACCATAAAGTTATTTGGGTAATATGGTATATATATATATTATTATAATATTTGTACATATTATAAAAATAAATAAAATATTTTATATTCTTAAAAGTTAATTTGATTGATAAATAATTAATGATAAAAATAAGATATTATGAGGTTAAATTTAAATATTGTTTTTATCAAACAAGCATGGGCTATTTGAGTTTTTCAAAATCCTGTATCACTTTATATATTTGTCCAATGAATTAATTAAATAATTTATTAAAATTTATAATATTTAAATTTTGTAGGAATATTAAATTAGAAGGTGATGAGTTAGTTTAGGTAAACTATTTTTTTAAGATAATGCATAATTAAATTGTTGACATCAATTAAAAGTCAATTTAAAATAACAATTATTAAAATTTATTTTAACAAAATCAAATCAATTATAAATAGTATTATAATAATTATTCCAAAATAAGTTGTAAAATACAAAATAACATTAATAAAATCTATTGTTAGGATCTAGGTAGCCGCTGGAGGACCGGGGTTGGACCGGTTAGCGGTTCTTACTCGAAGGGTGGTGGTTAATCCGGTTAGAGATTAACACCGGGGTTTCAATACTACACAACCTGTCACAAACCCTTGAACTAGGTTCAAGTGCGGAAGAGGTTTGCTTTCAAGTTGAAGCAGCACACTTGTATAATAGGCAAAACCGGTTTCGAATGATGAAGGTTAAAGAGAATGGTGGGTCGGTTTCGGTAACCTGGTGAATCGGCTTGAATAGAGTTAAGTCGGTTATAGCGGTTTGGGTCGGTTAGAAAATGGAACCGGCAGAAAGTAAATGACAAAGGCGATTTTATGGATGTTCGGAGATAAAACTCCTACGTCACCCCTTCCTCTCGAAACCGCGAGAAGGATATTCACTAAGGAATACAAATACAATCCGATCGAGACTTATTTCCTGCTCGATAACACTCTTACAATTTATACCGGAATTGTAAACTACACACACTAGCACTCAGGCTTTCTCTAAAGATAGAACGCACTGTTTTCACTTGTAGATTAAATGCTCTTAGAATTTCTCACTTGTCCCACTGTGTATGTATCTGTCGCATTTACTCTTCTTCAACTGCCCCTTTTATAGGTGAAATATTCCAACGGTCATATTTCACTACCTTGAATCTGATTGGTTGAGCAGGGGTGCAGAGGTTCAGTGATTAAGTGATTCAGAGCCTGCGGTCATCTTTTCAGACCTGACGGTCAACCTCAGACCTGGCAGTCTGTTCTTCCGGTGTGTAAGACAAACCTACTAAGTTTGTCTTTTACTCAATGTAGACACTGTCTGTTAGGCAGTTGTCTGTACTTGGAAGATCTCCTTTCTAACTTATCCCAAAGTGGAAAGATCCTGTAGGACTGTCTTCTGCAGCCTGCAGACTTTCCTCAGACTTGTATGGATATGGAAGTGTTCAGTCTGTTCCTTTGGTATCATTCTCAACAGATACCCGAATTGTCTTCTTGTATTGGTCGGTCATTCGACTTAACCGGATGGCTTCCGGTACGAGTGATGTAACCGGACTTCTTCCGGTTATTCCTTTGCCTTGTGGTTGGTCGGCTGTCTGATGTTTCCGGTTTTAAGCTTTGGCCGATCCTTTCTTTGTGCGGTTATATTCCAAGTGTTCCTGGTCGGTTTAATGACTTGACCGGCTAGTTTTCTTTAGTCGGTTCTTTTGTTTGTCCGGTCTGATTCCTTATTCCTGCATGGAAGATTTATTTAAGTTAGGTTTATGTGAACCGGTCTAATTTTATCTAACAATTTCTCCCTTTTTGATTATTTTATTTAAAATTATCAAAATCATGTAAGTTTGCAAACGTAGGCCGGTTGTTTTGTTTGTCCGGATTTTTGAAACTAACTTGGGAGAATTTTTCGAAAAATTTGGAAAAAAATTTGAGGAAAGTTTTGGAGAAATCTTATCTTTTATCTTATCAATTTCTCCCTTTTTGATTATTTTATTTAAAATTATCAAAACCAAGTAGAGATGCAAAAGATGGCCGGTTTCAAAAATAACTTTATATATATATACGATGGATAACCGAAATTAGATAATAACATATAGAAATACTAAGACAAACATAGGTAAGAGAAAAGGGAGCCCCTATTCCGAATCCGAGAAGTCATATATGTTCCGCTTTTTCTTCACCGGTTGCGGTCGACTGGCCGATTCGGTGACTCGTTGTTTAGTGGGCCGCCGCTGTAGATGCACTTCATCCTCTTCTTCGACTTGAGTAGCCTGCTGCGGTATACTCTCAATGACCGTGTCAGTGACCTCATTCAGCAGGTTAGCTATTTGAACTTTCTTTGAAGGTTCCCTCTTTCGCTTTGTCGGAACTGAGACGGAAGAGGCCGCCTTTTTCTTTTTGTTATCGGCCGCAAAGCTTTCTAGCCTCTGACTTTCCCTTTCTAACCGCGCAGCATCCTTCGCAACTTGAGCGGCTGCCTTCTTTGCAAATCCCGGGAACTTAGCCTCTGTCCTTCGAATTCGCTCGGCCTCTTCCTCTTCGGTATGTTGCGGTGGCTCCTTCTCTTTTCTTGCTTCGTCGTCCAGCGCATCCTGGACCTTTTTAGCCGCTCGGGCATCAGCCTCTACAGCCGCGACATCCGCATTTATCTTAGCATTGAGTAGTTCGGCAACTTGTGCGGTGAGCGCCTTGAGCTCGGCCTCGAGACCCTCATTTTTCTTTTCAAGTTCGGAGACCCGTCCGAGTGTTGTGCCGACCAGGTCCCCAGCAACCTCTGTCAATCGTTCATCCGTCTCTCTTTCAAGCTGGGAAAAGTTTTCTTTTATCTCGGAGGTCGTATCCTCCAAAATTACGATTCGCTTAAGTTGTTTACTGCGCAGAACCGCTTCTTCCTGTTGATCATCATCGATTTCTGAGAACCGGTCCTCTGTTCTTTCTAAAAGTTTCCTTGTAGTGTTGGCGAACCGGAGTGCCGAGCTAACGGTTCTCTTGAATTTCTCCTTCAATGGTTGAACCTCGGAGTCTTCAAACACTTGAAAGCGGCCCTCAACCCATTCTTTTGTGACGCCCGGTTCGAAGACTTCCGGTTGTGTAAGTGGAGATTGCCCGGTGAGAGGAGGGTCCGTCCTTTCATCGGATTCATCTGTTGCCGAATTCTCCCTTGGAGGTGTTGGACAGTGAGCTGGACTCGTATCGATCCGGGGAGCTGTATATTGCGGTATTTCCCTTTGTTCGTACATCGCCTCCAGCCAGTCAATTTCTTTAATGAGTGCCCCTCTTGCTTTCTCAAGCCTTTCTAACACCAACGGTGTTAAGGTGTCCTCCGATGCTACCTCTTCGAACTTTGCCGTGATCTTCCGGATGCGTATGGTTAGCTTCCGTAGCTGTGCTCGCGGTCTTAAGAGGTAGGTTCGGTTTAGTGCCTCTTCAATGGTATCGGATTTAGTGAGATCCATGACCACGTCCTCCACTTCCTTCAGTCTTTGGAAGCATTCCTCGTCGGTGTAGCCCGGTAGGATGTGCCTATACCGTTTGCCGAACCGGTGCTCGTGCCATTCCCGGTATATTTCACCAATCTTATCGGCTCGCTGTTCAGTGCCCTTTAGGAGTTTGAGCGCTATCCTATCGGCCTCTGCCTCTTCGTCCTCCTCCTCCTCTTCGTCACCGCTTTCATCACCGCCTTCTTTACCACCTTCTTAACCACCCTCGGTGGTCTCAGGATTTGCACCCGTACTGTTGTTGTCGGGACTTTGGCTCAAGTGCTCTTCTTCGATGTCCTGTCTTTCGTCATCGGTCCTTTCTGATTCGGATCGTTCAGAAGTGGAAGCCGACTCTTCCTCCTCCGTTGGCTGTGGCGGTTCCGAGAAAACTATTTTCTCTTTCCCTTTGCTCTCGGCCTTTTCTTTCGCTGCGGCCGCTTTCTTGCCGGCCGTCTTCTTTCGGCCACCTGAGGAACTGGGGGCCGGTTTCTTCCTTTCTAGAAATTGTTTGGCTCTGATGAGGCTTCTAGATGGGATGGTGACGCCGGGTCCGATTTTGAGGTTATGGTGAAGGAAAATCTTACCGAGAGGAACATCATATCCCCATGACCGGACCGAATCCGGTTTCACCATATCCATCAAATTGTGGAACACTTCCTTTGCCCAGTTAACCTTTGTCCCTTCTATCAGGCCGACCAGCATCCTGATTTTGTCTTTGGTTAGGCTGCTGTAGTTTCCTCCCCTTGCTTGAACCGCCTTTGCGAAGATATCACAAATCGGTATATACTCAGGTTTCAACGTCGATTTGCTACCGGATACTTTTATCGGCTCCTTAGTCGCCGAGAGTATCTGACAAGCTGCCTCAAATGTTTTGATCTCTATGTCCGCCGTTGCATCTTGGCCGGCTGTTGGAAGGCGCAGGCTTTCTGCCACTGATTCCTCAGTTAGCACCAATTCAGTACCGCATACAGTTGCGGTGATCTTATCGTCAGAGATAGTTGCGGTGTTGAAAAAATCCTTAACCGCATATTTATATAGAACATGAGGACCGCCGAGAAAGTACTCCAGACCGGCTTCGGCTACCCGGTCAATAACCTCTTTTGCCGCAGACGTACCTCTCTGTCGGATTTCCTCGAAATCCACTTGAGTCAAGTGTTTGAACAAGACTGAGTCGCGCCCCATCTTAGAGAGTTGAGAGAGTTTGAAAAGTGTGAGAGCAGATAACCGCTTTGAGAGAGTTTGAAAGCTTTAGAGAGAGAAAGCAATTTCGCGTGAGAATGAAAGGAAATGGCCGAGACCCCTTTTTATAGATGCGGTTTGGAAGCCCAACCGTCCCATCAACAATGGGCGGGAGTTTTCCCTCCAAGCTGAAAGGGCGGCAAACCATGGGCGGGAAATATAGGCGGGAGATTTCCCTCAAAAATTTTGCTTTTGTCATTGATGACGCAATCTTCTTTTTGGGACCGAATGATGCTGCGGTTTTCTAAAGATAACCGTTTTTTTTTTTTTTTTTTTGAGTAAGCAGAGTTTTGCAATCTTTTGATTTTAAGCGATTTTCTTTGTGACCGGATAAGAGCGCGGTTATAATTTGAAGATGTTAACCGGTTACTTAGATAGATATTCAATGTATTTAGAAGACCCGGTCATTTAAACTGAAATGGAATTTTTATTCAAGAGACAATACAGAAAGAGAACCGAAAGATAGTTCGGTGCGAAAATAGGCATTCAAAATGTAAAAGTCATTTTGGAGAACTTCTCTTCCACCGCATCCACATCAAGGATGTTCGAAGGGTATGCAGGTATACCTGGTCCAAACTCTGGCCGGTACTTGAGAATCAGCTTACATATGTGTGGTGCATAACCGAGACCTTTCTTGGTCAGCACCATGTTCTTCAGGTTTTGGAATATGACCGTTGACCAGTTGATGGCCGTCTTGCCAACAATGTGAGTCATTATGTTGTAAGTATTTCTAGAGTACCGCTGATTCGGTGACTGACATAGAATAGACCGAGTCACAATCTCAAGAAGAAGTTGACCGTGACTGGCGAGTCGGGTCTTTAACCCATAGTGTTCCACCGGATCAATGGTGGCTGAGAGGTATAGTGCGTGTTCAAATTCCGCAAGTCCCTCTATAGTTGGAAAGTCAGAAAACCCTTCCGTGGGCAGGTTGAATAGGGAAGCAAATTCGGCTTCATCAAGCCAGAAGGTGTGGTCTCTTACGGTAGAGACGATGTAATTCCCCCTGATGCAAGCGCTTCGAAAGAAGGTATTGACATCCTCTAAGAGAATGGGACCGGCTTCTTCGAGAAAGGGTCGAAGACCGGTTGCAGTGAGTGAGTGAAACATGAACTCCTTTCCATGATTTCCGTCCCACTCTTCCAAACATGAGTTGAAATCAATGCTCAAGAAGTTTCCCAAAGTTCGGCTCGGCATGATTACAGTTTTGCAGAGAGAGATGAAGTTCAAGAATTTTCAAGAGTGTTTTGTGTGATGAATTGAGTGGAGGATGGCTCTTTATATAGGGTCGGTCTTGTACGGAAAATGTGAGCATTGATTATCAGTTTTGTTTTATTAGAAAAGGGAATCTTTATGTTTCCAAGGTTTATTGGGAAGAGGCTGATTGCGGAGCCCGAGGTAGGTATTAGTTGAGAAGTAACCAAGTTAGTTGGATAGTAATTATTCAGGTGGTTGGGGGTTACTCCATTAATTAAATATTACTTTTCAATTAATGCACCATCACAAAAGAGATTAATCAAAGGAGACCGAGAATAACATAGATAAGGCCGAAGAAGGCACATATAGAACCGAAGAGAACAAAGATAACACCGAAGAGAAACATGATAAAAACCGAAGTGATCATAATGATGTTGGATAAAGATACACCCGGTACGTGCAGCAAAATGACCGGGTGCAGGAAGGAGTGATTTAGTGTGCGTGGGGATTGACGACACCAGTAGGGTTGTTACGGCGGTTCCTCCTTCTCCAGGCCCTTTCAAACCACTCATAAAAGGAGTGGGTTATCTCTTTGGTCAGCACTTGGGCTTGGTTTAGACCTTCTCCGGGATAGGTCGGAACACCAAGCTCCACAAGAAGACAGCTTAGTTGGGGGATGAAGCCGACTGATCGGATGCCAACCATCTAGATGAGGACGTCAAACAGCACCCTGGACCAGTTCACCGGTGTGCCGGTGACTATAGCCGCCATCATGTTGAAGGTCGAGGTACAGTAGGTGTTTGTGACATCTCTCCCGAAGATGCTCCTACCGATCACATCATTGAGAAGCTGATATTCAGCTCTCAAGTGTGATTTTGTACTGTGATCCTCAACCGGTTCGTCAGACCGTGCAAAGGTGAGGGAGATCTCGACCTTTATGTTGGCCGGAACATCGAGATCTGTCAACCCTTGCTTTGGCAGGCTAAAGCACCGCGCAAAGTCTTTCTCAGTGAAATCAAAGATGATGCCTCCCACCTTAGATTGGATGTGAGTTTCAAAGTGGGGGGTCCCCCTGAATACCCTTGCGTGATAGAAGAATTCTAGTATTGATTCAGGATATATGGTGTGCTTGTCGTCCAGGAAGTACCGAAGACCGGTATCTTCTAGGGATTTGATCATCTTATACACCTCATAGTGCTCTGTGCTTGAACAGGATTGAAAATCAACCTGAAGGATGTTGGGGAACTGAGACATTTTTGCCTTAGTGAGAGAATGATCTTTTGTCTTGTGAGTGTTTTGGTGAATGTTCGCTTCACTTAAATACTAGTTTGGGGAATATCCTATTGTCCAGGTATTAAATGGGATGATATCTATTAACTACAGGATAAATATGTATTGCATGAATTAGGCATGTTTGCAGTATAGGGTGTTGGTCATAGGCCTGGACTGTGAAAGATATCATCAAATCTTCACGTCTTTTTAGGTGCGACCATTTTACTTTGAAAAGGCAGTGTTTCAGAACAGATATCTTTAAACATTGATAATTATTCCACTTCTGTTTGAAATTCAAATAATCTAGGATAGCCTGCTTCCAAACCGGTCAGTCATCAGTTGTTCATCCCGATGCGGTTATTTGGTGCATTTACCAAGTAGCCGGTCGGTTTACTCTATCTGATGAACTGAGCGGTTCTTCCATATGTATCTTGAAAATTTGAAGTCCAACAGTTTAGGAGGAACTACCGGTTTTATCTGTCCGAACCGGTTTCCCTTTAAGCATCCTTAGGAAGGATCTGACTAATGTCGGTTAAACCGAGAGTAAGTCTGAATTGAGAGAACTTAGCTTCCTGTAGAGGCTTCGTGAAGATATCGGCTACTTGTTGATCAGTCGGTACGTATTCCAGTCGGATATGCTTTAGCGTGACATGTTCCCGGATGAAGTGGTGTCGTATGTCAATATGTTTGGTCCTAGAGTGGAGAACCGGATTATAAGTTATTGCTATGGCACTCGTGTTGTCACAGAAGATCGGGGACTCTTCGGCTGTGACACCGAAGTCCTTCAGCTGTTGTTGGATCCAAAGTAATTGTGAACAGCAGCTTCTGGCCGCAAGGTATTCAGCTTCTGCGGTGGACGTGGCCACCGATGTCTGTTTCTTGCTATGCCATGAAACAAGTCGGTCACGTAGGAACTGACATGTTCCGCTGGTGCTTTTTCTGTCGATCTTACAACCTACATAGTCTGCATCTGAGTAACTCGTTAGATTAAAGGACGAGTCCTTTGGATACCACAGACCGACATCAGGTGTGCCCTTTAGATACTTCAATATCCTCTTTGCGGCTGTGTAGTGGGATTGTTTTGGATTTGCTTGGAATCTCCCACACACACCGACTGCAAACAGAATGTCCGGTCTACTCGCTGTCAAGTATAGGAGAGAACCGATGATGCCCCGGTATGCGATCTGGTCTACCGATTGGCCCTCATCATCCCTGTCCAATTTAATCGATGAGCTCATTGGAGTAGCCGCTGAGGAGCATGTGTCCATTCCAAACTTCTTTAGAAGCTCCTTGGTGTACTTAGGTTGGCTTATGAAAGTTCCTTCTTTGAGTTGTTTAACCTGAAGACCTAGGAAGAAACTTAATTCTCCCATCATACTCATTTCAAACTTGTCAGTCATCATTTTTGAGAATTTATCACATAGCTTAGGATCGGTGGAACCAAAAATGATATCATCTACATAGATTTGAACAAGTAGGATATGTTCCTTCTTTTCAAATTTAAACAACGTTTTATCCACCGAACCGATGGTGAAATCATGTTGTAACAAAAATGCGGTTAGTGTATCATACCAGGCTCTAGGTGCTTGCTTTAGACCGTATAAAGCTTTATTTAACCGGTATACATGGTTTGGAAATGCAGCGCTTTTGAAACCGGGTGGTTGTTCAACATACACCTCTTCACGTAAGTCACCATTCAAAAATGCACTTTTAACATCCTTTTGAAAAACCTTAAAGTTTTTGAAAGCAGCAAAGGCTAGAAAAATTCTAATGGCTTCAATCCTAGCTACAGGGGCAAATGATTCTTCAAAATCAATGCCTTCTTCCTATTTGCAACCTTGAGCCACTAATCTGGCTTTGTTCCTTGTGACCAAACCGTCCTCATTGAGTTTGTTTCTAAATACCCATCTTGTTCCTATGACCGATTGATCTTTCGGTCTAGTGACTAGGTACCAGACTATACTACTCTCGAACTGGTTTATCTCTTCTTGCATTCCCAAGATCCAATTCGGATCTGACAATGCTTCATCTATTCTTTTCGGCTCAATTTGGGATATAAACGCGGAATTGAAGTATTCCTCCAGAAGTTGACGCCTAGTTTGAACAGGTTCTGAAGGGTCACCTATAATTTGCTCAGGAGGATGTTTAGTGTTTCTTCTGAGGTTTAGTTCAGGGATGTCTACCAAATTACCGTTTACTAGATCAAGGCTAGACATATCGGTAGGCTGAACAGGATTGTCAGACCGACCAACTTCCTCGGATTGGACCTAGGTGTCAGCTTCCTTTTGTGGGACAGCTTGATCCGGCTGGGTTTCAATGTTACCCATTTGGTCATGGACAAATCGCCTGAAGACCGGAGTCTCATCTTCACTATCAGAATGAATATTGTTATTTTCCAATCTGTTGTGTAGATCAAAGCATGATGCAGTGTTACTTTCAACCGATTCATCGAAAACAACGTGAAGTGTTTCCTCCATAGTTGCAGTTCTATTATTATACACTCTATATGCTTTACTTACTACTGAGTATCCTAGCATGATCCCGGTATCGATTTTTGCATCAAAAGCAGAAAGATATGTTTTACCATTTATATGAATGTAGCATTTACAACCGAAAATCCTGAGGTATTTAAGTTTGGGAACTCTATTAAAATAAACCTCATACGGTGTTTGGTTGTGAAACTTGTTTATCAGAGACCGGTTTTGTGTATAAATGCAGTATTGATAGCCTCAGCCCAAAATTTCTGAGCAATGCCGGAATCGGCTATCATGGACCGTGCGGCTTCCTTGAGAGTCCGGTTTCTTCTCTCGGCCAGGCCCTTTTGTTGAGGAGTCCTAGCACTAGACAACTCGTGTCTAATGCCGGATTCATCAAGATATGCGGTTAATGTACTATTGGTAAATTCGGTACCTCGATCACTTCGAATGCTATTAATGCGAGTTGATCTTTCATTTTGCAAGCGTTTAAGAAGTGTAATCAGGTTTGATGCGGTTTCTCGTTTAGATGGTAGAAATATTACCCATGTAAATCTAGAATAATCATCAATAACTACCATGGTGTAAAGCATACCTCCTATGCTAACGACCTGAATTGGTCCAAATAAGTCCATATGAAGAAGATCTAAGCATCGGCTAGATTGGATATTTCCTTTACTCTTAAAGGTTGACCTAGTTTGTTTATCCATTTGACATACTGAGCAGACCTTATCCTGATTAAATACTATATCAGGAATACCTTCAACTAGCTTTTTACCGCGAATGTAGTTTAAAGTTTTCATGTTCAGATGGTTTAGTCTCTTATGCCATAACCAGGTTTGATCAGTCTTAGCTATCATGCATATAGGATGTTCTACTTTAGTTTTCCAATCTACCTTGTAAATATTACCTATCCTATTTCCGGTTAGTAGTATAATACCTTGAGAGTTCTTAACTAAGCATGCATGTTTAAGAAATTCTACTGTGTATCCAGCATCACACATCTGACTAATGCTAAGCAGGTTAAAACGTAGGTTTTCAACTAAAAGTACATTATCAATAGTTAGGTTACCATGGACAATCTTACCCTTGCCCACAATTCTACCTTTTGAGTTATCACCGAAGGTGATTAAAGCACCGGTTTCTATTCTGATGTCGGTTAGCAAATTGTTGTTTCCGGTCATGTGCCTGGAGCAGCCGCTATCCAAGAACCATTCAGAGTTTCCTAGCCGTTTCTTTGTATCCTGCAAAATGTACATATTTACAACTATTTGGTACCCATATTTACTTGGGTCCACATGCGATTAGTCCCTTGGGTATCCAAACTTTGACAAACCGGACCGTCTTCTTTGCTAGGGTTTTAACTGTCCTTTTGGCACTCGGTCTCGTGTATCTCGGTTTTTCTACATAGGTCTTAAATGGTGATGATCTTCGGTTTGGTGATCTTTGGTTGGACTTATGCGGTTCAAGATAGGCTTTTATATATTTGAGAATGTCGGCTTTTCTTTTTACGGGATCAAGCCACTTTTCAGAGTCGGTTGGACCAACATAGTCGTATTTTAGCTTTTCTTCCCTATAGTATGCGGTCAACTCTTCTTCAGCGGTCCAGGAGCTTTTAAGGAATCTTATAAGGGGGAGGTTACTTCTTGTAAACCTTACTTTCTCTACGGGTTTTTGGTCTTTGGAGCTATCATTTGTGTATCCTAGGCCGAACTTGCAACGGGGATGTCTGTAATGACTACACATTTTCTTTACTATATCACTAGATCTCTTATATACAACCATCTTATATTGGAGTCTGGCATTTTCTTCCTCGGTTAGTTCTCTAGCCGGTTCACTGGATTGTTCGGTCTTAGGATCTAACTCGGTTTCTAAAATATGGGTATCATCAGGTTTTACGACCTCCGGTTCGGTTATAATGGGTACCTCTGGTTCTGTCGGAATGGGTATTATAGGATCGGTTCTAATGTTGAGGTGCTTAGGCAGCCTGGCTAGTAAGTTCCTATATTCTTCTACCATGTCATTCAATGCATTGTATAGTTCATCTTTAGTAAATTCATCACAAGGAGAGTCAAATACTTGTTCCTCATTTGCCATGAGGCATGTGAGTTCATCATCACTGTCACTGTGAGCCCATAAGCTTCCTCCATCATTGGCTATCAGTGCTTTCGGTACCTCACTTCCTTCACCGGTTTGTTGATAATTGTTTCGATTATCTTTATTATCCTGTTTCTGGGTATCCCTCCTCGGTTTCCTGCATTCCCACTTAAAATGTCCCAAACAGTTGCAATTATAACACCTTATATTGGATTTATCACCATAGTAGTTGTTTGTCGGTTGGCTTCTTTTCATGAACCTCCCAAACTTCTGTGCGAGCATAGTCATGGCATCCTCGGTGAAATGTTCGGCGGTTCTGATCGGTACTGGAGCAGTAGCAACCGGTTCTATGGGTGTTATCAATGCTCTAGTTGAAGTTGAGGCCGAAACCTCTTCTTCAGTTCTAGATCTCATTTTAAACTCACATGCCTTAAGATCTTCGAATACATCGTGTAGCTTCATCTTATTTAGGCAGTTTGATTCCCTCATTACCATTGTCTTTATGTCCCATGCACTTGGAAGAGATCTTAGTGCTTTCATGATGACCTCCTTGTTGTCATACCTCTTGCCAAGAGTTGCTAGCTCATCTAACACACCGGTGAACCGGTCACTGTACTCTTTCATTGTTTCTCCCGGTTTCATTTTGATGCTTTCAAACTTCTGTGTAGCCACCATTATCTTGTTCTCCTTTGTTCTTTCATTTCCCTCAAAGATCTGGATAACCGTGTCCCATGTCTCCTTTGCGGTTTTGCAATCTCTGATCTTGCAGTATGTGTTTCTGTCCACACTGTTGGAGATCCGGTTTCTAGCATGGTTATCCAGGTTGTTTCTCCTTCTATCTTCAGCTGTCCATTCCTTTCTGTCCTTATTAATGATTATCGGTCCTTCGGCCAGAATGTACTCCATCTCATCATCCAAAGTGATTAGGTGTAGGTGCATGCGTGCCTTCCAGTTGGCAAAGTCATCACCTTCTAGCATTGGAGGCCTATCCTGAAACATGCTTGCTTGAGTATTGAAACTAACTGCTCTGATACCAATTGTTAGGATCTAAGTAGCCGCTGGAGGACCGAGGTTGGACCGGTTAGCGGTTCTTACTCGAAGGGTGGTGGTTAATCCGGTTAGAGATTAACACCGGGGTTTCAATACTACACAACCTGTCACAAACCCTTGAACTAGGTTCAAGTGCGGAAGAGGTTTGCTTTCAAGTTGAAGCAGCACACTTGTATAATAGGCAGAACCGGTTTCGAATGATGAAGATTAAAGAGAATGGTGGGTCGGTTTCGGTAACCTGATGAATTGACTTGAATAGAGTTAAGTCGGTTATAGCGGTTTGGGTCGGTTAGAAAATGGAACCGGCAGAAAGTAAATGACAAAGACGATTTTATGGATGTTCGGAGATAAAACTCCTACGTCACCCCTTCCTCTCGAAACCGCGAGAAGGATATTCACTAAGGAATACAAATACAATCCGATCGAGACTTATTTCCTGCTCGATAACACTCTTACAATTTATACCGGAATTGTAAACTACACACACTAGCACTCAGGCTTTCTCTAAAGATAAAACGCATTGTTTTCACTTGTAGATTAAATGCTCTTAGAATTTCTCACTTGTCCCACTGTGTATGTATCTGTCGCATTTACTCTTCTTCAACTGCCCCTTTTATAGGTGAAATATGCCAACGGTCATATTTCACTACCTTGAATCTGATTGGTTGAGCAAGGGTGCAGAGGTTCAGTGATTCAGTGATTCAGAGCCTGCGGTCATCTTTTCAGACCTGACGGTCAACCTCAGACCTGACAGTCTGTTCTTCCGGTGTGTAAGACAAACCTGCTAAGTTTGTCTTTTACTCAATGTAGACACTGTCTGTTAGGCAGTTGTCTATACTTGGAAGATCTCCTTTCTGATTTATCCCAAAGTGTAAAGATCCTGTAGGACTGTCTTCTGCAGCCTGCAGACTTTCCTCAGACTTGTATGGATATGGAAGTGTTCAGTCTGTTCCTTTGGTATCATTCTCAACAGATACCCGAATTATCTTCTTGTACTGGTCGGTCATTCGACTTAACCGGATGGCTTCCGGTACGAGTGATGTAACCGGACTTCTTCCGGTTATTCTTTTGCCTTGTGGCTGGTCGGCTGTCTGATGTTTCCGGTTTTAAGCTTTGGCCGATCCTTTCTTTGTGCGGTTATATTCCAAGTGTTCCTGGTCGGTTTAATGACTTGACCGACTAGTTTTCTTTAGCCGGTTCTTTTGTTTGTCCGGTCCGGTTCCTTGTTCCTGCATGGAAGATTTATTTAAGTTAGGTTTATGTGAACCGGTCTAATTTTATCTAACAATTTCTCCCTTTTTGATTATTTTATTTAAAATTATCAAAATCATGTAAGTTTGCAAACGTAGGCCGGTTGTTTTGTTTGTCCGGATTTTTGAAACTAACTTGAGAGAATTTTTCGAAAAATTTGGAAAAAAAAATTTGAGGAAAGTTTTGGAGAAATCTTATCTTTTATCTTATCATCTATCATGTAAATAATGTTTTGAATACTAGTTTGAATAATATATATTGAAATAAAAATGGCTAAAGTGTAGTTATAAGTATAATTGTAAAAAAAGTGACAACATATGTTACAAAATCTGCAACTTCATAACCGCATATGATTTATGTAACATTGCTGATTAGATTAGAATTATTCTCAAAGTTACTAAATTAGTTGATAAATACTTATTTTAATGTTATTTCAGTCGAAAAGAACACTATTGCAAAATGTCATAATTTTTGTAGTGCAAATATTTAAAGTATCATTTTACTCATTTCTTATTAATCATATCTTTCTATTTATAAAATAAATTTTATTAATTTTAATTTATTTTTTTTATATATATCAATACCATTTAAAGACTTGTTTGATTCAGCTTATTTTCAATTTATTAAGACTAACTTGTTTAACTTATTCGTATATACGTTTGATTTGATATTAGCTTATTTAATCGTTAAATTTATTCATGTTTGTAACTTACGACCAGCTTATTTATATTTTACATTTATAATATTATTTAATAATTAATGTTATATATATACATTTATTAATTAAATTTTAAATATTAATAAATAATTTAAAATTGAGTTTATACGTAAAATATGTTTGATTATAATTTTTAGCATGAGCTTATTACGCAAAATTGCTACAACATCTTATTACGGAAACGTCATACAATATTTAAACGCTGAATCAAACGAGGCTTAAATCTTTTTACCAAAAATAATTATTATCACAACCATTATTTTTTTCTCTCTAAATTATAAAAAAAAAAAAATATTCAAACAAGCTCTAAGTAAATGTAATATTTTGTATGTGCAATTGTATGTTTTAATTTGTTTAATGTTTGATTTTTTTTTTTTTTTGTAATTTAAAGATAAGTATCACTAGCAATTTGATTTAATTTTCAATTAATTAGAGTAAGGGATTATCAAAATTTAATTTAAAAATTAAACCGCAACCAAATATCATCTCATTCATTTTCTTATAAATTAGATTACTCCATTTATAAATCAAAATATTACAATAATTTATAAATTATTTAAAAATATATATTTTATAATCATACAAGTCTTTTTATTAATAAAAAAACTCTTCAATTCAAAATCATCTCCCATCAAATCTTTTAAAATAATTTCTTATTGTATAAGGTCTAAGTTAGAAGAAAATTTAATGTTTTACAACTTAACTTAATCAATTTAAATTGATTAAAAAATTAATCAAATTGATCAAACAATAACAGATGGTTTATAAAACTATTAAATTAATCTAAAGATTCAATTGATATGTTTAATGTCAGTCAAATTATCAAACTGATTCTCATTACAATACATAATTTAGTTACAAACTTATAATTATAGTTTATATATCTGAATATTTTTATTAATAGTCAAGTTTTCAACAATTAAGTTATGATGCATATATGATTATTAGAATAATTTATGAATTATTTCAATAATATGTTGGATATAACCTTTTTTTTTTTAAGTGAATTTATTTGATAAAAAGCTTAAAGTTGTAATATATAATTACATTATTCTAATAACGTTGGACCACTTAAAAAATATTATATTATTAAAATATTATTTAATCGATAAATTAATAATTTATTATTTTACATGTATAATAATAAAATATAATTTTATTTAATGTTTTTGAATTTCAAAATTCATATTCTATATAGTGGGTTTATTTATTGTATAAATTGTTAAAGTATAATCAATTATAAAACTTTTTTCTATTCTCAAAGTCATTTAATATGTACGGTAAATAGTGTAATATCTTATATTGTAAGATAATTTTCATCTCAAAATATTCATTTTCAAGTACATACATACAATACACAATTTTCTAATACTCTTTTATCTCTTATATTACTCTCTTCTTTCTTGTTGTATTAATCCTTAATAGCTTCCCATCTCAAAGAGGTGAAGCATACAACCATGACACGTGAAATGTGTAAAACATTGTGCGAGTATAAAAACGAGAATTTAGTTTCGTCTCAAAAAGAGCTACAAATATGGGTTTTTCACAAATTTAACATCTAGATTAGTAGCGACAATATTGAATACAATTAAGCGGTCATTAGAATATTTCTCGACTGATTTGACGAAACCTGATGCCAAACGACACAAATCTGAAAAGTTTCCAAATTAAAAAAATGCTTTGTATGAATGGATTCTTCAACATCAAGAGCGAGTAAATATATCGGAAGAGTTAATTCAAGAGAAGGCAAAAGATTTTATGAAAATATTGTATGGTGAATATTGGTGATAATGATCTAGAGTTTGATTACTCTCTTGGTTGGGTGGAGATGTTTAAATCATGGCACGGTATCAAGTCCTTTAAGCATTTTGGCGAAAGCGGGCCTATCAATATGGGAGATGTGGATAACAACTTACCAACAATGAGAGAGAAAATAGGGATGTTTATGAAAAATATTTTTAATATGAATGAAACTGTGTTGTTTTATAGATTACAAGTTGATCATTCATTAGCTACAAAACAACTTGAGGGAGGAAAAATAGGACAAAGAAAGAATGATAGTAGCCATTTGTTGCAATGAAGATGGGTTAGAGAAAATGCCATTATGGATCATCGGTAAGTTTGCAAAACCACGTTGCTTCAAAAATGTTAATTTACAAAGTTTAAATTGTCAATATCGTGCCAATAAACGAGCGTGGATGACTGGAGTATTGTTTGAAGAATATGTTCGATGGTTCGACAAAAAGATGGATGGACAAAAGGTTTTAATGGTTATTGACAATTATCCTACCCATCCAAAGATAATTCAAGGGTTACAAAATGTTGAATTTTTCTTCTTACCACCCAATACAACTTAAAAAATTATGCCATGTGTTGCAGGAATTATAAGAGAATTTAAGATGCATTATATCGTCACAAATTTTGTCGTTCTATTTTAGAGGGGTTTGAGGCTGGAGAAACAAATCCAGAGAAGATCAATGTTTAGATGCAATCAACATTGTTATCTCAACTTGGATGAACGATGTTAAGAATACCACAATTACAAATTTCTTTTAACATTGCAAACTTCGTTCGGTAGAAAATGTGGTTTCGCAGCCTTTAAAAGAAGAAGACATTAGGGAATTATGGTCAACAATAAAGGAGTTACACTATCGTAACGCAATGAATGTGGATCAACTCTTGGATTATCCGGGTGAAAAGACACGACAGAGATTTTAACTAATAAAGAAATCATTGAGGGTCTTAGAGAGAACAATCAAGATGAAGACAATGAGAATGATAGTCGTGTTTTGAAGCCTATTTCTCATAAAGAAACAATTGGAGCAGCAATGAAACTTAATTATTTTATCCTACAATATGATATAAATACTCCACAATTTCATAAAGCTTTACAAAAAGTGAGGGATGAGATTCAAATTAATATAAATTTTCATACAAAGTGGACAATGATGGACTTATATTTCACTAAGGCACTCTCAACTATTAAAAAAATAATATATTATTACTTTATATATCGGTTGAGACCTATATGCGTCAAAAAATTATATTACTTAATAAATTTATCGAAATTATTACTTTAGCTATTCGGTCCAAGTCGAGACGATAAGAATTTATTACTTTATCAAAGTTATAATTTTATCAAATATTATTTTATCGAGAGTCTACTATACTAAAATAATTTCTAAAATTGTAAATAAAAAATATTTTAATATTTTAGTTAATTAATTAAATAATATGATTAACGAGTGGAGTAAAATAATGTTTGATTAGGTTAGAGATTACTCAAACAAAATCTTAATTAATCAAGGTCTAATATAAAGAGAAATGATTTGGAGGAGGAAATTTGAGAGAGAATTATGTGATTCAATTTGATTCGCTGAAAAATTAATAAATTTTCTCTTTGTTCTCCCTCTCATCACCCTTTATATTTTTTATATTTAGTGATGTGGTGACACGTCATTCCATCCCTCACTCTCTCTTTTTCAAATTTTCTCCCATTATCACTCCTCTAATATAAAACAGTGAATATTTATTTTTAAAGCTTAAATTTTAAATATAATTATATTTTTTAACAATAATTTTTGATAAACTAATAAAATTGATTGAGTTAATTAAACCGGCTAATAACTTGAAATCGACAATTTAAGATTCTCCTTCCAATGATCTTAAACTAATTCAATTTAAGATTATCCTTCCAATAATTTCAAACTAATTAAAAAAAAAAGTAATTATGCATTTCGATACCATGTATCCTTAGTTAGAATCAACAATTTAAGATTCTAAATGTATATATTTACTTGTTAGGTTGAATCATAGCTTACAAATAAAAATTATATATAATAATATAATTTATTTTAAAAAATTTATAAAAATTAATATAGCAATATAATTTATTTTCAAGTATATTAATTTTTAATTTAAATTATTTATTAATATTTAAAATTAAATTAATAAATATATATAATCTTATATATATAATATTCATTATTAAATAATATTATAAATATAAAAAATAAATAAATTAGGTGTATAAGTTGAATCAAACCTACACCAGCTTAACAAATAAAAATTTAGATCATATCAAACGTAATAAAAACTTAAATCATATCAACGTATTTTTTTATTATTTTTTTTGGAAAAACGATTTAGCGTAATTTCATTAAAAATTCCCCAAAACGGGAAAAAACCCACGAATTTAAGAGATCATTCTAAACTCACGAGTTTAAGAGATCATCAGACCTAGAATGATTTTGAAGTCGTAACATTCTGAATAAACGTATTTACGAATAAGCTAAATAAACTGGTGTCAATAAACTAAGAATAAGTTGAATCAAATTAGTCTATAATCAAAAATATTTTTTAAAAAACTCAAAAATCTTATTCCTCAAACGAAGCCTAAGAGGTTAGATAATAGGGGCATTGAAATGATGGAGGCATATAATTATTATTATGGTGTATGGCCTACAACATCTGACATAAATAGGGGGACACAAGGGACCTAGTTTGTGTTTCTGTCTGCCTGTATCGGGATAGATATTAATTGGACGTGTTTGTTTAGTAATTAGAAAATAACTAAATAATCCAATTTTATTTATTTTTATTAATTCTATTCATTAATTTATCAAACAAAATATTTTTAGTTTTTTAGTTTTTTTATAACTTTAAATCAATCAAATTATTTGGGAATAACTGTTTTATGTTCAAATAAACAAATCTGAAATAAGGCCTAGTTTAGTTTAGAGTTATTTAAATAACTTAAAAAAATCAAACACTCCTTCAATCACTCTCTCATTTATCAAATCAATTCATTTATTAACTAAAATATTTTTTATTTTAAATTATTATTTTTTATTTTATTTATATAAATCAGTACCTTATATTTCCATTTTTTCTTTTTCTAAATTCTTTTAATAACCTATAGGAACAAAGCAACTGTCAATTGTGTGAAAAAGTTGATTTAGTGTATTTTCAGCTTATTACTTCAAAATAAGGTTGTAAATCAAACTGAAAAAATCTGAATCGATGAAAAACTAACTGAAATAATTATTATTTGATCTAACTGAGTTTTTGCCAGTCCAAAATTCCTTATATTGATCATGACCGATTTAGTTGACAATTTATATAATAAAATACCGACGGTATAACCGACTGACCTTATATACACGTGTTGATATATTTATAAATATATGTCCTTTTACCCTAGTGGTAATATATAAATATATGTCCTTTTATCCTAGTGGTAAATGATTAACTCAAAGTTTTTTTTGTTTAGGATTTAAATCTTGGCACACATATCTATTATTTTATAAATTAAGAGTCTTTTTTTAATTCTTAAACTCATTTTTATTTAATTAATATTCTAATATATATATTTTTTAAGTTAAATAGTTATTTATTATCTAATTTATTAAAATTTTATTATAAAACTCAACTAATTTTTTCATTCTATAATTTCTTATGCTATACATATATTTGTTGTTTTTTTATTTATAAAACACAACTAAATTTTCCATTCTTTAGTTAATTATATTATGTAATTAAAACTAATATAGAAAGCTACAAAGAATTAAATAAAAACTTTGTTCATAAAATATTTTTAAATTATTACACAAAAAAACTCTCTTGAGTTAAATAAACCATTCCAATGTATAATGTATCTTATATATATTGTTCTATGTTACCTTGGACTAAGAAGGGTATTGAATTAGAAGCTCTGAGGTATGTATAATGTATCTTATATATATTGTTCTATGTTATCTTGGACTTAGACTGAGAAGGGTACTGCCTTAGAAGTTTAGGGGACCCCTTTTAAGAAGAAGGGTACTGCCTTAGAAGTTTAGGGTCCTTCATTGGTTGCCATGGTTAGAATTTATGGGTTATTATAATAATAAATAATTATGTAACGTCAGATTTTATTTAAATCAAAATAATATGATCTAACGTGAAATCAAGTTTATGGGCTCATAAATGTATGTAATGAATATAAAGTGAAATTTCTAATTTAATGAAAGGCTAAATTTGAAATATTCAATTTGAAATATTCAAAATAAAATAACTAACATTTAGTTATTTTTTAACTGATCTCCATTCGAGATACAATCAATTTCTTCTTTTGCATCTCCATCCACGAAGATAAATTAATTTGACTTAATCTATTCCATTTCTAAAGGAAGAGAAGATTAGAAAATCTTTTAATTCTAAAGAAAAAGAAGATAAATATAGGTAAAGACTTTCGTTAATTATAGTTTTAATTTTTCACATATAAATTAAGATTTAATTCAGATAAATCTAATAATTGGTAATAGAGTCGTCCTAATCTAATTATGTGAGAATATATATATATATATCGATTTATATTTATGATAATTTCAAATAATTTTAGTATAAAATATAAAGATATATGATATTAGTTATAAATGAAAACTAATAGATTTTAGGATAAAGTCATTCCCGACTTCGATTGTTAAGAAATTATTTTTTAAACATTCCTAAATTTAGGGATATTTAAATTCTCATTAAATAATTAATGATATATATATATATATATTATTATTATAAATTTAAGAGAATTAAGAATATATGTTTATTTTTAAAGATATAAATTAAAAAATATTTTGTATTCTTTATATTTTATATGAGAATTATACGGTACAACTTATTAATAAATTTAGAATTAATAAAGATAAATTTAAGTTTGGATTATAAGATTTATTTTTTAAAATATTGATACAAATAATCACCATGACATTGTTTGTTGAAATTGATTCAATAAAATTTTGAATGTTTTTTTTAGGAAAACAGTTAATATCATTTTATTAAAATCCCAAAAATGGGAGGGTCAAAAATCAAAACTAGACAAACCTTAACTGTGACTAAAGGATGACAATCAAACGACCCTAAAGAAAATGATTAGTAGCAATCAAACATACAAACAAAGATTACAGACAAAGATTATAAACTATATCAAATTCTAATCATCCCAATCAAGATTTTTATTTCCATACAAACCTGTTGTATCAACAGATTGTCTTCCCCTTCCTCTTGCAATGAAAGGGGGATAAACTGAAGAGTTGGATGAATACTGCATATTCTCATTTTGATTTATTAGATAAATGGATAACCTGAGAGCACTAGGTATTCCAACTACTCTCTAAGAGGCTTCCAACGATTATTAAATCGCCTGCTTTATATGAACCCGTTTTGATTTGATAGAAAAAATTATTTTCCAGGATTTTCGGGCTTTTCACCTTGTTGTTCTCAACTTGAATTTCTAGATCAGTCTTATGATTTTTGTCTTTGCTTTCTTCAGCTTCATTTATGGTATCCTCTGCAACAACCTTGGTAACATCTACTTCAACTTGATTATTCTGAGTATCCTTCTCTATGCTTTCATGTATTACAGCTTGACTTATTTAAGAATCAACTTCTTTCATCTTCTTCATTCTCTGTTTCATTACTACCTTTATTCTTTTCTTCAATATAAACCCCCTTAATATATTTTCTTCACTTTCATTGCTTTCTTAATTTTCAGAGTCCTCATTGGTTTATGCTTTTTTCTCTTCCTTCACATTTTGCTCTTTGCTTTCAGACCCCCCTTTTTCTTTTTCCTGATTTTTTGCTTCTTGGCCTTTTAGTATCTTCTTCTCATCTTCCATAGCTTGATCACATTTCATGATGGCATGTTGAAAAGTATTGTAGAATGCACATATGTCCGGTCTTCATTCATAAGTGATTCCCATGACATTAGATTTTACTTTCCTGTCGACCACTGACATATTATTCGGTAATATGCTACGAGGATTCACCTCTATGCTAATTCTAACAAAGGATAAATGCTCTCCTCCTTCTGTTATTGGGTCCATATATAATGGTTTTCCCAATAACCCTACAAAATGACTAATAACTTCTGCTTTGTACATGTGTGTAGAGATATTCCAAAGCTTGAACTATATCTGTGTTGTCTCCTTAGGTTTACTTAACAGATTCAAATCTTCAGACAATCTTTTCAACTTCATACAGCTGAATCCAATATATGTATGCCCTTGTTCCAGAATTTCATCCAGATTCGACCCATACTTGAATTGAAGAAAGTAAAGATGATGAATATTTGCAAAGATATTCTCCAGCCCAATTTCCTTCCACTGTTTCATTAAGGCTTCTTTAGTGATTGAGAATCATATTCTATTTTTTCCAATATAGTTTCCTACCACCACATTTTCCCATTCCTTTATGAACTTTTCTTTTACTTCATTGGGAAGTTTAAATTCAAAAGAAGAATTAAGTACCTCCACTTTGTTTTAACATCCCCCAAAAAGATTTCCCTTTTGTAGGCATGGTCTTCAACTTTCTTTCCTGCATTTTTATTATATACCTAATTTACTTTCCAGGTAGAGTTGCTCCTAATAGTATAGGTATTCTATTTAGGGGCCTTCATCAACTCCCTCATTATAGCCACTAACCAGTTTACTATCTCTTCATATTCTTCCTTCTTCAGCAAATTCTAGTCCTGAAGATAATGAATATTGAGTTGAATTGTTATATGTTGAACTTTCTCCTTATTAAGAACAATCTCTCATTTTTTAGAATTCATTAGAAGCTTGGTGATTTAGTTTTTGAGGCCAAACATATTGTCTCTTTCATTGTAACCAACCTTCCAGACTCCTTCATTCTTTCCTTGCTTTCCTACATTATTTTCTTCAGAAGCCTTCTTCCCCTATTTTCCTGTATTATTTTCTTCATCATTTTCCATAACATTTGATTTTCCTTTGCTTTTGTCATGTTTTTCTTGAATGACTTCTTTAGTAATCTCCTTGACACTTCCATAACAAATTCTTTGACTTCCTTAGTTTTATTACTCTTCTTTTTCCCCATTGTTGAAGAAGAGAACAAATAATAAAGCAGAGTAAATGCAGTAATAGGGCAATTCAGAAACCCTAAAGATTTAATGAAAAATCATTTCAAAAGGCAACTTCGTGAATCATGTTGTTCGTGCCGATCGTGCCATTCATATCGATCGTTCCGTCGATTGTGTTGTGCCAACCATAAATTTTTAATGTTAGTATTGTGTAATTCATGTGATTACATTATTTGACACAAATGTTGATAATTAATTGACCGAATTATATAAATATTTGTGAATGTAAACATTTAATAATTAATAAAGTCTTATTTATGTGAATAATTAATTTATCCAAAGATAAATTTAATTACTTGTCATGTCTTATTATTAGTATTTAATCATTACGACAAAATACTATTAATAGTTAATATTACTATCCAAAGACTTGATATTAATATTGTGTTAAGTATTTTGAGATAAGATATATCATAATTTGAATTTAGTTACTATTTAAGATTATAAACATTAGCATGTTATTAATGTAATTTATTACATGTGTTATTTAATTCAGTTGTTGTTACTACATCTACTAATACTAATTCAGTTCCAATCTTTAGTTGAAGTAATTTTAAGGATTGGAAAAAGAACATTCTTATTGTTCTCAGATTCATGGATATCGACTTTTTGTTTAGATTGGATAATCCCACTCATATTACGGATGATAGTAACTCTCATGATAAGAGAATTTATGAGAAGTGAGAATGTTCTAATCGTTGGAGTCTTATAATCATAAAGTGTGGCGTACCTGAGGCTTTTAGGGGTGCGATATCTGATGAGATCACCAATGTCAAAGATTTACTTGCCAAAATAGAAAAGTACTTTGAAAAAAGTGATAAAACATAAACTAACACTCTATTAAAGAGACTAATTTCAATGAGGCTTAAAGGTAAGGAAATCATAAGAGAGTATATTATGAAAATGTCTCATGTTGCTTATAAGTTGAAAGCACTCAAACTCGAGATGTCTGTAGACTTACTTGTGTACTTGGTGTTTATATATCTTCATGTTTAATTCAGTCAATTTCAGGTCAGTTATAACTATCAAAGAGAGAAATGGTCTCTTATTGAGCCCATTTCATTTTGTGTACAAGAAGAAGAGAGATTGAAACAAAACAAGACTAAAAATGCTAAAAATTTGACCCTTCCCAAGAAGAGGTTTTCATTACTCGATGATCGCTCCCCATAACTCACTTTCTTCTCAGGTCTCGAGTGTGACGAGGAACCAAAATGGTAGGCGCAAATTGAGTACATTTAAAAATATCGATTTAGACTAACTTTGATTTTTTAGAGTCGACACCTAATTTACTACTCAAGAAATTAGGAAAGAAAAAATATTTTGCGTGTTCAAACATACTTTAAAAATTCTATTCTTGGGAGTGCTTGATTATACGTGAGAAATGTCTCCCGCACTATGTCTCACGTACCTATCACATGACAGTTTCTACTTTAAATTTTGGCCATTTAAAAATGTATTATTTACATCTTATTTATTTATCCAATCTTATAGCATGCGTCTAAAGGTAATTCAATCATAAACATGTGTCTAGTTTTGTATCATTTTGTTACTAAGGCATGTGTCTATGCCATGGTCTAAAATCTAAAGCATGATGAAATAAAGTAAAGTTCTAATACCTTTGGACGAGGAACGAAGCTCAAGGAATGGTACAAGATTCTTAAAAGACCCCAAAAACGAAAATCTCCTACGCATTAGCTTAAAAGGGAGCTTTAGACCCAAAGCTCAAACTAAAAGAGAAAAGTTGTAGGTTTTTTGCCTTGTCCGCTAAGAATCTCTCCGATCTCCTCTTCTCCCTTTATTTTCTAAGCCCCCTCTCTTGTATCTCCAGGATATCCCTTTACCTTGAGCAACACGATATAGAAACAAAACACTGATTTTTGGGGGATCCGATGAAGGCTTGTCGGTTCGAAGCCCCTCTACCCGGTCCTTCGTCGGCCTTCTAATCGATCGCCTGATCACCTCCCAAATCCAACAAGATCCTTCACACTCTTTCTGTTCTTTGTCTGCATTTTCCATTTCAAATAAAAGAAACGAGTTTGGGTATTTTGTAGTTTCCCCAAAGGGGCTCCTATCAATTGTGATGGAGGAGATTAGGGAGAAATAAAGGAGCTGATGATGAAGAAGAGGAAAGGATGTGCTATGTCTATCTATTGTTTCTTTTGATGTATTAGGGAAGAAGGGGGTATGGGTGAGTGATTAATCCGGGCTTTATTTGGATTGTTGTTTTGGGTATAGGTTTCTACACCTAGGCTTTATTTGACATGCAATATCATTTTTTTTGAAAAATTAACACAACTTAATTAATTAGAATATATTCATTTAATACTCATTTGATTTGTTTGTTTTATTTAAATTTGTCTAAGGTTAAAATTAAT
This sequence comes from Impatiens glandulifera, assembly GCF_907164915.1. Classification (NCBI taxonomy): domain Eukaryota; kingdom Viridiplantae; phylum Streptophyta; class Magnoliopsida; order Ericales; family Balsaminaceae; genus Impatiens; species Impatiens glandulifera. The sequence goes on along the minus strand of NC_061864.1, from coordinate 38,917,771 downwards.
ATTAGGGTGTAAAATATATGTGTCTACACTAAGCGTAAAATAAATAATGAAAATTTAAGTTCCTTATGGTACAAGTGATTATGACATATCTTTAGAAATGGATTTAAAAGACTTATTTTTGAAGAAATTTTGGATAAAATTCATTTTTCAAACTTTAATGTATGTATTAAAGTAAAACACACTAAAAGAAAGAAATTATGTGCAATAAGGACAATTGACGTCTTAGAGTTGATATATACGGACATTTGTGGGCCATTTCCTACATTTTCTTAGAATGATCAACAATAGTTCGTATCATTTATAGATGACTACTCAAAATATGCATACATATTTCTAGTTCATGAAAAAACACAAGTATTGGATGTGTTCAAATCATTTAAAATTGAAGTTGAAAACCTTCAACTCAATAAAAGAATAAAAAAAAGTCAAATCTGACTGTGTTGGTGAATATTACGTTAGATATGAAGGTTCAAGTGAACAACGTCCATGACCTTCTATTAGATACCTAGAGGAGTGTGAGATTGTCCCACAATACACCATGCATGGTTCATCTAAAATGAATGGTGTGGCTAAAAAATGTAATCACACACTTAAAAACATGGTAAGAAGTATGATTAGTCGTTCGACTTTACTAGAATCCCTATGGGGAGAGGCACTAAAGACTACAGTCTACATTTTAAATAGAGTACCAACTAAAAAAATACTAAAACACCTTATGAGCTTTGGACTAGTCGTAAAGGAGGGAGTATTGTGGACCAGGTCATGGGGGACGTTATAGAAAGACAGATAAAATACGCAAAAGACGGACACTAAACTTATCTACTTTCTGCCCTTTTACTATATAAACTCGTTAAACCGATTTTGTTGAACAATTTATTTTGACTAACTACATTTCTTGTTTTGATTTTCAAACAGGGAAAGTAAAATGATGAATTTTAAAAGTTTTTCTTTTTTCAATTACTAGTTTTGTTAATTTTAGGATAAAACAATCAAAAAGGGAGAAATTGTTAAAAACATATATAACACTGGTTTTGATAATTTATTATAAACAATCAAAGAGGGAAAAATTGATTAGATCAAAATAGCTAATTAACTTAGGATAATTAGTCAATGATTGTAAAATCACCAGGTTTTGAATATTTAGCTTAAATAATCAAAAAGGGAGAAATTGTTAAATAAAATTATTAACTATAAGTGTACAAATAAAGAACTGGATTGTGTTAAATCAATTGTGTGCAGATTGAAGAAAACTGAAAAGGAAAAGTTGTCCAGTAGTTGATCAAATGGCATTTGATCAAACTTCGGTTTTATAAAAGAGGTGTTTCCGGTTTTATCTACAATTCGACATTTTATAATTCGGTATTTTATATTTCGGTATTACATCAAAAACGTATCCGGTAGTTTGTGACTTCGATATGATATCAAACACGTATCTGGTAGTTTGTGACTTCGGTATTTTACAAAGGCGCGTTCGATAGCTTAATATTTGGTTTTATATTGAGACGTATCCGGTATTATATGAAATTTGTATTATGCAAGTCCGATTTTATACTAGGACGCGTTCGGTATTTTATCTTAGGTTTTATATTGAAATGGTTTCGGTAGTATACGAAGTCAGTATTTTATAAAGGTATGTCCAGTAGTTTGTAAGCTTCCAGTATTTTATCAAGAAGCGTACCCGGTAGTTTATCCAAATCGGTTTTTGGATAAACGTCTCCGGTATTTTATGCTTCCGGTTTTATATCAAGTCGGAATTTTATCAAGAGGCGCACCCGGTAGTTTATCCAAATCGATTTTTGGATAAACATCTCCGGTATTTTATGTTTCCGGTAATTTATCAATTCAGTTAAATACTAAAGCGTCCCCGATATTTTGCCACCTCGGTTCTACACAAGGTGCCTTTGGTATCTTCCAAGTTCGGCACTTTGACTAAGTGCTTTCCTGTACCTGATCAACCTTAGTTCCCGAATAAGCATTTTTTATGGGCAGTCTGATACGGCAGCAGAATCAGACCTACAAAAGACTACTATGAACCAAGACAAGTCAAACCATCTAACTTGTACATTCTCCGTACCTAGTAATACCATTAATGAAAATTTGACTTACTATCATCCAAGTACAGACAATATCAAAGAAGATCATCCTTTATGTACCATTCTGGAACTCAGCCAATCAAATTAGGATAGGCGTCCTCTGAAGCAAATATGTTCGTTACATGTCCGTTGCAGATTGCATATTTAAGAAGAAGACAGAGGACAGTTTGCTTCACCGATTCTCACACAAGTTTTTGGCTCATACAAGTCTTTGCTACACAAGATTTTACTAGTTCTTGAGCAATCAACTGCTTTCACAAGTAAAAACACTGATTGTTCTCACTACTCACTCAAGCTCTCAAAGTCCTAAAAGTTTTCAAGTTTACTAGAGTACTAAAATTGTATTACATAATGTTTATTCTGTGAGTCCTTAGTATTATAAGTTGACAAAATTTGTTTCTGTTCAACAGAGTGTGTGCTAGGATTTCGGAAACAAGCAATGTCTAAGTCTTGGTTGTCCGACTGGGTTTGTATAAGTGTTGTATTTAAACCAAATCTTCTAGTGAATATCCTTCTCAAGGTTGAGAAGAAGGGGTGACGTAGAAGTTTCTACTCTGAACATCCATAAAATCTCTTGTCTTTTGTGTTACTTCCTTTCAATCCCATTTACTTACTACTTCAAGTCTAAATAAACATTTTCGCATTAGAACTCGATTCAAGAGTTTGTGATGACTTGCGAAAAATATAAATGAATATTAACTTCTAATAGAGTTAATATCAAACAAAGTGTGTGAGCGTTCAACATAGTTAGACCCCCGTCTCTATTGTTGTATCCGATCCTAACATATGACTTTAAAGTATGTGTATACACTTATGTTTTTCAGTTATGATAATGTTTAAAGATATTTGGTACAATAATGTTAAAAGTTTGATCTCACTTAAGTAGGATCAATTGAAAATTGACATGAAAAGATCATTGTGCATTAAATTTTAATTCCTCAAAATCATGATATGATTTGTCAATTAATTATATTGATTTATGCTATCAATGTTGGGTCTAGTTGTGATTGAATACAACGACAAACTCTTTCGTCATATATTGATATAATTAATTGATAAGATTGTTTATACAACATACAGTTGAAACGACACAAAACTTCGGGGGCGCAATATGGTTGACACATTTAATTTTGTTCATGCGTGACCCAATGAGGATTGTTGAAATTTATGGATCACTATTATAATAAATAATTGTGTAAATGTCATCTATTATATAAGTCAAAATAATGTGATTTAATGTGAAATCAAGTTTATGGATTTATGAGTGTATTTGTCATTAATATAAAGTGAGGATACCCAAATAAATTTATAATTTTATGAAAGGCTAAATTTGAAATATTCATACCAAAATAAAACGCATGTTGGTTATTTTGTAATGGTGTAGTCCCATTTGAGGTACGATCAAATTTTTTTTTGCGTCCCTATCAATCGAGAGGAAAACTAATTTGATGTACTCATCAATTGAAAGACTCATTCTATCTATTTGTAAAGGAAGAGAACATTAAAGAATTTTTACATGAGAAGATGAGTATAAACACATTTCTGCTAATCGCAATTTTAATTTATCACCGATAAATTAAGATTTAATTCAGACCGGTCATTCCTTAATTGATTTATGGAAAGCGATAATGAAGGTGTGTGTACTCAACTCAATTCCTCCAATTCCCCATTTCAATTATTTGCTGGGACAACCCTGTCTCCATTATAATAATAATAATTCATGTCTTCCATTATACTAATATATTTATATATCATGTACCCATACCCTCATAGTATTTGTGTTTTTAAATGTAATAACAATGTGGAAAGAATAGGCATAATTAAGACAACCAATTCTCTTGAGTTTGGAGAAAGGGGACAAACAAGATTTTTATTGTTTTACATGTTCCGATTTGAACGAGTCATTCACCTCGTTATCGATATGACCCCATTGTTAGTCTCGTATAGGAAAACTGCACAAAATTTGAAATTTATTCGATGTCGATAATGTTACTAATTTTAAAAGGATTTTTAGCTGTATTTATTATGTTTTGCCTACTAAACAAACCCTCTAATGGCCATTGTATAAAGCACAACCAACTTAAAGGTATATACATACATTGTAATGTTTCCATAGAAATAAGACAACCTTTCAATCTCATCACACATCAAATTGTTTGGTTAAATATATAAATTTTATATCTAGCTAATAAAACATCAATAATGTGCATGTTTGGTTAAAAAATAGATGGACACCTCAACCATCAAGATGAGAGAATGGAAAAGAATTAAATGTATTAATGGGATGAGCATACAATCCAAAATATGTAATGGCAGCTAAAAAGGAGGTATAGAATGTCCACCCAAGTGGTAATTTGGAGGAAGAGAAGGGTTTAAACTTAGGCAAAGATATGAACATTTGGTCTTAGAGAGCACATCTTGGTCCATTAATTTTCTTCAACTTCTTTATTTGTTTTTCTAGTTGATGGAAGTTCAATCGGGATATACAGTGATTTCGACAGTTTGAATCTTCAAAACGAACTAAGATATCAATCACTCGACATTGCATACGTCTTCACTTTATTTTTATGATATTAATTCTTTGATTTAACGTATTAAAGTAAAACTAATTTAAAATAAAAAATAAAAATAGAATAGAAAAAGAAAAAGAAAAGTATTAATCACAAACTATTCTATATATTTAGTCGGTTACTAAATTTTGAAAACAACAAAATTACTTTAGCATGATAAAGTTGGCTCCACCTTCATTTATCCTATTATAATAACTTAAGTACTTCAAAATTTCATACTTGTTTATTAGTTTTACTTTTGGGGGCAATTGATAGAACAAATTTTGATCTGGATGTCAATTTATATTTGAAGGTGTATTTTACATTACTTTACTCTAAATTTTAGTTTTAATATACCTTAAAATTCAATTTTTAGCTATCAAATGATATTGTTATATATATATATATATATATATATATATATATATATATATATATATATATATATATATATATATATATATATATATATATATATATATATATATATATATATATATATATATATATATATATATATATATATACTTTTATAAATTGAAAAAAATATTAGAATACAAAAGTGATGAAGTGTATTTCAACACTAACAATAATATATATTTTTATTTTTTAATTTAAATAGTTGAGAGGGAAATTAGAAAAGGGAACAATTAAAAAAAAATAAAAGGAAGGACGTAGCGTAATTTAATTTTATGAAAAAAATTAGAGAATTAATTACTCTCTTCACTCCTTATAGTTTTTTATTTTTTCAATCAATGATGTTGTACAATGTCAAGGGGTGTTTAATATTTGGTCGGAACCGAATATCCGACCTAATTCGAATTCACCGAATTCGAATAAACCAAATTCGAATTTTATTTTCGGTTTTCGAATCGAATTTCAAACCAATTCGAATTCAAATACGGTTTTCGAATTGGTTTTTGAGTTTGGGTTTCAACTCGAAAACCAAACCGAAAACCGAATTCATTTTTATTATTTATTCTTCCAAACTTAGCTTAAAAAAAAGTTTAAATAATCAAATTAAAATATTTTAAATTCAAGATTTAATAATAAAATAATAAAGAAATAAAAATATTAGTGGTCTAATGATAGAATAGTATCCTTCCACATTATAGACTCGGGTTCAATTCATGGTTGGTGCAATTTATTTTGAGTTATGCTAATTCTCATTTATTCCAACAAATAAAAAAAATTGAATTCAGTTTTTTTTCGAACCGAATTTCAAATTCAAATTTGGTTCGGTTTATTTATAATTTATTCGAGTTCGGTTCGGTTTTTGAATTGATTAAAAAAATTAAAAGTTTAAATAAACCGAACCGATGAACACCCTTACAATGTCATCTCTTTCCTTGTTCACTTCCTAATTTCTCTAGGGTCATAATTATACTACCATCTTATAGAACAATAAAAATATTATCTCAATTACAAATTTAATGATTTTTCATTGATAACAAACTACAACTAATAAATAAATTCCCTAATAGACTCAATAATCTAAGAACTACCAGTGATTTCATTAGTGGGTAAACTTTATTTTAAAGTTATTCATTAATACCATGCATTTGTTTTCATTTACAACATATTTAGACAATAATTTTTTAGTATGAATATATATATATATATATATACTTTTATTAAAATAATTAATGTTTTAACAAATTTAAACTAATAACATTTTATAATATTCTATTCTCTTTTCACTGTATGACATTTTTTTAATTAGTAATTAAATTCAACCTGCACAACATTACACCAATTTATTTTACAATATGGACTCAAAAGTATCATCTACCTCTTAAGTAGATAACTTGTATGTAATTTAAGTGTTTATTCATGCATTGAAGATATCCATCTCTCATATTAAGAAATTGTTAGAAGTGAGATTAGTTTTTTTTTTTTTTTAATAAAAAGAACTAATATGACATCTGCTTAAATCAAAAGCGCGTCCCCGATGAAATCAAATTCGTGACATTTTGATCTCTTACCACTAGGCTACTTTGGTAGGGTAGCTTAGAACATTTTAACAAATATTGAATCATATTTTGGTTACTTTCTCTGTCAACATATATACGTCATATTTTGACAACTTATTATGCCAGCGTACATGGTTGCCCTGGGGTAAGACAACATATACAGTTGCATAGGCTCCTACCTTCATTGGCTACCCTAGGGTAAGACAACTTATGTAGTTGCTTAGACCACACCTTCATGAGACCCTCAATTTTTCAATATATAATAATATTATTAATCTTTTTTTCTCTTTACATATATTATAATATATATATATATATATAACTTTTTTATCTCATTTTTTAATCTTTTTCCGTATTATAATATATTAAGCATTTAATCCACCTCTTCTAGCATAGCGACATCAAGAGGTGAATATTATCATCCTAAGGTACTGAGTTCGAGCTCGTCAAACGACAAGTTCTGCGATTAATTAAATGGTTAAATGTGTTTGCGGGCTAAATGCTTAATCCTTTGTCTTATTTTGTTGGTCCAATTTTTTTATATTAAGCATTTATATCTTAATTTATATTATATATAAATATTGATTATATAATTAATTAGTTATATTTCACAATTTTTTCTATTCTAATATTGTCGTCATTTTCTAACTTAATAGTGTTGTTGTAATTTTATAACCCTAATCCCTACTATTTCGGACATCTTTTTTTTATTTCTATTACAAGTTTTTAATTTAATAGTTTTTTAACCTTAAATCATTACTATTACTATCATTATTTTTTATGATAATATTGTCTGTCTACATCTTTAATATCTTTTAACTTCTCTCTTCTATCTATCTTCGAGTATATAAAAATCTAAAAATTATCTCTGAGTTGAGATAAAGATATTATTGACGCACTTATTTATTTAATTTTTTTTATTCTTATGTTTATCTTTATAATATTATCTTAATGTAAAGATACCCGACCATATATCACTAATATTATGAAATTAGGCTTTAAAATTACGAAAAACATATTATTTAAGTATTTATTTCCTTTTTTTTAAGTCTAGATCTAGTTAAACAACAATCTTACTAAATTCATTCATTTATTATTAACTTTAGAATTTATAAATTAGTAATTTAAAAAAAATATGTAGATTATATTTTATTAATTATAAAATTTATAATTATTAATTCTCAAAAAAAAAAAATATTGTTTACAATTTTAAAGATCACAAAATTTAAATTTGTATTAGCTCCAATCCTCAAGGTCGGCCAACGTGTATCATATGAATCTCATCGTCACCTTATAAATACTATCGTGACATATTGGCGTAATATATAATATTTATTTATATACAAGACAATGCAAACACTTGAAGATTAAAGAACAATTATAATTAAACAAACCATTGATAATGATATAAATTTTATTTTGTGTAAAAAAAGAACATTCATCTAATCTTTATTATGTTAACTCTTATTATAGACTAACGGGAAATGTTCAACCTGAAACTTATGGTTAGATTTAAATAATTAGTCATATGTTCATTTCAAAAGAACAACACAATAAGACATTTTTGCTTAATTTGATCAAGTATTGTGTTAAACTTTTTGAAATGTTTCATTTGAGAGAGTTATCTTACATAGTGACATGTGATACTTTACCCTAGAGTCGCTCTAAGTATTTTTAACATAGATGTCTACACAACTTACACAATAATTCAGTGATTGAGGACCCAACCATGCCTTTTTACTAGTTTTATATTTAAAAAAAATCATTTTTAATGCATTTTTATTAAATAAACTTGTTTTTTCTTGATGTCTTTTTAAATTTTTTCTACTTTGAAAAAGAAGAAGAGAAAATAGTATTGTATTTATTCAATTAAGATAATATTTATTAAATAAATTATATGCCTTAAAAAGAGACTTTGTAACTTAAGAACATAGATATATGCTAAAAAGAAATAATAAAAAGGGGAAGTGTTTTATGCGTCTGCGTTGAGTTCAATCAGTTCAATGAAAAAAATACCGGAAAAGTGGTTTCCTCGGAGAGTATTATATTGGCATCGAGCTTCACATCGGACAGCAAATTAGCTTTTTGCGTAACTTTCTTTCCCAAATGGAGGGTCCTTAGCTCCTCTCTCTCTCTCTCTCTCTCTCTCTCTCTATAACTCTAAACCTAAACGCTTTCTTTCATCATCGTCTTATATCTCGTCGGCGAACTGTTCCGGTTGTTTCTCAGGTAGACCTATCTTTGTACTTCTGTTCATCTTCTCGTTTTCTTTCCTGTTTGAGCTCACACGACGCCTACTTTTTGTTCCTAGTTTTAGAGTTTTCCTACTTTCTGCAAATTTTTAACCTTCTCTATAGATTAGATTACCCATTTGATTTCTCTGTTTTCCTTTTGTCACTCTGATTATTCTCTTATTTTTTTTTGTCGTCCTGTTCTTGATTTTCTCTCTTTTGGGTGAGAGCTTTGTTCTCTTCGTCGTTACTTAGATCTATCCCTGTTTGCGATTTTGTTGTTGTAAAACCCAGTTCTAAAAATTAGTCCAGATTTGAAGGTTGAAGGCTATGAATTTGTTTTGAAGTATTTGTTTCACAGAGAGAGTGCTAACTTTTCCTAATTTAGCAGGTAAATGTCTCCACCGCCTCTGCTAGTAGTAGGAGTTGGGTCGGAAGAGGAGGAAGATGGCCGGAGCGCTGTTACCCTATTGGCATCTTCCGGCTCCATGGAAAGTAATGGAATCAATGGGACAAAACTAAAAGAAAGAAACTATATGGGTTTAACAGATTGTTCATCTTTGGACAGTTCTGCAAATTCATCTGAAAACAAAGTTAATCTTAATATAAAGGCAACCGAGCTCAGGCTAGGGCTTCCTGGATCTCAGTCACCAGAAAGAAATTCAGATATCTTTCTTGGAAAATTTGATGAGAAAACTCTTTTCCCATTGCATCCTTCAAAGGATTTGTTGCCTCAAAAGACAATAATTTCAGGCAATAAAAGAGGCTTCTCGGATGCTATGGAAAATTTTCCAAAGGTTTTTTCAGACAATCTTTTCCATCTATTAAGTAATTATGTTGCCGAGTTTTCTGCTTAGACTAAAGAATAGAGATGATCTGACAATTTCAGGGGAAATTTCTTGCCAATTCTGATGTAAATGTGATGCCATCAAACACAAATGTAAAATCTGGAACTGCAAAAGACTGTCCCTTGGTGAAGGAGGCTGTGGTTATTCAACATACTGACAAAGAGAGAACTCAAGCTGCAAATGATAAGGTTCAAAACAATGCAGTTCTTGCTGCAAATAACAACAGCAATGCTCCGGCGACGAAGTAAGTTACTACTGGATGAAAGTATGAAACATATTTTTAAGGTTTCAACATTAAATGGGCTTAAATCAAATTTAAATGTTGTTTGAAAAGCTTTCTTGTTATCGGAAATTTGGCAGGGCGCAGCTTGTGGGCTGGCCTCCTGTCAGATCATATAGGAAGAACACACTGGCTACGAGTTCGAAGAACAGTGAAGAATTAGAAGGAAAAGCTGGTCTTGGTCTGTCTGGTCTGTTGATTAAGGTGAGCATGGATGGTGCACCTTATTTGAGGAAAGTTGACCTGAGAAATTACTCAACATATCCAGAACTCTCATCTGCACTTGAGAAGATGTTTAGTTGCTTTACCATTGGTAAGGGTTGGGAGAATTTGTTAAAACTTGCTTTTTTTTTGAGTTTTGTGTGGATCTAGTTACTGCTATTTTCGTGGTGTTATTGCAGGTCAATATGGATCTCAAGGCAAAGAGATGCTAAATGAGTGGAAATTGAAAGATTTGCTCAGTGGGTCTGAATATGTTCTTACTTACGAGGACAAGGATGCTGATTGGATGCTTGTCGGTGATGTCCCGTGGGAGTAAGCTCTAATCCCTCTAACCTTGGTTCAGTTTACTCCGTTTCATTTGTGTTTTGTTTGATTTCGGCTTATTTGAATCATAATCTTTGGGTTATTTGGAAAAATATTGTTTGTTGTAAAGTGAATTATTGGATATAATGACGAAATAAGATATTAGCCATGGGTAATTGGATCCAATTAACAGATTTGATCTTTTTATACTATTTGAAGATTAGAGCAGATTTTTGTCCATGTTTGGCTAGCCAACTGCTTCAATTTCAACATTTTATTTTTCTTCATTGGTTATTTAATGCATTTATTTTAAAAATACATAATAATCACATTCATCAAGTTTTGCCATCTAATCTTTTTTGTTAAATGTGTAGGATGTTCATTGATACATGCAAGAGGCTGAGGATTATGAGGAGTTCCGATGCTATTGGCCTAGGTAAGTATGTTTAATATTATATTTTTGAAAATGGTTTTGGTATAATGAAATGATACGAGTTAAGCACAATGATACAAACAAGACATGAAAAAAAAAAATAAGAACAAAAACACAAGCCCAAAACAGATTATCAAGAGAGTAGATATTCGAGAAGGCGATTATTAATAGAATATTAATGCCTATAAACCTTTTTGGAAGAATGAATAATACATAATTTTCAAATGAATGGCTTGCCATATCCGATCAGTTTGTTATAAGGTCAAATATTTATTTAATAATCGATTTAATTTTTGTTTTAGAATTTTTTTTACTTAAATAATCGAACCAAATCAATATAACTGTTTTAACTTGTTTTGAATATTAATTTATAAACTTTTGAAATAGTTTAAAACTAATTTAGTGTTAATTTAAAACTAGCTGCATAGTTTTTCATTGGGTATTTCCCAATTTAGTACTGTTTAAATCTAATTCTTAAGTTTAGTTTATTAATCATTTTAGTGATGTTTATTTACTACTCGATATTTTTTTTTTGGGAAAACGGCTTAGTGCCGTTTCATTAAAAATTTACTACTTGATATTGATATAACTCTTTTGGTATTGTTATTACTGGTCTACTATTATCATGTAGGTTCTAATTCTGATTTGTTAGCTTAATTCAATTACAAACTTTGTTCCTTTTTTTTATGAAAATTATGATTATGAAGGTGATAATTGCCACCATTGATCTTTATTTGATATTTGAGTTGTTATATTGGGCTCTTGCCTTGTAAAACTCCGAAATAATATATTGGGAAACTGAGAATGCAACTTTATTTCTCATAAGTTATGCTTTAAAACTAATGTTTCCTATTTTAATCTTAGTTTTTGTAGAAAAAATTATGAAAAATGGTTATTGTAGTATTGTCTCTTAAAAGGGTGACATAATTATTGATGTGTCATAATCATGTTGAAACTATGTCTATTTGAACATCTAAAATTGAGGATTGGAACCCATTTTTCAAAACATTGTACGAGTCCTCTTCATGAAGAGGCGCCCACTAAAGTTTAGTACTCAACGAAAACAAAAGCTGATAACAACTATTATGAAGTGAGAATCAGTTAGTTTGTAAGAAAATTTCAATGTTTTAAGCCTGGCGAAATATTCATTTAAATTTGCGTAATCTTGATATTTTTGCCGCAGCTCCTAGGGCCATGGAAAAATCTCAAAGTACGAACTGAACTAAACGAGCATTTGCCTCACTTTTCTTGCTATTCATGTGGTAAGGAAGAAGAAATCATCGTCTGGGTAGCTGATCTTTGTTAAATGTCTGTGTCTATTATTGGTTGTGTTTTAGTTTCTCCAATTTCCATTGCACTATTGATGTTTGCTTAGGTTTTCTCTCTTGCATCACCCTTCTTAAGACCTTTATTGGGTAACGTTATTTGGTTCATGTTATGTTAAGTGCTGCTGCCTTGTATCATTTATACCTAAAAGATTTCTACTACTTGGCATGTAAAGTGTATTGTTTGTCAGCCATCTATGTTCCTTATGAGTGTTAATTGGTTTGCAATGTGACATATGAGAATATACTTTTTGTCTGCTGATTTTGAGAGAACAAGGCAGACCTGTTCGTCTTTTTTTTGGCATTTTTGTGTTATAGTGACAATGGTTCACTTTTTAGCACAAGAAAATTATGGGGAAATCACTCCTGGAATTGTGATTGTTTCTTTGATTTGGATTAAGATGATCAATGTATGAGTACTAATGTCTATTTAGGAGGGTTTCTTGTGGTTAGTTGAGGTTATTTTCAAATGATTTTTTATAGAACATCACATATTCTAATTTATCATTAATAATCTGAATTAGTATTTTGTAATAATATTTTAAATATCAAATTCAAGTATATTTTAGTCTTTATATATTTGTTTTTTTATTGAAGATTTTTCTAGCAGCATACCAATTCTCACAGGGACAACCATATTCCTACTGGGTTCAAAACCAATGATAATACAAATTTGACGAAATGACAGTAATAATGATCGCATTTTGGAAAATGACCGATGCTATGGCATTTTTGGACGAAAATACTCTTTCGTGTCGTGCGACGCAATCAATCTTGTGACGTGAAGAGGTGGAATGTGAAATGTCCAATGCCCTTAATATTTATTATATTTTTTTTCTTTTTTTTCTTCCCCTCTTCTTCTCCCTTCTCTCTTCTCAGTTTTTTCTCCTTTCTCTTTAAATCCTAAACGGCGAACACAATCACCTGAACACGCAAAAAAACGCAAAAAAATATACATATACACGCAAAAAAAATATACATATAAGATTAATAAACAAAGCAGTAGGAGATTTTAATTTTTTTGTATTATTGTTATGACTTCCTATTTATCTTATAATGGAGACACCTATGGTACTAAAGATTACGTTGCTCACCGAATATGGGAAAATACTCCATCTTTTTTTTAAGATTCATATCGAAAACTGCTCAAAAGTAATGTAGAATGAGTTCGCATTCTACCCTATTAAGCAATTTCCTGCTAAAGTTTCATGAAAATTTCTCGGCAATATTTGCAAGACGGATTTTCCATGAAACTCGGTAGGAAATTGCTCAATAGGGTTGAATGAGTTCGTGAATAAATGAAATCCTATAAAAAAGAATCCATCGCCTAACATCGAAAACTGCTCACTTCTACACTTGTTGAACCGTTTTTTGGCAGAGTTTTATGGAAATTTCTTAGCAATATTTGCAAGACAGATTTTCAATAAAACTCTTTAGGAAACTGCTATACTAAGATAAAATGAGTTCGTGAAAGCCTATGAGACTTATTTATATAAGAGTTTGGCGTGAAGACACGCGTGCTCTCTCAGGTTATCTCTTTGCGTCACACGAATACATGCTTCACGTGACCAGAGCCGGAAAGAATCCATCGCCTAACATCGAAAACTGCTCACGTTCTACACTAGTTGAACAGTTTTTTGGTAGAGTTTTATGGAAATTTCTCAGCAATATTTGCAAGACAGATTTTCAATAAAACTCTTTAGGAAACTACTCTACTAAGATAAAATGAGTTCGTGAATAAATGAAAACCTATGGGACTTATTTATATTAGAGTTTGGCGTGAAGACACGCGCACTCTCTCAAGTTATCTCTTTTCGTCACGCGAATACATGCTTCACGTGACCAGAGCCGGCTCCGAGTTTTAGGCTGTCCCAACCCCCGTTAGAAAAAAGCACGATATTTTTTGTTGCCTTAGGTCGAGTTAAAAAATTTAATAAAAAATGGTTTTTGGTGAGGTTTGAATCCATAACTAAAACAAAGGTTTTAATTTTTTCATCTAAAACCACTATACTACAATATTTTATGTTCAAAATTACAATATATTTAATTAAAACCTTACTATTTTTAATAAATGAGTTACCCTGGGGAGTGGACTGCCCTAGCCCGAAGGTTTGCCAGGCTCACCCTAGGACCGGCCCTGCATGTGACGCGAAAGAGTATTTTAGACTTTGTACATGCCTAAAAAATAATTTTTGCAAACTTTATTGGGCCTGAGTGGAAATGTCTACGTCATCTCCCAAAATGGAAAATGTCATTACGTCATTTCGTAAAATTTCACTTCATTTGTGGTTCACTTGTTAAATGAGTTTGGAGTCGTTTTTATTAAATTGCTCTATGTAGAGCACAAATTATCATAATTTTATTAATTTAAGATTTTTTTTAAATAGACAAAATGTTTGTCTTCTTATTCTCATATATAATTTTTGTTTTTTTAATTAATTAGTCATGTTTATAAATGAAATAATATTTAAAATCAATTTTATATTTATATTTTTAAATTGAGTATTATTTTGTGATTTGCCTATTTTAATTTGTTAAAAATAGTTTGAGTAACTATAAATTGTGTTATCTACAAACATATTTTGTATTAGTTTTTCACCTAACCTCGAAGCGATAAAACTGTGCACAATTTATTAATTTAGACGTATTTGTGTTTTAAATTTAATATTTTTTAAAATGCGATTTAAATATTTTAAAATTATATGATGTTCAAATAATTATCAAAATGCCAGAATTATTATTTTATTTTTGAAAATGTGATAAATTAGTTCAGAAAATAAAAATATATTAAAATAAGAAAACTATTTTTCAAAAGCATAAGTTTATTATTAATGTATCAACTAGGATAATGATAATGATAATAAAGATAAATTGGTTAAATACTAAATTTATTTATCATCTTGAAATATATATATATATATATATATATATATATAAAAGTGATATATGAGGAAAACTAGGAGAATAAATGAAACAAAATTATTGAGTCACATCACATTATCAATTGAAAAAATATAAAAGTATAAATAAAGAGTAGAGATAAATTTTATTGTTTTTTCAAGCAACTGGATTAAGTAACTCATTTCTTATTCCAAATTTTCTCAATTATCATAATTTTTATATTAAAACAATAAATTTGTAAGTATAACTATTAAGAGTTAATATTATATTAATCTCAAATTAAATCACTAATATAAGTGATAAGAGTGATTTTTACAAGATTAAATGCTACAAATTCAATTATTAGTTATAACGTCTTAAGTTAAACTAAAAGATAACAGTGGTGAGATATCATTCTAACTTTTTTATATTAAAAAAATTAATCTCAAATTACTTTAACAAATCATACTTTTTCATTGTTTTCTTTTTATAGAATGACCTAATCATTCAATTATTTTAACAAATATTAATTTATTCAAACAAATATTCTTAATATATATAAAAATAGTTTCGTTGAATTTGTTATTTATTTATGTATTAATTAATATGTTAAATTTTGTTATGATTAGTTATGCATGAATTATAAAATTTAAAATAATGTTTGTTTTTAACTTATAATTCCATCTTTGGATGCGAGCACAAAATTTATTTCTAATCATATTTGTTCTCTGTGTAACGAAGTATATCTTATATTATCTCCATATCTGAGTCCCATAACTCACGCATTTAAAAAAATAATATATATATTTTTGGGAAAATTTTTGAAGTGTAAAATATAATTTTAAAATTGGACAAAATTATGATTCAAACATCAAATCTTCCCAAAAGAGTCGTCAGAAACTGTACACGATAAAAATTGCTCAGATTAGATCTGGATCTTACACCATTACACGGGGTTCCTATTTATTTATACATGGAAAATTTATTCTGTAAAGTGTGAATGAAAAAGGTAAAACAATAAAAATTAAACTTTATAGTTCACCACATAACTAATTCTCTCGTCAAATCTTATCTGAGATTGAAAATTTAATGATAGGTGGACATATGTCTTTTAAATTTTTTAGATTAATAATAAACTCACGACTAGAGAATCGTCACCTAATTTCTTAAAATTATAAAAATGATTTAGGCGTATACACACCATGATCATAGATTCTTTATGAGTTCGGTGTTTGGTTATATTATATGTCAAAAATGACTAAAAGTGTTATATCCCACAACAACCCTCTAAATTTAAGATCTCTACTACAACAATTTTTTCCTTTTAAAAAATATAATTACATTTTAAATTTTACTATATTTCCTTTTATCATATTTTAACTTGGGGTTAAATATGGTCATCTACATTTGTGTGAACTTTATGTTTTTTTTTTAATTATTAAATGTAAGAATATTCATGTAAACATAAATATAATAATGAAAATTATACATATACAGGTAAAAAAATCCTACAAAAGAGAAAAGGGTTTAGACAAAAACTTCACATGCATCACATTAAAAAATAAAAAAATAATCATCTATTCAAAATGTTTTAGAAAATTCATAAAAATGATGGTTAGATAGGAAATACTCCTAGGAACTCTTCTTACAAAGACGATGAGCTAGCCATTTCATTGGCTAGCATTTGTCTAATTGAATTCATCTATGATCAAATGATCATATTTGATTTGATCATATTTGACTGTTTATTACCAAAATATCATCACACTAAAGACCAAAGAGGATATCTACTTTTGTATTTGAGCCCTTAAGATTTCAAACTCCGTCAAAATAGACCCTTGGTCTTCTATGTTTTCCAATTTAAAACTAATTCTTTTCAATTTTAATTAATTTTATTTTTAATTAAAATTTACGACACTCAAACACTTTGGCCACCTTCTAAAGAGTCCATAGACTTCAGATTCGATCAAATTTGACCTTAAAGTTTGAAAATCAAATTATTTTAAATTTCCTAGGTGGGTTTGGTTTCTCATTTTTTTTATCAAGCGACTTAATTCAGAAAAATCTAAAAAAAATATAAATTATCAAAAATATTATTTTGTTAGAACATTTTTGAAAAATAACTTAACTTCGTGATGCCATTACTCAAGTTACACAAATTAATTCTGCATATTTTGGAAATATTTTTTAACACTATAAAAGTTTTCAATTTTTTGGAGCACGTTTGGAAAAAAAACACTCAACTTCGTAGTATGATAACTAAAGATTTATAATTCGGAAAATTCTAAACATAAATTTTACACACTTCACTTCGCAAAATATTCTTAATTACTACAAAATTTTCTCAAAATATTCTTGATTACTACAAATGTTTTTAATAATTTTAAAAAAATAGTTATTTTGGTAGTGCCCTAACATGAGTTCGTTCAAACAACCTACTTTTCCACCATTTTTTCTTGATTCTTCTATCCTTTTAATATTGTCTAACCTTAATGGACTCCGAAATTCACTTTTATGAAAGAAACAAGGCTAGCTCTTAAACATATATTATGATATATTAAACCAAATAATTAATTCCTCATTTATTATTTAAAAACTTTTCGTATTTCTAGCTTTTCATATTCTTAGCTTTTCATAGTCTTAGACTTTTCATTTTCCCATTTCATGTATATATATATGTCTATTGTTTATCAATAACATACACAATATCAATTCTAATCTTCTCTCTATCTTATCTTCTTACTATCTTTCTTCTTGGTATCAGAGCTTCTGATTAATTTCTTTTTCGATCCTAAGTAATGGCTGAGAGTAAAAATATTCCTCTATTAGCTTCTTCTTTCCTCCAGCCTATTTCTGTGAAACTGAATCAACAAAATTTCGTACTCTGGCGATCTCAAGTTATTCCCGTTTTAAAGGGGAATCGTCTTTTTTCTTATGTCAACGGAACTCTTCTTGCCCCGAGCCCAACTCTTGCTCCGGCAGAAGAAACTTCAGAAGCAGTCATGATCGTCAATCCTGCTTTCGAATCATGGGAAGAACAAGATCAACGTATCATAAGTTGGCTTCTCTCCACCCTCACCGAACCTATATTGGCTCAAGTTGTTGGTGATGCTTGTGGAACGTCATTTCGACTATGGACGGCCTTGGAGAAAATGTTTGCAACTCAATCTAGGGCACAGTTAGTTCAGTTACGACTTCTTATTCAAACTCAAAAGAAAGGAACAAAAAGTATGACTGATTATCTGCAATCTGTAAAATCTATTGCCGATTCACTTGCCTCTATCGGCGAAAAAGTCTCTGATTTGGATCTCCTTACCTACGTTCTTAGTGGCCTCGGCCCTGAATATGATTCCCTTGTTGTTGCTGTAACAACACGAGTTGAACCAGTGAGCATTGAAGATCTCACGGGGCTTCTTCTAAATCAAGAACAACGTCTCGAACTCTCTCATTCTAACGTCTCAAATAGATCAGCGAATGTTGTTATTAAAGAAAACAGTCGCGGATGGAACTCGAAAGGGCAATCACGAGGCTTTTCATCTTCTTTCAGAAACCATCAATATTCCTCTTCTAATGGACATGGTGGATCTAACGAACAAAGCATTCTTGGGTCTGGCGTTGATAGGTCAAGCATGATTGGGCTGAAAAATAATAGGTCCAACAATGGTTATAATGGGCCTAGCAAACAGTCCTATAATGGACACAATAATTTTTCTGGGAATCGTCAAAATTTTGAAAATCGTAACGCAGGAAATAATAGACCAAAATGCAATACATGTGATAAAACTGGTCACACTTCCAACAATTGTCGTGCTCATATACAATGTCAATTATGTAACATTTTTGGGCATTCAGTCACCAATTGTCGTCGTCGATTTGATCAGAATTTTATGCCTAGTAATCCTCATACAGCAATGATGGCATCAACAACGGTTATCTCCGACCCCGCTTGGTACGCCGATTCGGGTGCATCAGATCATATTACTTCTGATCTGGAAAACCTTCATACTCATTCTCCTTATCAAGGTAATGAAAAAATAATTGTTGGTAATGGTGAGTCTTTGTCAATTTCTAATATTGGCAACTCCAAGATTAATTCTGTGCCAAAACCACTACATTTACGAAATATTTTGCATGTACCTCACATATCGAAAAATCTTTTGAGCATTGCTCGTTTTACTGCCGATAATAACGTCTTCTTTGAATTTCATCCATCATATTGTTCGGTAAAGGACCGCAATACGAAGATAGAGGTACTTCGGGGCAAACTTAAAGACGGGCTATATTATCTTTCTCCGGCACCTACAAATAAACAAGCTCTTATTAGCACCCGATCATCAGCAACAACATGGCATCATCGTTTGGGGCATCCATCAGCTTCAACCACATCATTTCTTATTTCACGTTTCATGTTACCAATAATTGGAAATAAAAATGTTCCATTTTGTGAAGCTTGTCAGTTAGGGAAAGCACATAAATTGCCTTTCAATGTCTCATCGTCACGAACTAATGCTCCACTTGATTTAATTTATTCTGATGTATGGGGTCCATCTCCGGTTTTTTCAAACTCAGGTTGCCGCTACTTTGTTCATTTTGTTGATGACTTTAGCCGCTTCACATGGGTTTATCCCATCCAAAAGAAATCCGATGTTTTAATTACATTTACGAAATTCAAAGCTTTGGTAGAAAATCAGTTCAACAAGAAGATCAAAATACTTCAAACTGACGGGGGTGGTGAATACCGTAATTTTGGATCCTTAACTGAACTCAATGGAATTCAACATCGTCTTTCTTGTCCATACACAAGCGAACAGAATGGTGTTGCTGAACGGAAAATCCGTCATCTAACTGAGATATATCAAGTATTAATAGCTCAATCATCCATGCCATATGAATATTGGGATGATGCTTGTCTCACTGCTGCTTTTCTCATCAACCGACTTCCTACACCCGTCTTGAGGAATAAGTCTCCATATGAATGTTTGTATAAACGAACACCTGATTATGCATTTATGAAGGTTTTCGGATGTGCATGTTATCCTCTAATGAGACCATACAATCAACACAAAATGGACTTTAAATCCATTCGGTGCACGTTTATTGGCTACAGTCCCGATCATAAAGGATATCGATGTCTACATATTCCTACTGGCCGTATCTACATTTCACGGCATGTTACTTTTGATGAGCAAACATTCCCTTTTTCAACTCTATCAAACCAAACCAATCCTCCATCTGAACCACCATCACCAATATCATTCATAAATATACCTATCCCCACATCTCAAACAACCATCCCATCATCTCCATTACCTACTTCTACTTCTCCCCAAATCACCCTATCTAATTCACCAATTAATGAAACACCATCATCATCTCATTCCTCTTCATATGAACCCTCAACCTCATCTAATTCCTCATCATATGAACCCCCACCATCACCAACCACCAATAATCTACCTTCACTAGACAACTCACCTAACTCACCCATTCATACACGTGGGCTCTCCACCGCCATTCATGCTCCGGAATGCTCTTCTCATCATATGATCACACGTGCTAAAACTCGTGCTCTTCATAATGCAAATCTTGCCACAATCTCCATCTCTCCACCAACATGTTTTTCCGCTGCCAACAAAGATCCCCAATGGCGTTCTGCTATGGCAAATGAGTTTAATGCCCTCATTCAAAACAAGACGTGGACTCTTGTTCCTCAATCCTCTCAGAATATTGTGGGGTGCAAATGGATTTTTAAAGTCAAACAAAAAGCTGATGGTTCCATTGAACGACACAAAGCTCGGTTAGTTGCAAAAGGTTTTCATCAACAAGAAGGCATTGATTATCTAGAGACTTTTAGCCCGGTTGTAAAACATACTACTATCCGGACTATCTTATCTCTTGCTGTCACTCAACAATGGCCAATTCATCAACTTGATGTCAGCAATGCCTTTTTACACGGAACTCTCAAGGAAGAAGTGTTTATGTCTCAACCGCCTGGTTTTATTCATCCTGATTATCCTAACCATGTGTGCAAACTTCACAAAGCCCTCTATGGTCTCAAACAAGCCCCTCGTGAATGGCATACTACTCTGAAAACTGCTCTTCTTTCCCTTGGTTTTCATGAATCCAAAAACGATACATCTTTATTCATTCATCACTCTCCCAATACTACATCATTTTTTCTTGTTTACGTGGATGATATCATCTTTACTAGCAACTCCTCTTCTCACATCTCCTCCATTATCTCTCAACTCAACAATCTTTTTCCCATCAAAGATTTGGGACCACTACACTACTTTCTTGGTTTTGAAGTTCATCGTTCTACCTCTGGTATTTTTCTATCTCAATCCAAATATATTAAAGACATTCTCCTTCGAGCCAATATGAGTGACTCAAAACCTCTTCATACCCCAATATCTTCTGGGTCATCCTTATCTCGACATGATGGTGACATTCTCCCTGATCCATTTCTCTATCGCAGTACTGTTGGAGCTTTACAATATTTAACTAATACTCGACCAGATATTTCATTTGCTGTTAATCGTGCTTGTCAATTTATGCAGTCACCTACTACCACTCATTGGACTGCTGTAAAAAGAATTCTTCGTTATCTTCGTAACACGTCTCATCATGGACTTCTTATTCGTCCATCATCATCAATTGAACTTTCTGCCTTTTCTGACTCTGATTGGGCTGGTTGTCCTGACGACCGGCGTTCTACAACAGGTTATTGCATATTTTTGGGTGATAATATTATCTCGTGGAATTCCAAGAAACAACAGGTTGTTGCTCGATCTAGCACAGAATCTGAATACCGAGCTCTAGCCCATGCCACTGCTGAACTCATTTGGCTTCAATCTCTACTACAAGAACTTCGTGTCTCTCTCATTCAACCTCCCACTCTCTGGTGTGATAATATTGGTGCTGCCTTTCTCACCGCCAATCCTGTCTTCCATGCTCGTACAAAACATATAGAGATTGATTTTCACTTTGTCCGTGAACGTGTTGCTCAAAAATCTCTCACCATCCGGTACATACCTACTGATAATCAAATTGCAGATATACTCACCAAAGGACTTGCGACAAACCGTTTTGCTCTATTACGTGACAAACTCACGGTGTGTGCCACTCCGTTTCGTTTGCGGGAGGATATTAAACCAAATAATTAATTCCTCATTTATTATTTAAAAACTTTTCGTATTTCTAGCTTTTCATATTCTTAGCTTTTCATAGTCTTAGACTTTTCATTTTCCCATTTCATGTATATATATATGTCTATTGTTTATCAATAACATACACAATATCAATTCTAATCTTCTCTCTATCTTATCTTCTTACTATCTTTCTTCTTGATATTCATAAGAGAAAAAAAGTTTTGAGTATAACAAAATTTTACAATATCCAAATATCAATCGTGTGGGCTATAGCGTCGAAGCTCTTTCTCACACGTAACGAAGCACTAAACCTTTAAAAATGAATACTCTAATTTTCTTTTTTTAGTTTATTTGAGAACCAAACTATGACATCGACTCTAATGTAAATTATGTCAATCCGGCTAAGTATACGATTGACCTAAAACTTGTACGGACCAATTAAAAGGTTTTGTTAAGAGAGTTAAAATTTTGGTTTCTCGTCTCGTTAAAGTCGACACAATTCTAGAGAATAGTCTTTTTTTTTTTCTATTTTTTACTAGATTCGAGAAAAAGATAAACAAAATGGTTCTCTAATAAAATCTATATTTAAATATAAATTGTTTATTTACTTAATTTTAAATATTAATAAATTACTTAAATTACAAAATAGTCTATTTAAAAATAAAGTATATAAATATATTAATTTATATATATGTTTTTATTAATGTATAATTTTAAAATTTATTTAAAACAAATAATTATTTTTAGTATATTTTTTTTTTTACTTTTTTATTTAATAATTAATTAAATAAATAATTTATTATTTTTACATTCCTTATATACTCTATTTTATTGTCTATTTTTATTCATTATAAAGGTTTGAGATATTTTATTTATTTATTTTTTTAACAGTTATAAAATTAAAAAATTTATAATATTATAATAAAGTTCTAAAATCTTACATACATTTTTTTATTAATTTTTTTTAATATTTTTTTTATTATATGTTATCTAAAAAAATTATAATAATATTTTTAAAAATAATATTATATTATTTTAAATAATAAATTAAAATAAGGTAAAGAAAATATAGATATAATAAATTTATATTATGACTTTATATTTTTGTGGAAAAAATAAAAAAAAATATATATATATATATATATATATATATATATATATATATATATATATATATATATATATATATATATATATATATATATATATATATATATTCAAATTTATGTTTTATTATTATAATAATAATTTTATATTATATAAAAAAATAGAAAGAAAATAAAAAAATAAAAAGATGAGAAAACTTACTAAAGATATATTAAAAAGTAATGAAAAAAAGTTTAGGTTAAACGCTAAAGAAGGTGGTTAGAAAGAAATGATAGAACATGCATGCCATACTTATCCTATATATTAACACAGTTATTATATTTCATAAGTGACAAAGTTTAAATTAGACAATTAACATTATTTTTCACTTGAGCAAGAACTGTTATTGAGGCACCAGATTTCGTCCTTAATTTCTCAATGCTTTGAGCAGAAACTCCGATCAAAACACCGACCTAGCAACCCGTAATCAGAAGCCTTATTGTATTTGCAGCAACATGCCAACATGCCCTCCACCAATTTTCAGTGACGCTGAATTTCCATCAACATCCTAATTCATGAATGCAGAAAAATGCATTTATAAATTCAAGGATACAACCAAAATATGAAATTACATGCATGTAAAAATAATCAATCTTTAGAATAAAGAATTACAATGATCACCTGGAGAATCAAATCAGCAATTTGGAATAGAGCATTTTCAGCATCAGAGATGGTGTTGTAACAATCTTATAATGATCACACGCTCTTCATGCATCTGAAAAAAATAGATAACTACTTCTCATTACAATTTTCAGCATAAAACCGATCATTTAGCTTCAGTATTGAGAAGATTAGTCATTCACATAATAATAATCAGTTTTATTTCCACCTTACCGCAAATAGAAATGTATGTGACCAAAGATGCGAGAATTATTAGAACCTAATAACTACCTATTATAACTCACAGAAATTGCATAAGCAATCTTGATGGCTGCTTTGGTGTTTTCATGGATCTTCTGTTTTCGACACCCTTATTTCCCAATAACCTTAAGGGGAGAACGATCCTGTAGAAGACGTCCATCATGGACTTCACCCGCCTCTTCAAGGAATTCGTTAAATGAGTTTCGATGATTCGTAAAAAAAATAAAAAAATATTCATGGAATTTGGAGAACTTTGATGGATGAATAATAACTCTAATTGGTTTAATTTTATGTGTTGGATCACATGATTCCATACGAAATTCAATCAACATTTTGCCAAATTCGAACCCTAAAGGTATTTATTGTAAGGCACAAGAAAATATTTTTTTTTGGTAAAACTTGATTTTGGTCTTAGTAGACATTTTCTGGGAGTCAACTAGGAACTCATATCAACACCAATTTTTCTGAAAATTTTACATGAACTAAATGACTCATACATCTAAAACTTTGTTATATCTCTTGTTTATACCTTCTAACTCTAAATAGGTCATATGAAGACCAGGAGATTCCCAAATATGGAATTTCTTAATTCTTTTGGTCACATTTAATTTGGTACATTATTGATTATGAATTGAATATTGATCCAAATTAATCAAATTACACCACATGTATGATACATATATTCCTCCAATTAATTTTGCCTCAAATTATGACCTATAATGCTTACACAATAAGATTAAAATTTCAGAAATTGATCCAAATATTTGGTGGCATGTTTTTTTTTGGGTTAAAATTCATATCAATTCGAATATTGATCTAGATGTTTTGTTTCTAGAACACGGTACAACCAACTAGCTCTTATGGAAGACAAGAGGTTAGACGCGTTATGTCACACGCAAGCATACCAGAGAAGAATGACCAGAGCTTTCAACAAGAATGTGAAACCTAAGAACATTCAAGAAGACAACTAGACCCTAGAGGGAAATTCATGACACCATGGGAAGGACCCTACCTCGTCAAGAAGGTCTTTTTAAGCGGCGCCACGAGATTGACCACCTTGGACGGAGAAGAACTCTCAACACCCTTCAATGTCGACATGCTCAAAAGATACTTCGTCTAAAACATGCGTGTTGAATCCATACAACTGAAGTTCATAACTCACAAGTTGTGAACTACATTAGACCCGATCTCTCTCGAGAGTACGTAGGCAACCCATCTAGGGTGCGGTCACCACTATCAATTATCGATAGAAGTTGATAAACATTTCATTTCACATAACATGCATTAATTTCTCATTAAATAAATGAAATTTAATAACTCACAAGTTGTGAACTACGTTAGACCTGATCTCTCTCGAGAGTACGTAGGCAACCCATCCAGAGTGCGGTCACTACTATAAATTATCAATAGAAATTGATAGAAGTTTCATTTCACATAACATGCATTCATTTCTCATTACATACATCAAAGTTCATAACTCACAAGTTGTGAAGTACGTCAGACCTGATCTCTCTCGATAGTACGTAGGCAACCCATCCAGGGTACGGTCACCACTGTCAATTATCGAAAGAAGTTGATAGAAATTTCATTTCACATCACATGCATTCTTCATTACGTACATCAAAGTTTATAACTTCACAAGTTGTGAACTACGTGAGACCTGATCTCTCTCGAGAGTACGTAGGCAACCCATCTAGGGTGCGGTCACCAATGTCAATTATAGAAAGAAGTTGATAGACATTTCATTTCACATCACATCGCATAAATTCATTGCATATACATTAAAAAGGGAGTTGATCACACTCTGAGTTGACTCCTAAACCAAAAACTCCTAGTCAATACTAGGGCATTTTTATTAAAATAAAAATGACCACAAGATCCTCACAAAGTCCCACTTGAGAAAATATAACGCCCAAAGCTAAAATATTTTTCTTTTCGACTTAGGATCTCAACGTTTTCACAAGAATTCAAACAAACATTTTTCACAAGCAACGTGCATGGAACTACGTTGGACCTGAATTCCCATAGCTATGGGATACATAGGCCGCTTGTATGAGCCCGATCCTAAACATTTTCAAAAACCAAACCCTACATCAATACTAGGGGCATTTTTTTTTAAAATGAGCACGAGATCCTCACAGAGTCCCACTTGAGAAAATATAACGCCCAAAGCTAAAGTATTTTTCTCTTCGACTTATGATCTCAAAATATTTTCAAAATATTCACACATACACAATCATTTTTCACAAGTATGTGCATGAAACTATGTTGGACCTGAATTCCCCTAGCTATGGGATACGTAGGCAGCTTGTATGAGCCCGATCCTAAATATTTTCAAAAATCAAACCCTGTATCGACACTAGGGGAATTTTATGAAATTGAAATGATTGAAAGATCCTCATAGAGTTAGCTTAAATGAGTAAATATAACGCCTAACACATGGCTAAAGTACTTTATTCTCTAGCAGCTTAGGATCTTAAAAGATTTTCATCTTAAGTCAATTGCAACTCCAACAGATACTTAAACAACCTCCCTAGATTAAGTCAATTGCCACTCCAGTAGACACTTAAGAAATTCCCACAATTCAAGTCAATTGCAACTCCAGCAAAAACCTGAGAAATCAACCTCAGTGAAATGCAGAATCACGATCTATCCGTGATACAATTTCGGAACTACGTTCGAATCTGATTTCTCCTTTTATGAGAATACGTAGGAAACTTTTCACAAGTACAATCCCAAATCCCCAACAAGCCAAATCTTGAGCTAGGACAAAATACATCCCCACAAAGTTAAAGCTTAAATCCCATTGGATGAAAAACTTAACATTTAGTGACATGTCAAGTGGAGATTGCTATATTATTTTAAACATTTGTAAATGTTTAAAATAGTTTTCTTTCAAACGGTCAAGTGTGTTAAATGGGTCTTTGTGCCCTAGTGTTTTATAGATTTGCCTATAAATACCACTCTTAACACCTTAGCAAAAGGACTTTCACCTGGACCTTCACCTTCTTCTCTCTCTTTTTCTCTCTTCTTCACATTACAAAAACGCCATTAGGCTGCTTTTTTCTAAAAATCTGCCCACTTTCTTTCAAGAATCTAAACAAGAGCTCCAATTAGTTTTGTTGGGTCATAAGCCTCTTGTTTAGAATTTCCATCCCACTTTGCAAAGAAGCAACCCCATTGTAAGCCTCTTTGCACAATTTTGTTCTTTTTTTTTTATATATTTGAATTTGAATTAGAAATTGTTTTTATTTATTTATTTTATCTTTGCACTCAAATCCCATACATTATTCCTCTTAAGTTTTCTATTTTGATAGGCGTGTAGGATTGTCTTTATTTTGTATGTATATATGTAACCTAGCAAAATTAAGACAAAAACATAATAAAACATAACTAAAAAATAAAATAAAAAGTTCAATGTAAATAAAAGGTCCTTGACCAAAAAGAAAATAGTTTCTTTTTAAAAAACCAAAATCGGCCCTTGAATTGGCCATTTAAAAAGACTCTAAAGATTAACAAACAAAAAAAAACAACAATTATAAGAAAAGGGGCAAAAAAAAATAAAAAAATAACTTTCTTACTTTTTTTAAAAAAAAAAACAAAAAATAACAATCTGTTTATTTATAAAGTTTTATTTATTTATTTTATATTTTTTTTGAATAATTAGATTTAAGTACTTTGCATATATAAAATGTATACTTATATGTTAATAAAGTTTTTTTGATTTTTTATGCAACTTGGGATCCATTTGGATCACCATAAGTAAGTTAGAATAGGTTTAGGTTGAAAAAAAAGCAATTTGTCAGTTTTAGCGACGTTTAGGACCTCTTGCACCTAAAGCTGACCCAGGACCGAGGATCCAGGACTTAGGACCGAGGAATGAGGACCGAGGACCGAGCATCAGAAGATTAAGGACCGAGGATGGAGGACCGAGCTGCATTTATTTATTTATTTATTTTCGGTTTTCTTTAGTCTTAGGGTTTGTTTGTTTGACATTTTTTATTTTGCTTAGTCAAGAGTTTGTGGCTTTCTTGATCTTAGGTTTGAAAAATAAAATAAAATTAAACCCTAACTAAAATTGAACCTAACCCAAACTTAGACTTAGGATTTTCCTTAGACTTCAGGACTTTTTTTTTTGATTTTTTTAAAAAATAAAAACCCAAAAAAATAAAATAAAATTTTAAACCTTTTAAATAATTCACTAAAGTTCTTGAAATTAATCTAGACTTAGGACAATTAATTTTTGATTAATAACTTGTCTAGTTTTGATTTTTAGGATAACTTTATGTGTAAGTTATTTGTTTTAGTTTTCTTTTGTCTTTGTTTATTCTTTTTTTTGTTTATCTCATGCAAACCCTTTAAATGTTTAAAATAGAAAAATTCTAAAATGTAAAGCGTAAGAAATTTAAAAAAGGCCAAAATTAATTAGTAGAGACCTTAGGAGCGTTGTGGAACATAGCGTCTAAAAAACCCTTTCTCATACGTAACCAATCGCCGAACTCAAATCTCTTAATCTCCTAATTTTTGAAATTAGGTGACGACTCTCTAATCGTGAGAATGAATTAATATTGAAAAAAGTTAAAGTAGGCCTATGACATACTTCCCATTAAAAAACTCCCAATCTCTCCCAGATTCGACGGGAAGGTAAGATATGGAGTTGTCTATAAAGCCTCATTTTTAAAACTTCAATTTTTCAAATAGTAAAATTAGTTCCTCTCACATTTTCAAAATAAATTTTTTAAAGAGCGTCCCAGAATTTTCAAACTAGTTGATCAAATTTTTTTTTGAAAAAATCGATCACAAAGTGGAACTAAGACCGATGAACCGATTGAACTATCCTATGAGAATGAGAAGCTCAAGAAGACAATTCAATCGTTAACTGAAGAAAATAAAAGATCTAAGTATTTCATGGCTGCTTGGAAAAAATCCAGTGAAGTTGTAAGCCAGATGTCTACCTACCAAAGACATCCCAAATGCAAGTTTGACCTTAGATACAAAGGCGGTAAATCGGCTAACCGGAAATATTCCACCGAGTTGAATCTCAACAAGAACAAGCTTCTGTTCATAAGCTTTGTTAAGAGTAGTTCAACCGATACTGAGGCAGATCATGACTCACAACTGGCTAAAGAAATTAAATATGTAAGTCCAACCGACACGGCTAAATGACTTCATCCTGAGAGAAGGAAAGCCAACCGACCGATGAGAAAAGAAACTGGTAAACATTCATATAGAACAAATCAACGCTCACCACGACACAATGAGGTACCTACTGGAAGACAGAGATGTCAAGCCAGGTAACAGTGAAATCATTAACACTATTACTGGGAAAGTCATCCGACTAATTAAAGTATGGATTCCCAAGGGACTAATCAACCATGAACCCAAGTAAATGTGGGTACCAAATAGGTATAAATATTTATTTTTGCAGATTAAGAAGAACAAGCGGCTAGGAAACTCGGAATGGTATCTGGACAGCGGTTGTTCTAGACACATGACCGGAAACAGTAGATTGCTAACCGATATCGTTCAAGAAGCCGGTGTAATGATCACCTTCAGTGACAACTCTAAAGGTAGAGCTATGGGCAATGGTAAGATTGTCCATGGTAACTTAACTATAAGTAATGTACTTTTTGTTGAAAACTTGCATTTTAACTCGCTAAATATTAGTCAAATGTGCGATGTAGGATATACGGTTGAATTTCACAAACATGCATGTTTAGTTAAGAATTCTCAGGGTAGCGTCTTATTAATTGGAAATAGGTTAGGTAACATTTACAAAGTGGACTGGAAAAATAAAACTAAAAACCCGGTTTGCATGATAGCTAAAAATGATTTAATCTGGCTTTGGAATAAATGGTTAAACTACTTGAACTTCAAAAATATTAATGTTATTTGTACTAGAGAGTTAGTTCAAGGGATGCATAACATGAAATTTGCAAAAGATAAAGTATGTTCTGCATGTCAAATGGGGAAACAAATAAAGAAAACTTTTAAAAGTAAAAGGAATTATCAATCAAACTGATGTTTATAATTGCTTCACGTGGATTTATTTAGACTGGTTAGGGTCACAAGCCTAGGTGATATGCATTATACTATGGTTGTTATTAATGATTACTCTAGATTCACTTGGGTGATATTTTTGGTTTCTAAAAATGAAGCTACTCCAAACTTGATTAAATTTCTTAGAAGATTGCAAAATGAGAAATCAATACGTATAAATAAGATTAGAAGTGATAGAGGAACCGAATTTATAAATAGCACACTTACTGTATTTCTTGAGGATTCCGGTATTAGGCACGAGTTGTCTAGTGCTAGAACTCCTCAATAAAACGGACTGGCCGAGAGAAGAAACCGAACTCTCAAGGAAGGCACAAGGTCCATGATAGTCGATTCGGGTATTGCTAAAAAATTTTGGGCCGAGGCTATTAATACTGCATGTCATACACAAAATTGATCTATGATCAACAAAATGCTCAATAAAACACCGTTTAAAGTATACTATGACAAAGTTCTTAACATCCGGTATCTTAAGATCTTTGGCTGTAAATGTTACATTCACATCAACGACAAACATTATTTGACCGCTTTTGATGCTAAATCCAACATCGGTATAATATTGGGTTATTCAGTAGTTAGTAAGACATATAGAGTATATAATACTAGAACTTTAACTGTTGAAGAGTCTTCGCATGTTGTTTATGATGAATATGTTGAAAGCAATACCGCTTCAACCCTTGAATTACATAAACGGTTGAAAAATTTAAATATTCAATCTGATGATGAAGATGAGATTCCGGTTCTTAGAAGGTTTGTCTATGACCAAGTAGTTAATGCTGAAATTCAGCCGGATCAAGCTGCCTCACAACAGGAAGTTGACAACTCAGTGTCAACTGAGGAAATCGGTCAGCTAGACTCTTTTCATCCTACTGATATGTCTAACCTTGATCAGAAAGCCGATCGCTTGGGAGATGTAACCGGACTGAACCTTAAAGGGAATAAAGATCATCCTCCTGAGTTTATAATAGGTAACCCCTCATCACCCACCTGAACTAGGCATCAACGTTTGGAAGAATATGAAAACTCGGTTTTCATATCACAAATTAAGCCAAAAAAGGTGGATGAAGCACTATTAGATCCCGATTGGATCTTAGCAATGCAAGAGGAACTGAATCAATTTGAGAGAAATAAAGTCTGGCATCTAGTTCCAAGACCGAAACATGAATCATTTATAGGAACAAGATGAGTGTTTAGAAATAAACTCAATGAAAACAGTTTGGTTACGAGGAACAAGGCCAAATTAGTGGCCCAAGGATATAAACAGGAAGAAGGCATTGATTTTGAAGAATCATTTGCTCCTGTGGCTAGACTTGAAGCCAATATAATTTTTCTTGCCTTTACTGGTTTCAAAAATTTCAAAGTTTTTCAAATGGATGTTAAAAGCGCATTTTTAAATGGTGAATTAAATGAAGAGGTTTATGTTGAATAACCTCCCGGTTTTAAAAATCCAGAATTAATTAGCCATGTGTATCGGCTGGATAAAGTCCTGTACGGTTTGAAACAAGCTCCTAGAGCTTGGTATTATACTTTAACAAGATTTCTGTTCAATTATGATTTTACCATAGGTTTAGTAGATAAAACTTTGTTTAAATTTGAGATAAACGGACATATCTTACTTGTTCAAATTTACGTGGAGGACATAATTTTAGGTTCAACCGATTCTAAGCTATGTGACAAGTTTTCAAAAATGATGACCGATAAATTTGAAATGAGTATGATGGGGGAGTTGAGTTTCTTTCTATGTCTCCAGCTTTGGAGGATCGAGGGAGGAACATTCATCAATCAATCCAAATATACAGCCGAATTGCTAAAGAACTTCGGAATGGACAACTGTTATGCAGCCGCTACCCCTATGAGTTCATCTATTAAGTTAGACAAAGATGAGGATGATCAAGGTGTAGACATTACGGCCTACCGAGGGATAATCGACTCACTATTGTACCTGACAGCTAGTCGACCAGACAGCTTGTTTGCGGTCGGAGTATGCGGAAGATAACAGGCCATTCCTAAGCAATCTCACTACACAGTGGCCAAAAGAATCTTAAAATATCTAAATGACACTCAAGATGTGGGACTGTGGTATCCAAAGGATTCAAGTTTTAACCTAACTAGCTATTCTGACGGAGAATACGCAGGCTGCAAAATAGACCGAAAGAGTACCAACGGTACATGCCAGTTCCTGGGTGACCGACTCGTTTTCTGGTACAACAAGAAACAAACTTCGATTGCTACCTCAACCACAGAGGTGGAGTATCTTGTGGACG
This sequence comes from Impatiens glandulifera, assembly GCF_907164915.1. NCBI lineage: Eukaryota > Viridiplantae > Streptophyta > Magnoliopsida > Ericales > Balsaminaceae > Impatiens > Impatiens glandulifera. The sequence continues at coordinate 38,885,155 of NC_061864.1, read as the reverse complement.
GAAGCTGTTGTTCTCAACTCCTCTGGATCCAACATCAACTGAAGAATTTCAGAATAATTGCTGAGGAATCTCTGATCTTCTGTGACAACACCAGCGCGATAGCTATCACATACAATCCAGTGTTGCACTCAAGAACAAAACATATATACATCAGGCATCATTTCATCCGAGAGAATGTGCAGCAGAAGAACATCCGGCTGGAATACGTTTCGACCGATCAACAAGTAGCCGACATCTTTACAAAGTCATTACCTAAAGCTAAGTTTTCCTTCTTTAGAAACATTTTAGGACTTGCTGATAGCAGTCAACTTCTGTCTTAAATGTTGTTGCATGTTTTTCAAAAACACTCATCTCATAAAAAACCGGGGCATGGTCTTAGAGAGAAGCTCATGCTTCTCAAAACATACTCGTGGAACATTTTGAAAAACTGATCGGATATGTTTCGAAAACTGTATTATATCTAAAACTCGTCAAAATTTTATCCATTATGTGCATAAAAATTCAATGGGATAAAAAGTCAAGTATGTTAAACCGGACAGTTGTCCCCGGTTGAGATTGGTTAAATCATCTTACCAAATTATTTGTACACAAATCAAGTGATTCAAGTGATTTAGATAAAAAAAATGGAATTATTTTCTAAACTGAATAACTAATGCCTAATCAGCAGTACTTATTCAAAATGAAATAATATATCTTGAAAAACCGGTCATGAAAACCCAACTGATTATGTAAATCTTAATTTCAGTTAGTTTATTTTCCGGTCAATATGGGACAGCTGGACATTGTTTGTCATGCATGCTTGAAAATGATCATGTGAAAAAGAAAAGAGTCTAAATCTCAAACAACATGAAGACACGTATCTATCACTATTAAAAGAAAGACTAACACTCCATCTAAAAAATATGTTTTGAAAATATAACAAATATTTAATTCTCATCATTACTTCCCTTGGAAATAACAAGTATATCTAACTTTGAGTATAACACCACTAGATATGCTAACCGATCCCTGACTGTTTAAATACCACATCCCCTCTCATCTCAAAACACACTCTCTAATCAAACTTAAGAAAAGCATCAAGCAAAATGCCTTGCTTTCTTGTAAACAAAGTTCTTCTCGTCGACTTCGAATCGACTTCGCAATCTAAAGACGTTGAAATCTAATGTCTATTTTGATCTCTTGAAAGATCCGGTTTACGAAAATTCTTGGAGGACCGATACGTTATTGACTACAAAGTAGTCTATGAATTTTTCCGAACTGCCAAGGTTATTTAGGAGGATGTTATTCTCGCTGAAGTCCACGGAAAAACATTCATCTTCAATGAGATAGACCTTGAACTGAGTTGTGGTCTACCCACTGAGGGTTTTGCCGATCTTACCTTCCCTCCAATGGTCATCAATGAGATGCGCCATCACTTTTCTGGTTCTATGACTCCTATCGACACTTGGGGACCAAAAAGATCTCTTCAAAACGAGTCCAAATTCTCAGTGAAATCCTGAGTAAAAATGTTCTAGCCAAGACGAACACTCAACAATACACCTAGAATATCTTTGAAATGATGGTTGTCATCACTGAAGGCACTTCGGTGAACTGGTCCCGGATCATATTCAACAATCTGAAGGAGATGATCATCTCCAAGAAAGGACAAACCGGATATGCTCCACAACTATGCGGTATGTTCTTTGACACGAATATATATCTCGGCCCAAGTGCCACCCTCTATCCGAACTAGTTATTGAAAAAAGATAGGATCCAAGCACGACTTCACCGGATGGACAAAGAAAAGCCAGAAAATTCCGGTTATTTGTCCATCCCACTACTAGTTTTAGGATGCATCTGTTTAAAATTTGTATCTCAAAATTCATAACCGATTATTTTGTTGGTCTTTTAGTTATGTAGGTTATCGGTTTTAATGGAATTCATGCTTAAAATTTCGATTTATTTCTTTTACAAATGCTTAATTTCTAATCGGGTACACTCTTAGGGAGAAGCTACCGCTTCTCAAGTTTAAACCGAACATTTTAAAAATAAAGCCTACACTTAACCATTTTTCAAAAATCTTGACCAGTCAATGTAGACAGGACAATCTACGTCATACTTTCCCAAGATACATTTTTGAAAATAGAATATTTTGTTCAAGTCTCAAAAAACATTCAATTTGGGAATCTTGACAAAATATCTCATAACAGATTAATCTCTTCAATAAATGAAGACAATAAATGTTTTCAAAACCGTTCAACTATTTAAGGAACTCTTCATCACAAACAAAAATTATAACATCTTTTATCTCTCTCTATAGATTTATACTTTTTTTGTCTCAAAGCTCTCAAGATGAACCCAAACCTTCGATCATCTCTAATCATTGATTTCAATTCTGTTTAAACCTCTAGAACAAGAGGAATCATCTTTGAACCTCTAGTCAACTCCGGTCTGCGGATGTTCTTGGAAGGATCCGACTCCATTTTGGATTCGGAAGTACTCGATTTCTTCGATCATGCCACTGTTTTGGAAGATGGAAGAATTATCGTCTTTATGTAACATTTACCCTTCGTGGTCTCTGAAAAATCGTTTGCCGAACTCTTCGATTTGCCATCCGAAGGATTTTCGGATTTTCCCTCTCTCTCCATACCTACCCATGAGGAGTTTTAACACATATTCTCCAACACGTTCAATCCGGTCAACTGTCACGGTCTCAAATCCGACCTTGCCCCATATTTTGAAATCTTCAACGTCATCATTCAATGATCCTTCTTGGGACATGTGAAGAATCAGTACTACACTCAGCATGTGTATAAAATGATGGTTGCAAAAGCCTACAACACGTCCATCAACTGGGCTTCCCTTATCTTCAACAACTTGAAGAAAATGATCGAAACCCCTAGAAGAAGGGTCGGCTATGCGCCTCAGATTAGCCGGTACATTCGCTCTGTCATTCCAATTTCAGACCTTGGACCGGGAACCCTAGTTACTTCGGCCAACATCCTAACCGAAGAATCGGTGGAAAGATGGATCCAGAGAATAAAATCTAGGCCTTAGGAATTTTTATGAATTTAGCAGTTTTTATTTACAGCCGGTCATTTTGATGTACGACCAGTTGTTCTATCTAACCGGACTATGTTTGCATTTCTTTTGAAAAGGAAACCGTTTTACTTAAAATGAATGTGCATTATTTCATTTTGGTTCATCACTTTTCGGTTCATCTTTAATTTGTTGCACTTTAATTCGACACATTTTAAATTTACCGCTTGAAACTTACCATCAAACAAGTTTACCGCCCATTGTTTACCACCCGCATTTACCGCTAACTTTTACCGCCAAAAAGTTACCGTAGTAATTTTTGGAGGGAAAGTTAGCGCCTTTTTGTTGAAAAGATGTGACGGTTCGGTGACATAACCTCCACGTCCATCACATATATAAAGAGATCACGCACATTATTTCAGTTACAACGCTTTATCTCTCTAAAAAATTTCTATTATTCTTCCAGATTTCTACCATGGGACGTGATAACGCACTCTTTGTTCATATCATTCAGGTCGATTTCGAGGAGATTTAACAAAACGGAACAGAGGAGGTTCAAAGGCTGATGGATTTGATCAAGAACTCGGGGTTGGAGTTCTTCCTTGGAGGTTCATTCGTCCTACATCAGAATGAAGTTAAGGTGTTCTTCGAGAATGCCAAACTCAAGAAGAAACCCATCCATGTAATGGTGGGAAGTTAGAATTTCCAGATAACGGAGGAGATCTTTGCACACGCCCTTCGTCTTCCAACAGAGGGGTAGGACTTTCTGACCGACTTATCAAAAGAGGAGGCTTTGGAGATTCAGAATAAAATCTCCAACTCAGATGAACCGGTAGTGTTTACCGGAAAGAAAAGCACCTTGAAATTTGAATACCGGATGCTACTTGACATCGTCGACAAGTCCAACCAAGGAAAAGGAAGTAATTTCGACAATCTTACCCGGTCCAAATTCGAAATGATAACCGGAATTATTCGCGGTGATAAAATAAACTAGGTCGGTGCCCTGTTTGATATCCTATGTTAGATGGTGGCTGAGAAGAAGGATCAGTCCTTAGGATATGCGGTGTAGATAGTCAAGATTCTGACCCACATTCATATTCCAATCACTTTAGGTACCGTCCTCCCTAAAAACAAAGTTCTTAATTCTGTGAATATTGGGAAGATGGTGGTTTGAGCTGGAAAGGTTAAAGCACTACGAGAAAACTAACCGAAGGAGAAAGAACCAAGGCTAAAAAGCTAAAGGTGAAAGAAACCAAACAAACGACTACGAAAGGAAAGAAGTCGGTCGCTGAGAAATAGCCAGTAAGGCCACCAACAGAGATAAAACACATACTGCATCTACTAGACCGGATAACCGCGAAGGTACTCTTATCCCCACTCCGGTTGAAGATCAGATTCAAACCAAACATGTTCAGAATTCGGAAAATCCTCAGAATCCGGAAAATCTCACTCGTGCGGAATCATCGGCCTACTTAACCGGCCGATATAAATCTAAAGAAGCTCCTATTGCTGAGGTAAGTACCCTAAACCAGCCTCTACATCTATAAATAGAAACTCCGATATTCAACCTGTTGGGTCTGCGGCCTTAGAGGTCCAACAGAGAACGTCAGACATTATTGATAATGTTGTAGAAGATTTCAATCGGTTGATTGAAACCGATGTGACGAGTACCCGTATTGAGACCGGTCAGACAGTTGAAACTGACCGGGCAGATAATGATGAACAAGCCGATGAGACGGCTCAAAGAAATGATGAACAAGCCGATGAGACGCCTATAAGACATGCTGAACAAGCTGACAAGACGGCTGAAGAAAATGAAGAAGAGATGTTGGGTGAACACTCTCCAACACATGAGAGTGCCCATACCGCTGGAAATCCAACCGGTCCGATTGGTGAAGAAAACCTTTCAACCAGACCTGATCAAAATCCAACTTAGGAGGAGACAACTAATAATACAGTCATTCCGGATTATGAGATTTCGAACTTTAAAATGACAACTGATAAGGCCAATGAAATTTTTGATGGCGTTCTTAAAATGGTTGCGGAAGACGCTATTGATTTATCAAACTCGTTCTATGAATGTTCGAGGTTAAGGACCGAAACACTATTTGAGGACATACTCCTAGATTATTCCAAAGCCGACATGTGCTCCAACTTAATAAACTTGAAAAGAAAGGTGACCGAGCTCGCCAAGACATCATCCGTACCGTTAGCCTTGTCAAGGGTGAGGTTGGTAGAAACAACGCAAAATTAAAGGTACTAACGTCAACAATGGAAACTGCCTATCAAAATCATATGGTTAATGGTGGAGTAACCGGAGTAGATAAGAGCATGTTGGATGCACTAGAATCGGTTGTAGAGAGACTTCAAGCCGATATAAAGAGGATGGAGGAAGAAACTGAGAGGGATGTTACAATGTACTCCACTTCAGTTGAAGAGGCTGACCGACATGAGAAATAGCCTAAACAAACAACTTTTGAGGTCGGTCAATCATCCAGACCGACAGGGGATGAACATGAAGAAAGTGAACCGTAATCTCCCTCCGCGTCCCAAGAAAAAGATGGAGCAATGACTTCTCCATCCATCGAAAATGTCCATTGCAAGGACACAATTATTAATAAGTCTCCGTCGGGTAAGTCTCTTAACACTCCAAGATAAACCGACCCCAATCTCTCATTATCGGTTCATTCTACGCCTCTGGTATAAAATCAAGTTGTCATTCCATTTCCGGATGAAATGAAGGCGTTCATCCAGAAACGGTTCAAGATTCCATGGTTTTGTGACAAGCATCTCAGGACGCTAAGGCTTCCTCGTGGTAGGCATCCCTGGAAGCTAGGGCTTCATCGACCGATTCTAAAATTGAGAATGTTGAAAATGTCACATCTCAAACACTTGAGATGGTGCAAGCCATGTCGGTTCAGTTAGACGAGTTGGCAAGAGTCAAAACAGTTGCCAACAAAGAACAGATCCAAAGAGATGAAGAAATGTCCAGAAAGATTCTGGCCGACGATGAAGAGACGACACGGCTTGCCAAGGAAACCGAACTTACCGATGCAGAGTTAGCCTAGAGAATTCAAGACGAGGAAGATAACCCTGAAGCGACTGTACAAGAAAACACCGATACGGCTAGAAACTTTCAGCAACAAGAAATCCTAGTCGGGGCAAATGAAGAAAGGAGACAGACATCCACCCCGATTGCCAAAAAGACAAGGGCTTAGGCAAAGAAAAGAAAAAGAGCACAAGCAACAACGGTTCTAGCCGGTGCCGCACAGACAAGTATTTAGACGACTGCGATTCCAGCTGGTACTTTCAATTAACCAACCGCTAAAGAAGAAGACGAAGATGTTGCACCTCTAAATCCAAGAAAGTGCCGGTCTGTAATCTCCACCACACCGATTTCACCAGATCTAATTCAATCTGTCCGCTCTAGTGCCCGGTCAGATCAAGGAACTAGAGCAGACGTGGTTGAACAATTTATGCAGAGTCAAAGATCCTCACCATTCCAAGCTTATGTTCAACCGATGAGACACTAACAGTCGGCTGGATTCTCAGGTCAACCGAATGGCAGTTTCGAAGATCCCACTACTATAGGAATGGGTTTCATATACATATGGGTCCACGACATGGTCAACTAACTGAACAAAATGGGTCGATAATTTCTCAACCTTTAAGCTTTCCGTTTCAAATATATATATATATATATATATCTTATAATTATAACTTATGATATTTTTGAAACTTTATATTATTCGGTTTGAAAATTATATATATATAACTTGACTTACGCCTAGTTTGAGAAATGTTGGGTCAAATTATTTTGACTTAGTGTTGAAATAGTTTGACTATTGGAATTTTGATGATAAAACGATTTATGCATTTTGATGCAGGTGTATCGAAATCAGATTTTATAAGACTGGGCTCTAATTAGATGCACAGAGTTAGACGTGCAGTCTAACTAGCGAAATTAGACGTGTAGTCTAACTAAGCGGTGTTAGACGTGAAGTCTAACTAGAGGAATTAGACATGCAGTCTAACTCAGTGGAGTTAGACATGCAGTCTAATAGACTCCGTAATTAGACGTGCAGTCTAACTCGTGGAGTTAGACGTGCAGTCTAATGAAACCGTAATTAGACGTGTAGTCTAATGAACTCGTAATTAGACGTGCAGTCTAACTCATGGAGTTAGACGTGCAATATAATGAATTCGGAATTAGACGTGCAGTCTAACTTAGCGGAGTTAGACGTGAAGTCTAATATATTCGCAATTAGACGTGCAGTCTAACTCAGCAGAGTTAGACGTGCAGTCTAACTCAGCGAAGTTAGATGTGTAGTCTAATATATTCGGAATTATACGTACAATCTAACTCGCGGAGTTAGACGCGCAGTCTAATATATTTGGAATTAGACGTGCATTCTAACTCAGCGGAGTTAGACGTGCAGTCTAATGGAAAGAGAAAGTTAGACGTGTAGTCTAACTCCTTCAGATAAGTCTGAAGTAGAACCGTAATTAGACGTGCAGTCTAACTCGTGGACTTAGACGTGCAGTCTAATAGAACCGTAATTAGACGTGCAGTCTAACTCGTGGAGTTAGACTTGCAGTCTAATAGAACTTGAAAGTTAGACGTGTAGTCTAACTCCTTCAGACATGTCTGAAGTAGAACCGAAATTAGACGTGCAGTCTAACTCGTGGAGTTAGACGTGCAGTCTAACTCGTGGAGTTAGACGTGCAGTCTAATGGTTTGTGAAAATTAGACGTGAAGTCTAGTTAGTGAAAGTTAGACGGGTAGTCTAACTCTTTCAGATTAGTCTAAAGTGATTGTAATTAGACGTAAGTCTAATCCCATTAGACCAGGTGGTTTAATGGATTCTGCTCTTAGACGGGGATGTTTGATTTCATTAGACGATGTCGTCTAACTGAAATACGTTTAATGTTATGCTTAAGAAGTATGCTTGAAGCTAGCACCCGCCTACACACGTGCTATAACTGTACTCTATTCCTACTCCACTTTCTAGTGAAGATCAGTACGATAGCTATACACAACCAACCAAAGAATGCCATGTAATAGAATTTCCCTTACATTACTTGTTTTGTAGGTACATCTCTGATGTAATATATGGCGCTCTACCAGTTGGTGTACGACCACGATCCCTGTACTCAGAACCTGCTGTGTACTATGGAGGCTTTCCAATGGAAGAGTGCCACATATCATTCTGAAAATTCGACCGTTAGTCTCTGCCTAGTATTTATCAAATCTCAAGGACAACGGACAATCTCTCGATCATCTTGCTTACTGGAATCACTGAGAAATATATTCTTTGAATATTCAAGCTGTGAGCTGCTTTCCTGATTGTACTATGTGTGAATCAAGAGAGAGCTAAAATCAAAAACACCTTTTGCTGAGTGATATTCTTCATTTTGTAAATTGAACAGAGTGTGTTCTGTTCAATAGTGAGCTAAGTGTGTGTAAACTGTATTTTTATTCGAATCATATTATAGTGAATCCTTCCGGTGGTTGGAAGAAGGGGTGACGTAGGAGAGTTTGCTCCGAACATCCATAAACTAACTGCTGTGTCTTTTCATTTCTGTCATCTTCACATTTTTCATCTTGAGCTTCAAACCTAAGTAAACAATTCCGCCTTGATTTTGTTTCAAGTGTTTACAAGGGTTTGTGTAGAATAGAAAACGAATTAAATCCCTAACAACATTTCTTTCAAACTGTTTTTCATAAGCCTTCATCAAAAGCCAGACCCCCGTCTCTATCGATTAAGCCGATCCTATCAGGAAATTATGATATTTTGGAAAATACAGAGTTTTCGGTTTCAGTTTTAACTTACTGATTTTGATAATTTTAAAGTAAAAATATCAAAAAGTGATAACTTGCTAAGTATACAAAATTTTTATATACAAAAAACTTCCTCAAATAAAATTCTTCCTTGAATCAAACCATTTTTCCAAAAAAACGGCCAAAACAAAACTTAAGTTCTTTTAAAACCGGCCATCAATTACAAGGTTTTGAATATTTAACTTAAATAATCAAAAAAGGAGAAATTGTTAGAAAAACTAGATAGTTAATATAGTTAATTAATAAGTAATTAACTATCTAAAAGAATTTAACTTAATTAAGCTTTATGTGCATGTACATACCTTCAACCTGGCCGGTCAAAGTCATTCTCCCAAAACAGCATAAACCGGAACAACCTATTCATATTATCGGAAATTCGGCTCAACTAGAATTCAGGATCGGTCAAGTTATCAACCGACATGTATCCAGCCAGACCAAATTCTAAAAGCAACATATATTTTCACCGATCAGTGTTAGATCAAAATATGGATACAAAGGCAGTTGACGTGCCAATAAAACATATATTCCTCGGAATGTGCAGAGGAAGATCGTCAAAGGCTCAAACTGCGTCACTAGTATTCTGAAACAAGTCTGCTGATTAGATTGAAGGGAGCTGTCAGATAAATAATTAGCGGATTTTGTATAAATCCAGAAGCAACCTTTAAAGAGCAAGCAACCGGCCAATGTACAACTGCCAAGTGTATAAAAACACAAACGTACAAGCTACCTGATTTCAAGCCGGCACGACATCATCATTTGAAAAACTTCCACTGGATTGCTGATCCCGTTTGACCAATCATCTGAGAGAGAGAAATATGACCGTTATAATATTTCCACTATAAAAGGAAGCAAAAAGGCTGAAGAAAAGCATCTTCTTCGATCTGATTCTTGTGCTCACTATCTAGCTTTGGATTCTAAATCTTGCGAATATACTTTGAGAAATCTACAAAGCTATTAAGTGATAAGAACAAACTGAAAAGTTTTGTGTGTTTAAATATCTGTAAAAGTGTATTATAATACATTGTGAGTATTGTAAAGTGAACATCGAACAATAAATAACACTCGATCGTGTGTTGTACTGTGTTGTTGAATATTCCTTAGTGAATATTCTTCTCATTGTTTGAGAAGAAGAGGCGATTTATGAGCTTTATCTCCGAACATCCATAAAACCGTTGTCTTGTGTTCTTTACTTACTTTCGGTCACCAAACCAACCAAACTAGTTTCCCCTCAATCTAACTGATCCCTCTCTACTCTCTTCTTTAACCGATCCGTGTGTGTTGCTTCAGGATGAAACAAACATTTCCACCCTTAAACTCCGTTCAAGTGTTTGTGACAGCCTGTGTAGTGTTAAGACCGGTGTTAATTCTTAACCGGATTAGAGCCAACTGTTGTGTGTGTAAAGCGGTCTCCCTTAGCCGGACCCCGGTCCCCTATCGACGATCCCGATCCTAACAACTTCGATCATTTATAGATGATCGCCATATGTTACTTAACTTACGTTGATAGTTTTTGACATTTACATCAAACCATATCGTGTTTATTGATAGTAACTATGACCATTTGTTTATGATCATCTATAACAAAAAAACCAATCATTATTAAATAAATCCTATTGGTCGATAGTTTAAAAAAATGCATATTTGACGTAAATAATCGGTTGATATTCACTTAAAATTAAGAAAAGTTGATTTCTCGACAATAACTATGATTACTCCTCTACCATCATTATATGTTTTGACTTGTACAAATATATTGTAAAAGATCGTGGACAAAGTCAAAATTTGATTGACCTTTGGTCCAAATTTAATCCTTGTTAAAAAGGATGGATAATCATGGACAAATACTCGAACAATAATAAATTGGATAGGAAAATATAGTGTTCATATGTCAATCTCGAACCCACGTTTTCAAAAATCAGTTTGTTGTATTCAAATTAGTTTGAGAAGGGCATTTTGTAAGTACTACAATTTTAACTCCTTAATTTATAAATATTAAATTATTATTTGAATAAATAAATTCAAAATAATAAAAATCAAGGCCAAACCAAGATTTGATAATTAATTGGATTAATTATTGTATTAATGTAATCCCAATTAATTAAAATAGAGGCCCAAATAAAGAGAAGAAAAATAATTTGACATTACTGTTGTATTCCTTTTATCCCAAATTAATTAAGATGACACAATAAATAAAATAAATAATTTGAGATCAATATTGTATACACTTAAATCCAAAATTTATTATTTATTAAGCCTCAAAATATAAAAAAAAAGTTAATAAACAAAATAAATATTTAAACATATCAAGCTAAATTACACTTAAATTCAATTTAGAAAATTTTCAAAATCGAATTTTTGTGTTTGACCTCTAGATTAAGAACAACAGTTTAAAAAAATTTCAACATCATATGAAATATGTTTGGAATAGTTTTGTGTAATTACTAATCGGGATGAGGCATGTTTATACAAAAATAAAATTTCCAAAAAGCAGAAAGATATAGATCTTGAATTGGTTGAAATTGATAGTAAGTATTCATGTTTTGGTATTATTTGATTCTATGGAAACTATTGGTAAGCTTCTAACATCGGATTAAACCTTAAGAATAAAAATCTCATTTTTTCACACAAGAACTGTTTGTAACAAATTGGAACTCTTCCCGATTGATTGTTAGATGGGGATAATGTTAAAAATAATTCATGTGAATTGATGAAGTTTCCCATGCCTTCAAATTTAATAATGGAAGTTTCAAGCGAAATCTTTAAACTTGCATTGGTGTTATTGACGTTCAACCAAGGAACTTCACCTTGGCATGATTTTCTACCTAGAAAAGCAGATATCCCCTACACCATGACAGAAAAAATTCAAACTAGCTTAGTTTTCGACCGAGAAAACCATCCATCAACCGAAAAACTCCATGTTTGATTGAGGATTCTCACGAGTGACCGAGAATTGAACTCCACATTAACCAAGTGCCCAAATTTATTGACCCCTAGCAAATCCAACTCAAACACGTGTGTTCGACCCAATTCCTGACTTGGACTACTTCCTTAGTGCATGTTTGTTTGACGTTTTTAATTTTGATTTGTATTTAACAAATAGAAGTCTTAAACTATATTTTTTTTAAATCCGAAAAAAATGGAGAATGGTTTTAAAATATTTTAGAAATATTAAATTCTAACACCCCAAACTGATATTTTTCAAGTACTTTCCTCAATAAATCTCAACATCAATCGCACATACTAGCTTTAAATATTATTTTATTATTTTAAATTAAATAAAAAACAATACATGTCTAGAATTTGAAAATTTATTGGTTAAATAAAACGTAATAATATCATTTTTTTAAAGAATTGGCTAAATATTTTAAAATATATACTGTTTTTAACGGTACGAGAGATATAGTGCGAAAAACCTTTCATGATTATCATCAAATATTGAACTCAATATTATCTCTAATAAAAATTACATTTATACATGCATACAAAATTTTTATTGATTTTAAATTAAAAATTAATTGCCTACATTCTTTAAAAAAAACAAATAATCTTTTAAATTAATTATTTTTAATTAATTTAAAATAAAGATATTTATTAATTAAATTGTGGTTTGATTATTTTAAATATAATAAAGTGTTTATATTGGATTAATTCGAAAATATCAAAATAGTTTTTTTGTTTAAATATTTTAAACAAAAGATTTTCGACACTCAAATCGAGGCTGACATAAATTTCGCAATAAAAGACTTTTATCAAATTCTTTGGAACCATAAAATTTATGGGACCCACAAATATATTATTTATAAATATTTTACATGTTTAACAATATATTAACCAAAGAGTTATCCATACCCATTCACACATATTTAAATGGCTGTGAATTACCGACTTAGTGGTCTTCAATTAACCATTCATATTATAACATGATTTATATTCTTAATTCATATTTATTGGCGTTTCAGTTTAAACCTATCAATTGTATACAATTTCTGTAAATAATATATAAAATTTTATATAAAATTTATGAATAACACTTCTCAATAAATATGAATATGCTGAAAAACAATTCAATATAAATAAATTTAAATTTTTTTCAATATTGTTAATTATGATAGGTTAAATAATCATTTTTAGTAAATAAAAAATAACAATTATAATATGTTTTATTATTAAAGTATTTTAAATTAATATCTATAAGCACTACAAATCTACATCCTAATTTATAATATTAAAATAATTATTTTAATTTATTTTCAAGTACATGAAATCAAAAACTTTAACTACATGGCCAAAAAAACATAAAAATAAATAATTAGGGTTAATTATTATGCTAATTAATCAAACTAAATAAGGCCAAAACAAAAAAATAAAATTATTTAGGAAAAATGTTGTACTCATTATATCTTAATATAATTTTTGAAAAATAAAATGGACAAAAATAAAAAATGTAAAATGAATTGTTTTATGCATTTTATCTTCAATTTTTTTTAATTAATCCTAAAATATACAAAAATAAAAAATAAGTTGGTAAAATATTTTCCATATATATATATATATTAATATTTTGGGCATTTAAAAAGATCTAAATTAAAGTCGGAAGAGGGAAATAAAAATTAAGGTTTTAAATATAAAATAAAATTCGCAATTGAGTGTATCCAAAATACTGTGAAATCGCTAAGGTGCATTCACGTAGCCCGCTACAACTGAAGACGCACAAAACAAATCTGTAGGAGATCAGCTAATGCGAACGTTAGACCCGTCAGCTGGAACGCTGATAAAAAGCCCGCGCCAACGGACCGCTGATGGAATACCAGACCTGCACGAAACGATCCAGTTTTGTCCACCAATCGTCTTCTCTAACACGATCGCTGGAAGGATAAGAATAAATCCTCTTTTAATTTTGTATCACGTTTGTACCTAATAAGCATGTCCCGAAAGGTACCACACGTAACGGACACATATGTTAGTCTTAATGGAGATCTGAGTAAAAAAATATATCTCTTTGAATGATCAGTTGAAACATGATGACTAAAACCGAGACAAAGAAAAAGACTAAAGTTCAAAAATATGTAACTTGACCAACACTTAATCATTTTGCCTGATTTAAAGCGGAGAGTGTAGCTTGATCGGGTAACTACAAGATTGAACTCGAACAAAAAATAGTTGGGCACTTAGATGAGTTGGTTCAACTCACCTTGTGAGTTACTAGTTTTCCAAAAAATAAATATTTCAATGTGACCCCTTACTAAGGGATATAAGGATTATTTCTCATTTGATTGAGGCAAGGTTGACCATTTACTATAATTCTAACCTACAAATTGAGAAAGACTACTAGGATCTCGAGAGACCAAACGAAGAACAAGTTCAAGGTGATTCCATAGGAGTTCGAGAGACCATTTTCTATAATTCTCTGAAGAACTCCATTCTAGCTTCAACTCCTTCTGCATTGTTTCCTATCTAAGGTAGGTCTTGATTCCTTTCGCACTTGTATGACATACATCAATTAAGGAATTAAACAATCATCAATGCATCAATTAGTAGTACCGATATTTTTTCTCTACCAATTGGTAAAACTTAAGTCATAGTACTAATAGGTTCGTCTACCAATCGGTAATGCCTATATTATTAGAATTATCAACTCGAGAGCTTCCCGTACTCTCGTGTCCAAATTGAGAGTATATTTTTATTTTAAGTATATACTCTTGTCAATTGAGTTAAGTAGTTAGTTATAAAATATTAATATAAATATTTTTATTATTTTAATATAAAAATCGACCGAATTGGGTTTAGGGTAATTGAAACTTGTGTATATTTTCTTTAGTTTTTTCTCAATTTGATATATTGATGCTTCTAGGAAATTGAAAGAGAGAAAATACTAAAAGATTAGAATTCATTATTCATTATTGTATAAATGTTGATATTTAAATATTTCTTTCATGTATAAAATGGCACCTCCGAAGAGCTTTTAGCCATGATTTTTACAGTCACAACTCAATTTCCGTAGGAAGAAAATAAGAAATACGGGTGACTCTTCATCACATACTCCTGTAGAAGATTTCCCTTAGAATTACATGTCTACACCTTAGGATGTGCAAAATCTTGTTGAGACCACATCATCCACTGATGAAGGAACAAATACAGTGTCTTTTAGCTCCTAGAGAAGGCGAGGAAGCAACAAGAACTTTTAATTGGACAAATTGACGACGAGTGGAGTAAAGGTGTGGGTCACATTCGACCCAAGTAATCGATTTTAATATACATTTCTCTTTGAAATTAATCGTTTGTTTCTCATAAATTGTTTATATTTCAGGATAAATTTGATTAAGATGATATTGAGAGTTATCAAGACGACAACTTGAGACACATGAACACGAGGTGGGAGAATTAGAGGTACAAAATCAACCTCACTAAGATAAGGAAGCACAGTAGAAATGTGGACGCAATCAGGGTGGATAAGCCTAATGAAATGACCCAACAAGATTGAGAGTGGCTGCTTGAAAACCTTTATTTTACCGATAAATTTCAAGTTTATTATTACAAATTTTGTACTTAATATAAAGTTTTTAATCTAACACTATATATATTAGTTTCATAAACAAGCGTTACTAGCATAAAAAAATTAAAATATGCACATCGGTCTGGTAGCAAATCATTCACACAGTTGTAGTGAGAAATTGTAAGACTTATTTTTTAACTTTGTTTTTAAATGAAAAAAAATTGAACTTTCCAATCTTAGAAAGTGCAAGAAGTATCAACTCCAAGCTATGAAGAATTCTTTTTGGCGACTAAGACCAAAAACGATAAATCTATTGATCCACACGTACTAGAGAAAGTGGTAAGACATATGTGAGTTTAATGTCCCGTCATTTCAAATGTCGATTTAGTTGAAGAATTTTTTTGGCCCTCAATACAACGAATACAATTATTGGTATGAGATCAGATTTAGCTTCTCAAGTTTGAGGCATTCACAGTCCAAAAAACAACTCCGACGGGGGAAAGTGACAAGGAAAATAAGACTCAATAATATGGAAGAGAGGACGAGGGAAGAGAATGTTGAGAAGACCGGGATGAAAACTAGTTTAAGGCTGATATGGAAAAAGGATGAGGAAGGAGAGAGCCAAGATGATGTGTTTATATCACATTTTATGGCTGGCGGTGTATCAATCAATCCTATAATGTTTGCACAATTTACTAATATTGTCTGTCTATCATCAGACCAAGGGTCATCCACGGCAATTCCACATGTGCAGTCCCAACAACAACATGACCTTGATTCTAGGGAAGATGCAGATGAAATAAAAACATTTGTTATTTATTATTAGAATTCAAATTTTGATGTAGTACTGATTATTATTTTGTGTTTGTTTAAGAATATTTGTTATGATATTTAATATAATTTTGGTTCAATTTTTGGGAAAAAAAATGGGACAACAGATTAAGTATGTAGTCCACAAACACATTTAATCATTTACCTAGACGTAGAACTTTCCACCTGACGGGCTCGAACCCAAGAACTTAGGGTTAGTATCCACCTCTTATTGTCGTTAGGCTAGATGAGGGGATGATATTGGTTCAATTTCATTTAGTATTTTGTTTATGATTTAATTTTCGTTCTATTTTAGGTATTGAAATATTATTAAAATATATATTTTTAAATACAAATGTATTGTCGATTGGTTAATAAATCTCTTAGTGGTTCTCATTACGTCATATACCGATTGGTTATTAAACCAATTAGTGCTTCTCAACTATCCAATACCCATTGGTTTAATAAACAATCAGTGCTTCTCAATTGGCCTATACCGATTTTTGTTAATAAATTAATCGGTACTTCTCAGTTGGCCTATACCGATTGGTTATTCAATAATTAGTGTTACTTGAGAGGGTATTACCGAGGGACTTCTACTGATTGGTCAAAATTGGATTTCAACCAATCGTTATTATCCTATACCAATTGGTAAAAAAGATAGTACAAATTGTATTACCGATCGATATATTCCCCTTTTTTACTAGTGTACTACCAGATAGTAGTGTCCATCTAGTCGTACATGTACAATGTTTTATGTGGTCCGCAGCACGTGCAGATAATTTTTTCCCATTCCTTCCGAAATGTGATCAAATGGAAACGAGGAAGAGAAACACCACTTTAATCTTTTCAACAACTTCGAATGGCTTGATCTTCAAAAGAACATGGAGGGAGATGATGTGTATCCTAAATCTTAGTTCATTTGCCCATTTGAAATGCCCCCTTTTTGAAAGGACGATTTGTGCCATCCGAAATTAGTTGGTCCCATACCTTACCTATCTTCTCGAGTGCTCCGCCTATGGCCTGCACTTGTTTGGAAAATATTTCTATATAGAAGTATTGCTATAAAACTTCTTGGGTTACATTTATCAAGAATCTTATAAAAAGTAGATAAATATGACTATTCGTATAGGATGAGGAACTAGAGAGGATTTCTATATCATAGAATTTTTTAGATTGACCCGTATATGTTTTAGATTAGTACGCGTGGAAGTATAATAAGCTAATTGACATTAAGAGTCGTGTTAGGATCGATGTTAACAATAGAGATAGGACTTTGTCTATTGTGAACAACTTATACACTTCAATTATATTTTAACTCTATTAGAAGTTAATATCTATTTTTATTCTTCACAAATCTTCACAAACTCTTGAATAATTCATGTGCGTAACCGTTTGTTGGATTTGAAGCTTCAGATGAATAAATGCCAATGATAGAAAGTAAAGAACACAGAGAGTTTTATTAATGTTCACTAGAAACTCCTATGTCACCCCTTTTTCCTCAATATGAAGGATATTCACTAGAAGACTTTGATCGGTATAGAACTGTGCTACACAAACCCAATAAAAACCCATGACTCAATTGACCAACTGTTAGTTAAATTAGATAATCAATAATCAATTAACAAGAAATTAATTATCTAAATAACTTCACCCAATTCATCATTTGTGGAGGATAAAAAGAAACTGGAAAGCCAAGAAGGTCGGTTTTCATCAAAACCGGAAATGTAGGAATCGGTAAAACCGAAACCGGAAGATTACTCCTTCGACTTTACAAATCGGCTCTATGTCTGGTTTTACCGCTCAAAGGCACATAATCGATTTTACAGTTCAAAGGCATAGAATCGGTTTTACCGCTCAAAGGCACATAATCGATTTTATCGCTCAAAGGCACAAAATCGGTTTTACCGCTCAAAGGCACATAATTGGTTTTACTGTTCAAAGGCACATAATCGATTTTACCTCTCAAAGGCACATAATCAATTTTACCGCTCAAAGGCACATAATCGGTTTTACCACTCAAAGGAATAAAATCGATTCTACCGCTCAAAGGCACATAATCGGTTTTACCGCTCAAACTGAAAAGGCGAAAGTGACTATTTGCTAAGAAAGATTTATATTAGGGGCATCTGGCATTTTCCCTTTTAGTGCAACACAAAATATTTCCGACAAATACAAAAGGAAGCTTTCATATAATCAAACTATATTATTACCATTTTAATACAAGTCTGATAAAATCTTCTAGGATGTAGAAGTCTGCTGAAGAAGATCAGACTACCATTTTAGTATAAGTCCAAGACAGTCTACTTGGAGCAGATTTTTGTCACACTTCTCCAGATAGTAAAATCATTAGAAGACAAATCTACCAGTTGATCTGCTTCCTGAAAAGGATTAACCTCGTTATATGCCATGTTGACTTCTTATCAAACAAGATTAGAAAATATTCCAAGAACGTTATACAAAGATCTTCAACCAATCAGATTCAAGAGATGATGTACAATCAAGGAAATATATCCGTTGAAGATCAATGATATGACTGTTGTCACATTCCTATTTAAGAGAACATAATTCAACTGGAAGAAGCATTTGATCTTAACGTTTTACAACCTTACAACCTTGTAATAACAACTGTTCAAGCTTTTAAACCTGCTCACGTTTACATATTACTCAAGCAATCAAATCTGTGTGTGTTAGAATTTCACGTGTATTACAAGTTCACTTATTCTGTGTGAGTAGTGAGTGTTGTAAGTTGATAGAATCTATTTCTGTTCAACAAAGGGAGCGCAACAAGAAGTCGAAAACGAGTAGTAAATAAGCCTTGGTTGTTCGACATATTTTAAACTGTTTTGAATATTCTGAGTGAATATCCTTCTCAACGTTTGAGAAGAAGGGGTGACGTAGGAGGTTTATCTCCGAACATCCATAAATTCTGTGTTGTGTTTCTCTTCTACTTCATATCTTCTTACTACTATCCAAACCGTGTGTGTGTTCCTTCAAGTTGAAACGAACAGTTCCGCACTTGAACTTAGTTGAAGAGTTTGTGACAAGTTGCGTAGTATTGAGACCGATATTAACCTCTAGCAGGGTTAGTATCAACCGACGTGTTGTGTAAGCGTTCACCCTAGCGATACCCTCAGTCTCCTTCGGCGATCCCGATCCTAACAAGTGGTATCAGAGAAGTTAGTCTCTATACTCAAGCAACCAAACGTAAGCATGTTGAACATCAGCAAGTCTCCACTCCTTGTAAGCGAAGACTTCATTGACTGGAAGCAACGCATGCAAGTTCACCTTACCACTATAGATGATGAAATGATGTTTGTCATATTTGATGGTCCAATAACGATTGACAAAGAAAGGAACGAATGGACAACTGTGGACAAAAAAAGGAACAACTGGACAGTCTTCGCAGAGATACCATCTACACGACACTAGACAAGAACACGTTCGCAAAAATTAGAGGATGCACTACTGCAAAAGAAGTATGGGAAACAATCATCCAACTTCATGAAGGAAACGAGCGAACCAAAGAAAACAAGATCATAGTAGCTACTTAGATATTTGAAAACATCAAGATGCGCCCTGGAGAAACAATAAAGTAATTTGGTGACCGTTTCACAATTGTTGTGAATGAAATCTCGCTTCTTGGAAAGAAATACGACAACAAAAAAACAATTGTCAAAGCTCTAAGATCGCTTTCTAGCGCTTGGGATGTCAAAACCATGGTGATGAGGGAATCGAGAGGTCTTCATAAGATGAAGTTGCATGATGTCTTTAATGATATGAAAGCTTATGAGTTTGTAATGAACTCAAGAAATGAAGATGAAGCCTCAACATCAACAACTACCAGAGCTCTAGTGACATCCGTGGAACCGACAACTCCTTTACTTGTCAAATCGGCAAAACAGTTCAACGATGATGCGATGGCCATGCTAGCTAGGAAGTTCGTAAAGTTTATGAAGAAGAACCGACCAACCAACTTATACAACTACTCTAACGGTAACAAAGAAAACGTTCGTTGTTTTAATTGTGATTCTCTAGGTCACTATAGGTCGGAGTGCAGGAAGCCACGAAGGAATGTCAGAATGCCAAATGATTAGAACCAAAGGGAAGATCACCAGTCAAACAGACAAGGAAAGAAGATCCAAAAGACCTTAATAGCCGATGATATTGGAAGCCAGTGGGCACACAGCGATTCGAACAATTACGATGAAGGAATCAGATGTCTTATGGATAATGAAGAAGAGGTATTCGACTTCACCCGTGAGGAGTTCACCCGAGAGGATCTGATTACTGCACTCAATGACATGGTCATTGAGTACAGGAACCTATCCAATATTGTACTAACCCAGCAAAATGCTCAAACTGGTGGAACGATTGAACTATCCTCTAAGAATTAGAAGCTCAAGGAGATAGTCCAATCGTTGACAGAAGAAAATGAAAGAACTAAATACGTGATTGATGCATGGAAGAGATTTGGAGATGCTTTGAGCCAGATGACGAGTCATCAAAGACTCTATAACTGCAAGTTTGGCCTAGGCTACGACAACAACAATCTAGACAAGTCTAAATCTTCTAACAGCAATGAGTTGAAACTTAGTAAAGACAAGTTGCGATTTTATAAACTTTTTTAAGAGTACATCAACCTACAATAAAGCAAGTCACGATTCAAAACTGGCAAAGGAAATAACATATGTAGGACAAATTGACACGTTAGGACGACTTAATTCTAAGAGAAGGAAAGTCAACCAGCCAGTTAAACAAGAACATGATAGAAGGTCAGAAAGGACTCATCAAAGATCACCACCACGAGATAATGAGGTATTCAAAGGCAGAGTCAATCCGGATACAAGTCCATTATAGGGAGATTCATTCGATTCATTCGATTAATTCGATTATGAATCCCCAAAGGAGTAATCAACTGTGGACCCAATTAAATATGGGTACCAAAAATGTGTAAATAATTATATATTGCAGGTCAAACAGATCAAACACTTGGAGAACTCAAAATGGTACTTGGACAGAGGATGCTCTAGGCACATGACAAGAAACGACAAGCTGTTGACTGACATTGTGAAAGAATCCGGTTCAAAGATCATTTTCGGTGATAACTCTAAGGATAAGGTTGTGGGCAATGGTAAGATTTTCCATGGAAACTTAACTATAAATGACGTGCTACTTGTCGAGAATTTATGTTTTAACCTGCTAAGTATTAGTCAAATGTGTGATATAGGATACACAGTCGAATTTCACAAACAAGCATGTTTAGTTAAAAATCAACAGGGAAGTTCACTATTGACAGGACATAAGATAGGAAATATCTATAAACTAGATTGAAAAGTTAAATGTCCTAATTTTATTTGCATAATTTCCAAAAATGATCAAAACTAGCTATGGCATAAAAGATTAAATCACTTAAATTTTAAGACAATCAACTATATCTACACTAAGGAATTAGTTCAAGGAATTCCTAATATGAAGTTTTCAAAAGATAAAGTATGTTCTACATGTCAAATGGGAAAACAAATTAAATTTACTTTCAAAAGTAAAGGAAACACTCAATCTAGTAGATTCTTAGAACTACTTCACATGGATCTCTTCGGACTAGTTAGAGTAACTAGTCTAGGAGAAATGCATTATACTATAGTAATTATTGATGACTATTCTAAATATACTTGGGGTTATATTCTTAGTTTCTAAAAATCAAGATACACCAAATCTGATCAAGATACTTAGAAGAGTATAAAATGAAAAATCTGTACGTATTAACAAAATTAGAAGTGATAGAGGTACTGAATTTACTAATAGCAGTTTTACTCAATTTCTTAAGAAATTTGGTATCAGACATGAGTTGTCTAGTGCTAAAACTCCTCAAAAAAATTGATTGGCTGAGAGGAGAAACCGAACCCTCAAAGAAGCTGCAAAATCCCTGATAGCCGATTCGGGTGTTGCTTGAAAGCTTTGGGCAGAAGCTATCAATACTGCATGTTATACTCAAAACCGATCCATGATAAACAAGCGTCTAAACAAAAATCCTTTTTAAGTATACCATGACAAAGTTCCTAATATCCGGTATTTTAGGATTTTTGGCTATAAGTGTTACATCCATAACAATGACAAAAATTATTTGAATGTTTTCGACGCTAAATCAAATGTTAATATCATGTTAGGTTATTTTGAAGTTAGTAAAGCATATAGAGTATACAACAATAAGACTCTTACTGTTGAAGAATCATCTCATGTTGATCCGTTGAAAGTAGTACCTCTTCATCCATTGATCTACATAACAGATTGGAAAACTTAAATATTCAATTTGATAGTGAAGATGAGGTTCATGTATACCGAAGATTCACTTATTATCAGACGGTTAATGATGCTGAAGCTTAGCAAGATCAAGATGCTTTGCAGTAGGAAGTTGACTCCTCAGAAATTGCTGAGGAAACCGGTCGGCCTGACACTGTTCAGCCTACCAGTCTGTCTAATCTTGAACAAATAACCTCTCAATTAGAAGGTATTTTAGGATCGAATCTTAAATGGAACAGAAATAACCCTCCTGAGCTAATTATAGGTAATCCCTCTGCACCCATCAGAACTAGGCATCAACTGTTAGATGAATATGCAAACTCCGCATTTATCTCACAGATTGAACCGAAAAAAGTGGATGAAGCAAAGTCTGATTGGGTCTTAGCAATGCAAGAGGAACTAAACAAGTTTGAGAGAAACAAAGTCTGATATCTAGTTCCAAGACCAGCTAATCAATTTGTCATTCGAACTAGATGGATCTTTCTAAACAAACTCAATGAGAACGGTTTGATTACGACGAACAAGGCTAGACTAGTTGCCCAATGACATAAATAGAAATAAGGCATTTATTTTGAACAATCATTTGCTCATGTTGCCAGACTAGAGGCCATTAGAACCTTTCTTACATTTGCTGCATTCAAAAATTTAAAGTCTTTCAAATGAATGTCAAATGTGCCTTCTTAAATGGTGAATTAAGTGAAGATGTATACGTTGAATAACCTCCTGGTTTCAAAAATCCTTCTCTAATTAGTCATGTATATAGATTAGATAAAACACTTTATGGTCTTAAACAAGCTCTTAGAGCATGGTATGATACTCTAACAAAATTTCTGTTTAATCATGATTTTACCATAGGATCTGTAGACAAAACTTTATTCAAGTTTGAGAAAAATAAGCACATATTACTTGTACAGATCTATGTAAATGATATCATTTTTAGTTCAACGAATCCAAAGTTATGTGAAAAATTCTCTAAAATGATGACTAACAAGTTCAAAATGAGTATGATGGGAGAATTGAGTTTCTTCTTAGGTCTTCAAGTTTGACAGATTGAAGGAGAAATGTTCATAAATCAATCCAATTATACAAAAGAGTTACTAAAGAAGTTTGGTATGGACATTTGTTCCGCTGCTTCAACCCCAATGAGCTCCTCAATCAAATTAGATAAGGATGAAGATGGTCAAGACTTTGATATAACAATATATCGTGGAATAATTGGATCCCTTTTATATTTAACAGTAAGCCAACTAGATATTTTGTTTGCGGTCGGAGTATGCGGGAGATTCCAAGCTAATCCTAAACAATCTCATTATACTGCTGCCAAAACGAATATTGAAATATCTTAAAGGAACTCAAGATGTGGGACTGTGGTATCTGAAGAATTCCAGTTTCAATTGAACGAGCTACTCTGATGCAGATAACGCATGATGCAAAATAGACCGAAAGAGCACTAGCGGGACATGTCAATTCCTAAGTGACCGGATTGTCTACTGGTATAGTAAGAAACACACATCAGTTGCAACTTCAACGGTAGAGGTGGAGTATCTTGCAGCTAGCAGCTGCTGTGCTCAACTCCTCTGGATCCAACAACAACTAAGGGATTTCGGCATCACATTTGAGGAATCTCCAATTTTCTGCGACAACACAAGTGGCTTTGCGATCACATATAATCCGGTGTTGCATTCAAGAACAAATCACATTGATATCAGACATCATTTTATTCGAGAACACGTGCATCAAAAGCACATTCGGCTGGAATATGTTTCAACTGAGCAACAAGTAGCCGTTATCTTCACTAAACTACTACAAGAAGCTAAGTTTTCATATTTCAGAACTATTTTAAGTCTTGCTGATAGAAGTCAAATTATTCCTTAAAATACTGGCATATATTTAGGGAGAAACTTACTCACAGAAAGAACAGTTTGATATTTGCATTCATGAAAAACAGAGCATAATCTCAGGGAGAAGCTCCTGCTTCTCAAACATATCACTTCATTAGAAAAACCATGATTTCGTTATTTTTATTAAAACCGGTTGGACTTTACAAATTTCGGTATTTTTCAAAAACTGATAGGAAACTCACATTTATTTTTTATGTGCATAAATCTATAAGGAAAAATGCCTCAAACATATAAAACTGGATGGTTGTTCCTTCTTGAAACCGGTAAATTATTTTACCGAAAATAAATGAACAAAACCGAACTACTTAAATAAATTGGTAAAACCGACCAGTTATCTCTAAATAAATAAATATTTCCCAACAAAATTTTCTGGCTATAAGCGGAAACAGTCTCTCATCATAATTGAATTACCGATCGTAAATATCGATTTTATGGACATCAGACAAGTTCTTTACATGGAAATTTCGGTAGTCTCATTTCTCTTTCAAAATGGGACAGCCAACCAATGTTTAATGAGTATCTATTTCAATGTACCCTTATGAAAATCAAACAATCATTCCTCAAACAACGTGAAGACCTATGTCTATCATTGTTCAAAGAGAATGATTGACATTTCACTAAATATTATCTTCTTGGAAATGAAATAAATATTTTATCTCTTTGACCATCCTAAATCCTAGATGTAATATTTTTCTGCTCAAATAATATCAAAGACATACTCCAATGGGCCAAACTCCCCTGCTTCTTTCTATATAATACCGATATTGTAAGAATCAAACCATTGAAAATACTTGAAAAACTCCATCTCAAACAAAAGATGAATACCACTCTCTCAAACAACTTCCTTCTAGTAGACTTCGATTCAGTCCTATCCTATGAAGACAATGAAGTTTCCACAATGTTTAGATCCCTTGAAGCAACAGGTCTAAGACCTTTTCTTGAGGATTGTTATTTCATAAATAATGAAGTTACTCTCGAATTGTTTAGCACTACAAAAGTATTACGTGAGGACCTTATTCTCGCTACAGTTCAAGGTCAACAATTCGTTTTCAGTGAGATGGATTTCGCACGAAGTTGCAAGCGATATTTAATTCTCTAATGAAGTAATCAATGAGATGCATCATCATTTCTCCAACTCTCTAAACAGTTGAAACGTATGGAGCAAAATCGCTCTTACACACTAAATATCAGATTCTTAGTGAGATCATTGGCAAAAATATTTTTGCCAAGGAATTAACTAATTCTTATTCCCAAAGAACTTTTGAAATGATGATTTCCATCACAGAAGGGACCCCTATCAACTGGTCGAAGATTATTTTCGACAATCTGAAGAAAATGATCTTTTCGAATAAGATGATGACCGGATATGCCCCTAGCTATGCGGTCTATTCTTTAATATCGATATCTTTCTCGGTCGTGGAATAAACCTTCACACATCCCAACTTCTCACCAAAGAAAGAGTACAGGCGCATATCGACCAAGTGGAGAGAGCAAGAGTCGGAAAAGAACTGACACTTGGATCCTTGAGCCAGTCATATTAGATCAATGTCTAGCAATCAATCTCTTTTGAAAAACAAACCGATCATTTTGTTTAATGAATCGACTTTGCAATGTCATATAATATTTTTCTTTACAAGTATTAATGGAAATACGAGTTTATTATGGTTTATTAAAATGAGGATCTTAGTATAACTCTATATCTTCACAAAAACCGGGCACGCACTCAGGGAAAAGCTTCTGCTTCTCATAAAACCAACTTGTTCGGTCTTGTTGATTAGAAATTTGACCGAGTCTTCTGACCGGTCAGTCACTTTGTATGAAATCTTAAAGATATCCTCTGAAAAGGCGTTTCACAAAGATTTTTTTCTTAAAAGGCATTTCCTCAAATAAAGTGAAAGGTCATGTCTTTTCAATGACCATCATAAATGCTAGAACCTTTGGATAACCCTCCATCGGTCCATATGCCTATTTAAGAAGGTATTATCCAAGATTAAAATCACGAGCCCTCATTTGATCTATCAAAAATCTAAAGTTCCTCCCCTTAAATATATATTCAAAAAAATAGTCTAGCATCCGCATGTACTTGTCTCATTGTGGACTTTGAATTGGTTTTAACTGTCGAAGATCATAAAATTCGTGAAACCATGTTTGAACCTGTATCTACTTCCGGTCTGAGGAAATTTCTTGAAGGATCCCGAACAATCCTTGAAGAAGAGGTCATCGATTTTTTCGCCAATGCCAGAATCAACAATGATTCAATCGTCTCAAGAGTAAGGGGTGAGTCTATCACAATAGGAGAGGACGATTTCGATCAATTCATTGATCTCTCCACCGAAGGATTTTCAGATTTCCCTCCTTCTCCTGAATATATCATCCAAAGAGAGGACGTTTCTTTTCTCAATCTTTGAGGTTCCAATAGAGACCCATGGACTCAAATCAAATCTACGTCATCACTTCCAAATTTCTATGTAACATAGTCGGTAGAAGTATTCTGGAAAAAGAATCAACTCACTTCTACACCAAAAAGATCTTCTAAATGATGAATGACATCGTAAGTAGTACACCGATCAATTGGTCTCATGTCATTTTTGAGAACCTAAAGAAAATTATCTCCTCTCCTCATCCAATGATCGGTTACATTCCTTAAATCAGTAGACTTCTTCTTTCTTGCAACACAAAACTCATACCGGGAACCTTCATTATACCATCTAATATTATGATCAAAGAAAAGGTCGAAAGCTGGATCCATATGATAGAGGCAGCAGAAGGGATATAAATTAGGATGGTCAAACATTTCACATTCTAGTCTAAGTGTTAAACAGTTAATTTGTACAAAAACCGGTCTAGTGTGTTAAATCGACATTATATCTAATTTTCTTTTAATATATGTATTAACTATTTATTAAATGATAAAGTAATTAAATATGTAGGCCTAAAAACGGTTATTTAATAAACCACATTTAATACAAGCATTTAAAAATAAACATTAAAACACAAACAATTATATTACCTCCGGAAAAGGCACGTTTTCAAACATGGCTCCATTTTTGCTTATTTTGGGGGGAACGTGGGGTCACGCATCAAATATGACGGTTCATTACCCTATTTGGAAACAAATATAAACCAGCAGAATATATATAGGAATACACGAGCAAAGGAACAATTCTTATTCTTGCAAACCCTAAACCTTTTGCTTTCCCTTCTCTCTAGAAATCATATCACTTTTCTTCTCCACTAAACCTAGAATCTCATCATGGAAAGAGATAATGCGCTTTTCAATCATATTGTGCGGGTTGATTTCGAATGCATCTTTCTTTTAGGATCCATTGAAATAGGGGAACTGATTCAATCCATTGAGGAGTTAGGATAAAAGAGATTTCTGGAAGGACCGACGATACACTATTAGGAAGCCGTTCGCGAGTTCTTCAACACAGCAAAGCAAATAGATGACGCGATCAAAGCTAAAGTAAATAAGGTAGAGTTTATCTGATCTAAAAGCCTATTCGCTGAAATTCTGAAACTTTCGACGAAAGGCCGAGACTTCTCGAAGGCGCTATCTTGTACCTCAACCAAAACTGAGATTGATCCAAAGTTGAATGAAAAGACAGTCAGCACGGTTGTTCTAATTATCAATGAAATACCAGATTAGCGCAAGGATGATGAGGAGGCTGAGAAGATTGTGAACTCTATCCTTAAGGAGGTTGAAGAAAAAGCGAGTGAAACTGTCGATATATTCTATGTGTGGGGGAGGAGAACAAGTGGTCTGCTCCCTGATGTTATAGAGGTGAGTTTCAGAGAGATCCTCCCTGATGTTACAGAGGAGAACAAGTGGTCTGCTCTTCTGAACTTAGAACAGGTGGTTTTCCATTATCAAACACCACATCAGTACCCAAAGCATTGGCAAGGAGCAATCTGGTTCAAGAAAATGCCAAAAGGAAAGCGTTGTTGCCAATTATTGAGAAACGGGAAGTGGATCTCAATCTAAAAGGCGATGCGACACAAGTGGACAAGATTGTTAGTATACTGCTTAAAGCCATTATGACAGACCTTCTTACCACTATTTCCACGGTTGATCACGACTGATTGACAACCGAAATCTACATCGGCTGAAGAAGAGCACACTATCCATGGTAAAACTCAAACTGTTGAAGTTTTAAGGCAAACGTTTGAGAAAGGTCAATCATCTAAGACTATATGGACCCCCTCAGAAGAACAAGATCTGTCCGACAAGTATGGTGTCCAAGGTCCGTGTGTTAAAAAAGATTTTTTATACCTCGGATTGGGCAAACAGAAATATAATGAGATAGCCGAACATCGTCGAATTGAATCGGAAATGGAACATGGATCCTCTAATGATGAATCCAAGGATGAAGAAGGGAAGGATACTGCAAATTCCAACCCTTCTCTTACTGGAAATGAAACGACCAAATCTTCATCGGGTAAGTCTTCTGACCACAACAAAACAAGAGATAACAGTATTGAAAGACCGACCTGCACCGAAATATCTCTTCATGTCAGTTCTCATGGGGCACGTCCTATACAATCCCGCACTGTAGGTTCATCTCGATCATTTTCTAAAGAGTTCCTAAAGGTGACCATTGAACAATTGATCCAAAAGGCTCTATCCCCATGGCAAGCATCCATGGAAGCTCAAGGAACCAATTCACTCAAAGAGCGTGCATCCTCTTCAAGGTCCCACGATAAAAAAATGGCACAATTATGGGAGGAGGAAGGTCGTATACAACCTATCGTCTCTAAGACACTTTCTTCGGTTGAACTTATGTTATCGCAGCTCTATGAGCTAGTGAGGTCTCAAAGTGCTGCCGACCGTGAAAGGCTAAGAGAGCATGAAGAGGCTTCCTGTTGGTTTTAAGAAGAAGAAGATGCGAAAGATAAAGAAGCTGAACAAACTAATGAAGAAGCTGCACGACAACTCCAGGAGGAAATCAATAAAGAAACAACCGTGCAAGCACCTCTTGCAAAGAAACCTAGAGCTATTAAATGAAAAAGAACCAAAAAGTCTGCGGCAACGGAAACTGAAACACCAGTAAATGCACAATCGGAGACTGAAAAGATGAACAATGAGGAAGAAGAAGATGACATGTTGTTGATTCCAAGGGGCGGACGTGCCATACCTTAGCCTCAACCATCGGAAAAATGATTACTCATTCGACCTTACAAATCGGCTCTATGTCTGGTTTTATCGCTCAAAGGCACATAATCGGTTTTATTGGGTCAAATTATTTTGACTAAGGGTCAAATCATTTTGACTAACATAATTTTGAAGATGAGTTTATATAAAACTTGAATAAGTTCGAAACTAAGCCGTCTAATTGTTTTTGTAAAGGTGTATCAAAAACGTTCTAAATAAGACTAAGTCTGAATGAGGTTCATTAGACTTACTGACTATTAGACGCATTGAGTTAGATGTGTCGTCTAACGGATGAGAGTTAGACGTGCAGTCTAAGAGATGTAGTTAGACGTGCAGTCTAACAGATACATAGTTAGACGTGTAGTCTAATAGATACGTAGTTAGACGTATAATCTAACAGACGTAGTTAGATGTGCAGTCTAACGAATACGTAGTTAGACGTGTAGTATAACAGATATGTAGTTAGACGTACAGTTTAATAGATACATAGTTATACGTGTCGTTTAACAGATATGTAGTTAGACGTGCTGTCTAAAAGATACGTAGTTAGACGTGTAGTCTAACAAAGATGTAGTTAGACGTGCAGTCTAACAGATACGTAGTTAGACGTGCAATCTAACAGTTACGTAGTTAGACGTGCAGTCTAATTGACGTAGTTAGACGTGCAGTCTAACAGATACGTAGTTAGATGTGCAGTTTAACAGATACGTAGTTAGACGTACAGTCTAACAGGCGTAGATAGACGTGCAGTCTAACAGCTAAAAGTTAGACATGCAGTCTAACTCCTTCAGATTAGTCTGAAGGGACTCGTAGTTAGATGTGTCGTCTAACTCTATTAGACTTGGTGGTCTTATGGATCTTGATATTAGACGTGGGCGTCTAACTTCATTAGACTTGTCAGTCTAATTAACGCACGTCTAATGCCATGCTTGAGCAGTTGCTTGAAGCTAGCATCCGTGTACTCACAATAAACAAGATGTTTGCTACTCCTACTCCACTATTCCGTGCAGATCAGTACGACAACTAGTTGCATCCAATGAATTAATGTCACTTAAGCAAATATTCTTCCCACTGCTTGTTTCTTGCAGGACATCCTAGAAGAATATTCAACGCACTACCAAATTGGTACGGCCACGTTCATGGTGCTTAGAGTCTACTGTACTTGTGTACTATGGAGGCTCTCCAATGGGTATTCTCCATGTGTCATTATAGAAGATTCCACCGTTGGTAGCTGCTCTCTATTTAAGGATCCTCAAGGACTATGGATGAAGAGACTGAGAAATATACCCGAACATACAAGCTGATACACGAATGAACTAATGAACTTACCATCTTACGAATTGTTTTCTTGTTACTGTATTTGTACATCAAGAGAGAGATAGAATCAAAGTATTGTATAACTGAGTAATATTCTTCAATATACTGTAAGTTGAACAGAGTCTGTTCTGTTCAAAAGTGATCTAACCTTGCAAATGTATTTGATTCTAAGTAAAGTATAGTGAATCCTTCCGGTGGTTAGAAGAAGGGGTGACATATGAGAGTTTTACTTCAAACATCCATAAACATCTCTTTGTGTCATTTACATTCTTTCATCTTCTCCTTCATCGATTCTTAGTTTCAAACCTGAGCAAACGTTTCCGCACTTGAATCATTCAAGAGTTTGCAAGGGTTTGTGAAGAATAGAAAGTGATTTAGATCCCTAACAGGATTTCTATCAAACCGTTTTGTACGGAGCTGTCATCAATAGCTAGACCCTTGTCTCTATTGGTGTCACCGATCCTTTCAATTGGTATGAGAGCCCTGTTTTCTATTTTCAAGCTTTAAGAACATGAATCATGTCTATCATCAATGAGATCCCTCTGCTTTCGAAAGATAACCACGACTATTGGATGATGATAATGCAAACTCACTTGGCTGCTCTTAATTGTGATATGTGGAGTGTCATTACCAATGGTCCCATAAAAATTGCGAAGCCAAGATGTGAGTGGACAACTGAAGATAAGATGACTCACAATCTGGATAATATGGCCAAAAATATCTTGTATCAATCGATCAACATGAACATATTCTACGAGATTAAATCCTGCTCCTTTGTTAAAGAAATCTTGGAGAAGCTGATTCAGATTTATGGCCGAAACGTTCAAGCCAAGAAGAACCAGAAAGATCAGAAAGTCTTCATGTGTGTTGAAAACAAATCCAAATGGGCCGATAGCGACTTAGAGGATTCTCCTATTGAAAAGGATACTGAAACCGTCACATGCATGATGGAAGATGATCAATCCAAGGTAAATGATATTTCCCCACTTGAATTTACCAACGAAGAGTTAACTAGTGCACTCAATAACATGGCCATTGAGTACAAGAAGTTATCAGATTCCTTTTATGAAATGAAAGTAAAATATGAGACCAATATTCTTTCTTCACACAAAGTTTCTAAATCAAATCTCCTTGAAAAGAAAGTAGTTGAGATCTCATCCGAGAATGAGATGCTCAAGGAACAGATTCAAACTCTTTTTTTTTCTGAAAACACAAGGTTAAACTATGTTGTTAGTGCGTGGACAAGGTCTGGAGAAGCTGTCAAATATGAGACCAGTCTGTTGAAGACTACTAGATCTAAATCCGGTTTAGGATTTGATAGCGATGACCCAAACTAGTCCCGCAAAAAGATAAACTCAGCAACTGACAAGATTAAGCCAATAAGTTTTGTCAAAGGGAGTTTAATTGACATTGAATCTGATCCAATTCATGAAGAGGTAGTTTTGAAGAACGAAATAACTTATGTTTTGCCGACTGTAATCTGACTGAAAAATAAGTTTGAAGCAGCCAGCAAGTTTGGCAATCTAAAAACCGACTCAAAGTCAAGGAGTTTTAAAAAAAATCATCTTTAAAAATTAAGGGATCAAAGGCTAGAAGGAAGGCGTCTTTTATGTCAAAATAATACGCATGAATCACAACACAAAATGAGAAATCCATCAGAATAACTCAAATATGGATTCCTAAGGGACTGATTGACCGAGGACCCAATTGAATGTGGGTACCAAACAATTGTAAATATTATTTTGTGTAGGTACATGTGAGTGATGGCCTGGAGGAATCTGTGGTATCTAGATAGCGGTTGTTCCTAACATATGACAGGAAATAGACTACTTCTCACTGATATAGCAGATTGCTCAGGTCCCAAGATCACTTTTGGTGACAATAAGAAGGGTAAGTCCATTGCAATCTAACCATTAATGATGTGTTACTTGTTGACAATTTGTGTTATAACTTGATTAGTATTAGTCAATTATGTGATAACGGTTAGTCAGTCGATTTTCAAACTCATGCATGCCTTGTTAAAGATTAACATGGTAATACGTTATTAACTGGAAGTAGAGTACGAAACTCATATAAAATGAACTGGCAGAATAAAGCATCTGATCCTATGTGCATGATTGCCAAGAATGACCAGAAATGGTTATGGCATAAAAGGTTAAACCATCTACATTTCAAAACCATCATCAACATTTGTTCGAATAATTTAGTATTCGATTTGCCTAAACTACAGTTTTTTAAGGACAAGATATGTTCTGCTTGCCAGTTAGGCAAACAGGGCAGATCATCGATCAAAAGTAAAGGGAAATCTCAATCCAGTCGTTGCTTAGAATTGTTACACATGGACCTGTTTGGTCCAATTCCTATAAAAAGCATAAGAGGAATGAGATTCGCCCTAATTGTTATTCATGATTTCTCACGATTTACATGTGTAGAATTTTTACAATCAAAGGATAAAAATGCTGAAAATTTGATTAGAATCTTTAAATGAATTCAGAATCAGAAATTTTTGAATATTGCATGCATTAGAAGTGATTAGGGAATGAGTGCACAAACAAATACCTTTTCTCTTATCTCGAGTAGTCTGGGATTATGCACGAGTTGTCTAGTGCCAGAACTCCATAGTAGAATGGCATCGCTGAGAGAAGAGTGAGGACTTTGAAGGAAGCAACGAGATCTATGCTAGCTAAATTATACGTTCTTCAGAGGTTCTAGGCATAAGCAATTAACACAACTTGTTACACACAAAATCGGTCAATAATTAATAAACGTTTCGATAAAACTCACTATGAACTCTATTACAGAAGAATTCCCACAGTTTTGTACTTTAAAGTAGTCAGGTGTAGATGTTTTATCCATAACAATGGAAATGTTTATTTGACCGCTTTTGATGTTAAAGCAAATGATAGATTCATGTTGGGATACTCCTCAGTAAGCAAGGCCTACATAGTATATAACAACAGAACACAAACAATTGAGGAATCCCTTCATGTCGTTTTTGATGAGTCGGTTGAAAGTAATTCCATTGATTCCATTGACCTCGCTAACAGATTAGAAGCGACAAGTCTTAAGTCTGTAAGTGAGGATGAAGCTCTAGATAAACGGATTTCGTTGTCTAATGTTGTGGCTGATCCGGTTGAAATCCAACCAGACGTACAAACTCCTATTCAACATACTGTTGAGAGTTCGGACGTCGCGAAGTCACCTACTCAGATGACCAATCCTTTAGGATCCAACTTCAGATGGAGCAAGAATTATCCACTAGAATTGATCATCAGGAATCCTAACTCTTCTCGTAGGACAAGACGTCAATTGATGGATGAAATGGCCAACTCTTCTTTTATTTCTCAAATTGAATCCAAGAAAATTGGTGAAGCAGTGGTTGATCCAGATTGGATCAATGCTATGCAGGAGGAGTTAAACCAATTTGTGAGAAATAAAGTGTGGTATCTAACTCCTAGACCGACGGATCAGTCAGTCATTAGAACAAGATGGGCCTTTAGAAACAAGCTTAGTGAAGATGGCCTAGTTATTAGAAACAAAGCCCGTTTAGTTGCTCAAGGATACAAACAGGAGGAAGGCATCGACTTTGATGAGTCTTTTGCACATGTAGCAAGACTTGAGGCAATTAGAATCTTTCTAACTTATGCATCATTTAAGAATTTTAAATTCTTTCAAATGGATGTGAAAAGTGCATTTTTAAATGGGAAATTAAATGAAGATGTCTATGTTGAGCAACCAACTGGTTTTGTAAATCATACTTTACCAAATCATGTTTTTAAACTTGACAAAGCTTTATATGATTTGAAACAAGCTCCTAGAGCTTGGTATGATACATTGACTGAATTTCTGTTTGATCATGATTTTGTCATTGTAACTGTTGATAAAACATTGTTTAGATTTACTAAAGACTCTCATATTCTGCTTGTTCAAATATATGTTGATGACATAATATTTGGATCAACTAACCCCAAATTGTGTGAGAAATTTGCCAAGCTGATGCAGGACAAATTTTAAATGAGCATGATGGGAGAATTAACTTTCTTCCTCGGTCTTCAAGTTCGTCAACTGGAGAAAAGAACCTTCATCAATCAAGCCATGTATACCAAAGAGTTACTAAAGAAGTTCAGGATGGATAACTGCTCTGCTGCAGCTACTTCAATGAGCTCCTCCAGTAAGCTGGACGAAGATGATTGTGGTCAATATGTAGATGTCACAGCCTATACAAGTCTTATCGGGTCATTGCTCTATCTCAATACCAGTAGGTCAGACATCCTATTTGTTGTTAGTATCTGTGGAAGATTCCAGGATAATCCTAAACTTTCTCACTTTACTGCTGTTAAACGCATTCTGAAATATTTGAAGGGAACTCAAAATGTGGGATTGTGGTATCTGAAAGATTCAAGTTTCAATTTAACTTGTTTTTTAGATGCAGATTATGCAGGGTGCAAAATTGATAGAAAGAGCACAAGTGGAACTTGCCAGTTCCTTGGAGATCGTCTTATCTCATGGTTTAGCAAGAAGTAGACGTCGGTTGCTACGTCTATAGATGAAGCAGAGTACCTTGCTGCAGGTAGTTGTTGTTCACACTCTTGTGGGGTTCAACAACAGATAAGGGACTATGGGATTGGAGCTGAAGAATCTCCAATTTTCTGCGACAACACAAGTGCACAATCACTTATAATCCAGTTTTGCACTCTCGGACAAAGCACATCGAAATCATACATCACTTTATTCGATATCATGTCAATTAGAAGCAGATTCGTCTTGAATACATCCCAACAGATCAACAAACTACAGACTTCTTCACGAAGCCTCTACCCGAGACAATGTTTTCTCACTTTAGAAATATTTTGAGAGTTCTCAATACGTCCAATGGAAGCAGATTCGTCTTGATTTTATTATGTGCATGAACTGAGGGGGAACATATTTTTAAAATGTAACTAGACAGACAAGAAGACAGAGGTCTCAATACGTCCAATGGATTAGAAATTTAAGAAGCATAACTGCTTAGACATATGACTACTTAAGCAGTTTTTATCTTCTTTTGGGGACTCATGTCTTGGTTAATTAACCTACGCAATTAGACATATGCGTCTAATAGACGTTAGAGGTTTATAGGACAAGAGAAATTGGAAGCTCACTTCTAACCGAACACACGTCTAGTACGTGGAGTTTATGCGTAATTAGACGTTCTAAGTATAATAGACTTGTGACCGTCTATCAGACAAGCATGATTAGACGTTAACGTCTAATAGACGCATTTCTTAATTAGAAGTGAAGAATGTGGAAAGTAGTTTAAACGTCTAACTACTTGTGTACTTAGACTTTTCATCCTCTGGCTATCGGGACAACTGTCCTCTGTCACTGTATCTTTCTATGTACTTTTCTCGCCAAAAATAATCCAGTCACTTGTCAAATAGATTGAAGACAAGTGTCTATCAATATTTAAAGAGTGGCTAAAATTTCTAATAACTCTCTTCTATACGTCTAATATCAATAGTGTTTTTTCATGATTAATATTAATTGATAGATGTGTCCCTTAGGAATAGGTTTCTGAAATTTTTGACGGTTGGTATAATCATCAAATATTAAATGTCACACGTTAGCTCTCTTGTATTTAATGAATGGTGTCACTCAAATGGTTGAGTACTCCTAATTCCTTGATTTTCTCTCTAGAATTCGAATCGCCAAGATCTTGTGTTCATCTTGCCAAAATGACTTCTCTCTCTCCGAAATCTTTGCAAATAGACTTTGAGTCTGTTTCAACTCTAATGATTCCAGAAATGGTTCGAATATTTGAATCTTTGAAAGCTTCTAGGCTTAAGAAATATTTTCATCCTCACTGCATCTTTCACGAACAAGCAGTTCGTAAATTCTTTGAAACCGATGGCTTTTATCATAACCAGTACATTCGTGCGAATGTACTTGGCAAGAATATCTATTTCTCTAAAGAAACATTCAGTATGTTCTTCAGACTTCCAACCGAAGGAGTACATGTGTTTCCTTCTTCATCCAATGAAATTCTATCTGAAATGACGCTCGTCTTCGCAGATCAAGTCTTCGAAGGGCAACTCCTTCCGGTTGAGCCTCACAGAAAGAGTAATTGTTTGAAGGTTGAGTTTTCCCTACTCAACGATATTATCCCCAAATCCATTCTTGCGAAGGACTCTTCCTAAATCTACTGTACGAAAGTCTTTGAAATAATGGTGGCAATCACAAGAGGTGTAGCCATCAACTGGTCGAAATTCCTTTTCAACAATCTGGTTAAAATGATTTCCTCTCGGAAGAAGATCTTCGGATACGACGCTCCCCTTAGCGAATTCCTTTGATGTCTCATTACTGAACCCGACAATGGGTTTCAGGCCAATCCTTCTAAAGTCTAGAACGGTCCATGGGTCCTCGACTATGTTCTTCGGGTAGGTAGCTTAGGTCTAAGAAACGAAACAGGGAAACCTATAACTCAGCTTTAACCTTAGCTCTAGAATCGGTCGTAGATTCCCTTCCCGAATAATGTTAAAAAGGGGGAAAGAAAGGGAAAAAGATTAGCCTTAGACTTAGGGGGAGGGAAAATCTTTTAATGTTTTTGGGAAGAAAAACATGTTTTTAAAATGTGTTTATGTATTTTCTTTTAAAAAATGTTCCTGATGTGTTAATTTAAATTTTTATTTTCTATGAAATATGAACAGTTTATTATCATTTACTGCATTATTGAATATTCTAATCTTTTAATTGCACAAAGTTTTAACATCATCATCAAAAGGGGGGAAATTGTTGGGTCAAATTATTTTGACTAAGGATCAAATCATTTTGACTAACGGAATTTTGATGATGAGTTTGTATAAAACTTGAATAAGATCGAAACTAAGTCATCTAATTTTTTTGGTGCAGGTGTATCAAAAGCGTGCTAAATAAGACTATGTCTAAATGAGGTTCATTAGACTTACTGACTATTAGACGCATTGAGTTAGACGTGTCGTATAATAGATGAATGTTAGACGTGTAGTCTAACAGACGTAGTTAGACGTGCAGTCTAACGGATACGTAGTTAGACATGCAGTTTAATAGATACGTAGTTAGACGTGGAGTCTAACAGACGTAGTTAGACGTGCAGTCTAACGGATACGTAGTTAGACGTGTAGTCTAACAGACGTAGTTAGATGTGCAGTCTAACGGATACGTGGTTAGACGTGCAATCTAACAGATACGTAGTTAGACGTGCAATCTAACAGATACGTAGTTAGACGTGTAGTCTAACACAGACATAATTAGACGTGCAGTCTAACGGATACGTAGTTAGACGAGCAGTCTAACAGATACGTAGTTAGACGTGCAGTCTAACAGACGTAGTTAGACATGTAGTCTAATAGACATAGTTAGACGTGTAGTCTAACGAATACGTAGTTTGACGTGCACTCTAACAGATACGTAGTTAGACGTGCAGTCTAACAAATATAGTTAGATGTGTTGTCTAATGAATACGTCGTTAGGCGTGTAGTCTAACAGATACGTAATTAGACGTGT
Source organism: Impatiens glandulifera (assembly GCF_907164915.1). Lineage (NCBI taxonomy): Eukaryota > Viridiplantae > Streptophyta > Magnoliopsida > Ericales > Balsaminaceae > Impatiens > Impatiens glandulifera. The sequence continues at coordinate 38,846,801 of NC_061864.1, read as the reverse complement.
AGTCTAACAGATACGTAGTTAGACGTGCAGTCTATCAAATACGTAGTTAGACGTGCAGTTTAATAGATACGTAGTTAGACGTGCAGTCTAACAGATACGTAGTTAGACGTGCAATTTAATAGATACGTAGTTAGATGTGCAGTCTAACAGATACGTAGTTAGATGTACAGTCTAACAGATACGTAGTTAGACGTGCAATCTAACAGATGTAGTTAGATGTGCAGTCTAACTGATACATAGTTAGACGTGCAGTCTAACATAGACGTAGTTAGACATGCAGTCTAACGAATACGTAGTTAGATGTGCAGTGTAACAGATACGTAGTTAGACGTGCAGTCTAACAGACAAAATTAGACGTGCAGTCTAACAGATTAAAGTTAGACGTGCAGTCTAACTCATTCAGATTAGTCTGAAGAGACTCGTAGTTAGACGTGTCGTCTAACTCCATTAGACATGCTGGTCTAATGGATCCTACTATTAGATGGGGGCATCTCACTTCATTAGACTTGTCAGTCTAATTGAAGCAAATCTAATGCCATGCTTGAGTAGTTGGTTGAAGCTAGCATCCGTATACCTACGATAAACTAGCTGTTCGCTATTCCTGCTCCACTATTCCATGCAGATCAGTACGACAACCAGTTGCATCCAATGAATTAATGTCACATAAGAAAATATTCTTCCCACTACTTGTTTCTTGCAGGACAATCCTAGAAGAATATTCGACGCACTACTAGATTGGTACGACCACGTTCAATGTGCTTAGAGTCTGTTGTACCTATGTACTATGGAGGCTCTCCAATGGGTATTCGCCACGTGTCATTATAGAAGATTCAATCGTTGGTACCTGCTCTCTATTTAAGGATCCTCAAGGACAACGGATGAAGAGACTAAGAAATATACCCGAACATACAAGCTGATACACGAATGTACTAATAAACTTACCATCTTACGAATTGTTTTCTTGTTACTGTGTTTGTACATCAAGAGAGAGATATAATCAAAGTATTGTATAACTGATTGATATTCTTCAATATACTGTAAGTTGAACAAAGTCTGTTCTGTTCAACAGTGAGCTAGCCTTGCAACTGTATTTGATTCTAAGTAAAGTATAGTGAATCCTTCTAGTGGTTGGAAAAAGGGGTGACGTAAGAGAGTTTTATTCCGAACATTCATAAACATCTCTTTGTGTCATTTTCATTATGTCATCTTCTCCTTCATCGGTTCTTGGCTTCAAACCTGATCAAACGTTTCCGCACTTAAATCGTTCAAGAGTTTGCAAGGTTTTGTGAAGAATAGAAAGTAATTTAAATCTTTAACAGAATTTCTATCAAACCGTTTTTGTACGAAGTTGTCATCAATAGCTAGACCCCTGTCTCTATTGGTGTCACCGATCCTTTCAGGTTTTACCGCTCAAAGGCACATAATAGGTTTTATCGCTCAAAGGCACATAATCAGGTTTTACCGCTCAAAGGCAGAAAACCGGTTTTACCGCTCAAAGGCACAAAATCGGTTTTACCCCTCAAAGCCACAAAATCTTTTTACCGCTCAAAGGCACATAATTGGTTTTACCGCTCAAAGGCACATAATCGGTTTTACCGGTCAAATGCTCATAATCGGTTTTACCGCTCAAAGGCACAAAATCGGTTTTACCTCTCAAAGGAACATAATCGGTTTTACCGCTCAAAGGCACATAATCGGTTTTACCGCTCAAAGGCACATAATCGGTTTTACCGCAAAAAGGCACATAATCGGTTTTACCGCTCAAATGCACAAAATCGGTTTTACCGCTCAAAGGCACAAAATCAGTTTTACCGCTCAAAGGAACATAATCGGTTTTACCCCTCAACGAAACATAATTAGTTTTACCACTCAAAGGCACATAATCGGTTTTACCACTCAAATGCACAAAATCGGTTTTACAATTCAAAGGCACATAATTAGTTTTATCGCTCAAAGGCATAGAATCGGTTTTACTACTCAAAGGCACAAAATCGGTTTTACCTCTAAAAACCCAAAAGGCAAAACCGACTATTTGCTAAGAAAGATTTATATTAAGAGCATCCATCAGTTTTCCGTTTAGTGCAACACAGAACATTTCCGGCAAATACAGAAGGAAGTTTTCATATAATCAGACTGTATTATTACCATTTTTGGGATGCAGAAGCCTACTGAAGAAGATCAGACTACCATTTTCGTATAAGTCTTTGACAAAATCTTCTGGGATGCAGAAGCCTACTGAAGAAGATCAGACTACCATTTTGGTATAAGTCCAAGACAGTCTACTTAGAGCAGATTTTTGTCACACTTCTCCAGATAGTAAAATCATTAGAAGACAAATATGCAAGCTGATCTTCTTCCTGAAAAGAATTAACCTCATTAAATACCATGTTGACTTCTTATCAAACAAGATAAGAACATATCCAAAGAACGTACTACAAAGATCCTCAACCAATTGGATTCAATAGATGATGTACTATTAAGGAAATATATCCATTGAAGATCAAGGATATGATCGTTGTCACATTCCTATTTAAGAGAATCATTGCGTAGTATTGAGACCGATATTAACTTCTAACAAGGTTAGTATCAACCTGCGTGTTGTGTAAGCGTTCACCCTAGCGAGACCCCTAGCCTTCTTCGGCGATCCCGATTCTAACACTGCCTGTTCTGAACTTCTATCTAACTCTCTATTGAACATAATACATTCTATTAAACTTACAACACTAAGATTTTACATAGAAAGAACAGTGAATGAATTACAAAGTGATTTTAGGACAATGTATATACAATGATTTAGATAGAGAATATGACTTGATAGTAGTGAGCAAGTTCAACAAGCTAGAAAGAATGATTGAGAGATGGTAAGTTGGTAACCGATTCGTCAAGCATGAGTAGGTTAACAAGTGATTCGTTTTGGTCAGTGGTTCGTCCGTTGTCCTTGGACTTTTATTTATAGTTGAAGTGTACCAATGATCGAGAATTCTTTGAGGACACGTGTCCTCCTTTTGTTGGACGACCGCCAATAGTACAAAAGTACATCAGACTAAGCATTGGGATCAGGGTCATACCAGATAGGTAGTATGCTGGCTATTCTCTGATATTATGTTGTACTAGAAGGTACAACACATCGTGGATAATTTGAATATTACAGAACGTGGCAGTTGTTCATTCAATGTTGGATTTAGGTTATCAGACTGTTGAAAATGGTAACTGCATATAAGCTGAGTTACGTAGTTAGATGCTCCTTCGGACGCCTGATCAAGTTAGACAACATCATCTTGCGTTTCTTTTTTAGACCGCGTCTAAGAAGGATTTAGATGACGTTTAACTGCGCTTCCTCTTTAGACTTCGTATAAAGGAGTTAGACTGCGTCTAAGTGAACATCCCTTTAGACTAAGTCTAAAGGAGTTAGACCGCGTCTAACTACGCTTTCCTTTAGACCACGACTAAAAGAGTTAGACCGTGTCTAACTACGTTTTCCTCTAGACCACGTCTAAAGGAGTTAGACCGCGTCTAATTGCGCTTTCCTTTAGACCACGTCTAAAAGAGTTAGACTACGTGTAACTGTGCTTCCCTTTAGACCACGTCTAAATGTTTAGACCGTGTCTAACCGCGCTTTCCTTTAGAATACATCTAAAGGAGTTATACAACGTCTAACAATGCACACTCCTTAGACCGCGTCTAAAGGAGTTAAACGACGTCCGAATATGCAGTCTTCTTTAGATTTGTACCTGCACAACGATAGTTTCATAGTTTATTCTTATTCGTTTACTTGTGCATATCTAAGATTTATTTTATTTAATAAGCACGTCATCAAAATATTGTCAGCTCATAATTATAACAATGTTGATTTAAATAAACTTATTTCCTAAGTTCATTTTAATTGACTCAACAATTTTCCCTTTTGATGATGTTAAAACTTTGTTAGAAGATCAAGAAGATTAACAAAAATTCCAACCAATTAGATTTCATAAAAATTCAAAGTTTCTTATTAACAAACACAAAACAAAATTTCTCAAAAATGGGTTACTCCTATCCTTCTCTTCCCTAATTGATAGTCCTTTTTGCCTGATCTTCCCCCTTAATTGCAGGCCGATTCTTTCCACCTTTTTGACATCATTAGGAAGATCAATATCATAATGCCCTTTGAGGCTGATTCTTCTATTTTCCCTTGCTCTTCCTACCATAAAAAAGAAGTTATAAACCGTTTGACTGTCCAAAACATTGGAAGACTTAATGCGGACCCTAGGTCCAAAATTAACTCATAGATAAGCGATCATTATGCTGCGCTGAGCAGCATACTGAAGAGATCATCTTCACCAAGTTATCGAAGAGGATTTTTGACCAGTTGATGGCTATTCCCCTAGTTATAGCCACCATCATCTTAAAGATCTTTTTGGAATAAACATTAGTGGATGCCTTAGACAAGAGGGATTTAGAAATGATATCGTTGAGAATAGAAAACTCGTGTTTTAGGGAAGACTTCATCTCGTGAGTTTCAACAAGGAAGGATGTATCTGAGAAGACATTCTTCATTTCAGATAGGATTTCATCTAGATAGGTGGGAAACTTTGACAACCCCTCCGATGGAAGCTCGAAGAATAGAGAGAAGGTTTCTTTAGAGAAGGAGACTTCATCTCCTTGTATTTTTGCCAAGATAATCACGTCGCCTATTATTCTTGCAGACTCAAAGAACTCACGAACCTCTTATTCGTGAATGATGAAGGATCCCCTGAGGAACTTCCTCAGGCCGGAAGCTTCAAGAGTTTTGAACATTGAAACCGTTTCTGAAAGCGTCTAAGAAGAGACAAATTCGAAGTTTATTTGTAGAGTGTTTATAACAAAAGAATTAATTTCTTAGCTTCAGATCTTGAATGAAGAAGAAGATTTATGGTTGCAGGCAGCTCGAAATCTTAAAAGATTTCTAGAGAGAGAAGAAGTATGCAGACTTACAAAGAAGAATGTGAATCTCTTCATATATGTTAGTTACTCTTTATGGAGTATGACTGACACATGGCTATGAAATTCATCATTAAAAGTAAACGTGATTAAATTTAAAAACGTATTCCCAATGAAATCATCATTTAAGAGAAAATATGTTATTTAAAACCATCATAAAGTCCATCATTAATTTGAAAGACGGGAAGAAAAGAACTATTAGATATATTAGTCATATTTTTAACATTGAGAGACATGTGTTTTCAAGTTATTCGAAATATGACTATTCAATTTATGGGAGGGAAAAATATATGGACAGCTAATGGCAAAATGGACAACTGTCCCACTCGTCCGAAGATGAGGCGTCTAAGTATACACGTAGTTAGACATCTATGACATTCGCATGCCTCGCATCTAAGATGGGTAGACGTCTTATTCGGACAACGACTTAACACGCTCATTTACAAACGTCTAACATGCGCCTATTCGGACGGAGTCTAAACACGCTCGTCTACAGACGTCTAACATGTGTATCTTCAAAAGTTGTCTAAATACGCTCGTCTACAGACGTCTAACATGCGTCTGTTCAGACGACGTATAAACACGCTTTAGACGTCTTCCCTACATTTAAACGACTGATCTAATCAGTCCGATTGAAACCTCCATCTACACACGTCTATCCAACCACTTTAATCAACAAGTTTCCCCCTCAATTTATGCATATATAATTAAATAACAATTAAAAATTAATTTAGGTCAACAAGATCCAAAACATTTCTAAGGTAAGAAACTTAGTCTCGGGGAGTGACTTCGTGAACACGTCTACCACTTGCTGATCCGTTGGGACAAATTCTAGACGAATATACTTCTTACTGATATGCTCCTGGATGATGTGGTGTTGGATTTCGTTGTGCTTCGTCCGAGAGTGCAACACTGGGTTATATGTGATCGATATGGCACTAGTGTTGTCACAAAAAATAGGTGACTCGTCCGCCTTAATGCCGTAGTCCCTCAACTGTTGTGTTAAGTTAAAAGTATTAAGTATAAGTGTATAAATAAAAACTGAGTTGTGTTAAATTAACTTTGTGCAGATTGAAGAAAACCAGAAAGGAATGTTGTCCGGTAGTTGATCAAATTCAACATTTAATTAAACTTCGGTTTCCGTAAAGAGGGTTTCTAGTTTTTATCTTCAATCCGGTATTATATGGGATCGGTTTTATAAAGGAGAGCGTCCGGTATTTAACCAAGAACGATTTTCATATCGAAATCGGTTTTATATTACATCGGTATTATGCAAAGAGCTCATCCGATATTATATGGTATCAGTTTTATAAAGGAGCGTGTCCGGTATTTAATCGAGATCAGTTTTATATTACATCGGTATTATGCAAAGGAGCGCGTCCGATATTATATGAGATCGGTTTTATAAAGGAACACGTTCGGTATTATTTGAGATCGGTTTTATATAAATGCGCTTCTAGTTTTAAATAACTACGGTATTTTATCAAGACGCGTCCAGTAGTTATCCAAATCGGTTTTTGGATAAACGCCTCCGGTCTTATATCCACTTCGATTTTATATAAAGGCGTATCCGGTAGTTCGTGAGCTTCGAGTTTTTATATCAATTCTATATTTTACATAATCGTCCGGTAATTTATTTAGATCGGTATTGGATAAGCGATTCCAGTTTTATCTCACCCTTGGTTTTATATTCAAGACTTTCGGTATTCTACCAGTTGGGTATTATATCATGATGCTTCTGGTATTTTACTATTTCGATACTATACAAGTGTTCCCGGTTCTTGATCAAATGTGACATCTGATCAAGCATCCTTTATGGACAGTCTGATACAGCAGAATAACCAGATCTAAAAGAACATCACGCTCTAAAACAATTCAAATCCTCTGAGTTGTACGTTCATCGTACACCACATCCCATTTAATAAATATTTGGTTTACTATCATCTAGTACAGACTAAATCAAAAGCTGATCTTTTTTGTTGTACTATTCTGGAACTCAACCAATCAAATCCATGAATGATAAGAGCTCATGTTTGAAAATATTATCGATAAGCATGTTGATGTGAGGTAACAAGAAGTGATCTTTAGGATTGGTCTTATTCAAATCTCGATAATCTACACATACACGTATTTTCCCGTCTTTCTTTAAAATTGGAACTACTTTTGCTATCGACGTAGACTATTCTACTACCTCGTGAAATCTAATTTTGAGTTGCTTTTGTACTTCTTCCAATATTTTAGTGACAACATAATCCTTCTTCTGACTGAGCTTTTACTTTATTGGCTTAACATCTAGATAAAAGGAAATATGATGTAGTGTAATCTTTGGGTGAATCCTAATATGTGCTTGTATGAACATGCAAAAACGTCTTTATTGTTTTTAACAGCTCAATTAGATCGAGTAGTTCTCTTCGGTTCAAACATTGACCATGTAAAACGTTTGGAGTGTCGTTTGACGTATTTAGATTTATTTCAATTATCTTTTTAGAAGAAGAGACAATTTTATCTTCATTTTCTAAGAAGTATTTTATTTCAAAGTATATATTAGAGTAAAATGAAACATTTTGTTTACTCGTTGTACATTCAAAATCTCTAAGATAGTAAATAAGTTCTTGAGTTAAATATTCTCCACCTAGATTTGTTCAATGTTTCTTATTATTTTTGCCAAGTTGATTTTGTACTTCGTTCTTGAAGGATTTGAATATTTCAAAAGTTTCAGATTTATGCTCCATCAAATAAATATAACCATATCTAGTGTAATCGTCAGTAAATATAAGGAAATACTGATAACCTCCTCTCACCGGTGAGCTCATTGTTCCACATATATTACTATTTATTAGATTTAAAAATCGGTTGTCATTTCACATTTTCCCGTGAAAGGGCTCTTTGTCATTTTTCTAATAAACAAGATTCGCAAAATTCAAAAGATTCAAAATCAAAAGAATTTAGAAAACCATCATTATGCAATTTGGAAATACGTTTTTCATTTATGTGCCCCAAATAACAATGCTAGAAGTATGTGAGTTTAGATCATTGCATTTAAACCTTTTAGTTTTAATGTTATAAATAGACTTGTTATTGGATAATTCATTAAATAAGTAACCTTTACCATAAAAATGTCTTCTTTAATCATAGAAAAATTATTATTCTAAATTACAAATCGAAAACTATCCAAATCTAAACATGAAATAGAAATAATGTTTTTGCTTATAGCAGACACATGATAACAATTATTTAATTCTAAAATAAGTCCAGGAGGTAAAATCAACTTATATGTTCTAACGACTAATACAACAACTCTTTCTCTATTCCCAACGCGAAGATAGATTTCACATATAACCCACGTCCTACTCCCTCTTAGTCCCTACACATTTACATAAATGTGAGAACCACATCCAATATCTAATACCCAAGATGTTGAAGTAGATAAATTCACTTCAATAACAAAGATACATGAACTGATAGTCTCACTACCTTTCTTCTTCTTTAGATCCTCTAGATAAAGTTCGCAATTTCTTTTTAAATGACCATTCTAATGGCAGAAAAAGTATTGTTGTCCTTTTTATCTTTCTTTACCATAGGATTAGGTTTAGGCGTGGTGTTGCGCCAACCTTTGGTGCATTGGCTCTACCTTTACCCTTTATTTGATTTCCATTTTCTTTAGATTCTTCCTATTTTGAACCATCATAACATTTGAGCCAGACTTGATATTTTCCTCAACAATTTTAAGCATCCCATGCAGCTCACTCAATGTTTATTCCATGCCATGCATATTATAGTTCAAAACAAATCGATCTAAAGTATCAAGCAATGATTAGAGAACCAATTTTATAGCCAACTCACGGCTAATCTCTAGGACCAACCTCTAAAGTTGCCCTAGATAACTCTTCACTTTTGTTCATATTCTTTATCCACGATTTCTCTTTGATTATAGGCACCTCTGTTTTATTTTCCTAAATCTTTATTTTCTGACATTTATGAATTTTTTGATCTTCTTCCTTAGCCAAATTATATTTTGGGCTTGCATATTGAAAGGTATTACATAAAGAGCATTTGTCTAGTATCCACTCATAATTGATTTCCATACTTTTCCTTTTCTATCTACTACTATCATACTTTTCGGTAGTGTGCGTTTATGATGCACCTCAATGCTAATTCTAACAAATGATAGTTGCTCTCATCCTTCAATAATTGAGTCCATGTATAATGGTCTACCCAATAAACCTACAAAATGACTAAGAGCTTTAGAATTGTACATATGTGCAGGTACATTCCAGAGTTTGAACCATATCTATATAGTTTCTTTTGGCTTACTCAATAGGTTCAAGTGTTTAGACCATTTTTCCAACTTTATACAGTTGGATCCTATATATGTATGCCCATTCTCTAGAATTTCTTCCAAATTAGATCCGTTCTTAATTTAAGGAAATATAAATCATAGACATTTGCTGAAATATTCTCTAGTGATTTTCTTTTCCATTACTTCAACAATGCCTCTTTAGTAATTACGAAGGATACTCCGTTTTTTCCTTATGTAGTTTCCCACAACTACATTTTCTCATTCCTTTATACACTTTTCTTCTACTTCAGTAGGCAATTTAAATTCAAATGGAGAATTCATTTACTTCAATTTTGTCTATGTATTGACCAAGTATATTTTCCCTTTATAAGAATGATCATCTGACTTTTTTGTATTGTTGTTCTTCCAAACTTCATAAGTTTGACATGTCGAGTTGTTCCTTATAGTATATGACTTAAATTTGGGAGCCTTTATCAACTTATTCATTGTAGAAACTGGCCATTTAACAATTTATTCATATTCTTTTTTTTTAACAGATTTCAGTCTTGAAGATAGTGGATATTCAATTTAATTGTAATCTAATGTGCTTTCTCATTATTAATGACAATTTCTCCTCTTTTGGCATGCATAAGGAGCTTTGTAATCTAATTCTTGAGCCCAAATAGATTAGCTACTTCATTATAGCGTATTTTTCAAGCTACTTCATTATCCCCCTATTTTCCTATATTATTTTCCACAAAAATTTCCCAACAGCAGTTGGAGCAGATTGCTAACTTGTGTTGGTATCCTATTATTCATTGATGACTTCTTTAGCAATTCTTTTAATTTTTTGACTACAACTTCCTTAATTCCTTCTAGCAAAAATTCTCTAACTTCATTAAATTTATTACTTTTGTTCTTCCTCATTCCCATAATGGCAGAAACAAAGTAATTGAAGAAACCCTAAGAGATGATCACAGATAAACCGCAATCGAAGGCAATTATAGTGGCGCTTATAAATACAAATAAACCCTAGACTAGAGATACTTAATTAACGATGCAAGACAATACTAGGTCTCCCGTGCCGATCGTATTGTGCCGCTTGTGCCATTCGCTCTTATTTTGTTTAATGGTGATTTCTTCGTAGAAAATATTGCGTCGCCCGTTTCGATCATGCCTTTCTTCTTGTGCCTATAGTACCATCGTGTCGTCTATGCCGATGAAAATTAAGCATATTAAAAGGTAGTGTATGAAATAGTCAAAAAAATTTGTTTTTGAATGAATTATGACAATGGTGCTCAACTTGAATTATTTTAGCCCAAATCCTAATAATACTAACATGTCTGATTTAATCTAATCACATCAACATGCGGGCCAACAAATATGTTATACCATTAATGATATAACCGATTAAAATATTGTGATTCAAAACCAACGCTAACAAAATGATGAATTAATCAATATTAATCAACTAAATGATTTGCATCACACGGATCAAAACACAATAGTAAGGTGGCTAATATCATATAATAGACATAATCATATAATATAATATAATATAATATAATATAAAATAAAATAATATTTTTCACAAATATCTCATATCAAATGTCTAATATCACATTAAACATAATTATATAAAATATAATAAAATATATTCTACCCCAATATCTCTAATCAGGTGTCTTATATCACATATTAAACTTAATCTAATAAAATAAAATAAAATAATAGTACTGCCCTCTTCTAGCTTAGCGGTAACAAGAGATGAATATCTTCAACATCTTTGAGGTCTTTGGTTCGAGCTCGTCAAGAGTTAAATTATGTGCACGGTTAAATGGTTAAGTGTGTCTGCGAGCTATGTATTTAACCTCACACTCTATAAGAGATGCAGAACTCATCGTTAAAAACAATATTCTGCCCCAATATCTTATATCAAGTGTCTAATATTACATATTAAACTTAATCATTGAAAATAAGATAATATTTTGCCTCAATATCTCATATCAAGCTTCCAATATGATAAGAAAAATAAATTAAGAGAACATGGATTTAGTTTAAACGAATTAATTGAAACCTCGCTTTAATACCACAAATGGGTTTTCTACAATATAATAGTACTGCGCAACGGAAGCAGTATTCAAAAAATTTTACAAACCCTAATTCATTTCATAAATAGACTGACCTATTAAATGATATTAATATACTTAACAATTTATTTATAGCACGACCATGCGTTTCTCAGTTATACTTACACTAAGGGCCTAAAAATATCACTCTCATAATAAGAGGAACAAATCACATCTTAGTTATTCACTATCCACCACATTATTCAAAATATGTTCGAGCATAACTTTTATAATCATCCGGTTAAAGATGACATTTGATTATGTCAAAATATATTGATCTTCTATGCAGGATTTTATGGTAACCTCAGGTCTAAGGATTGCAACAATCAATCATTATGAAATTACTTATGACTTATATCCATGTAGTAATTTTACATGGGTCGGTCCAGTCTCTTATACTATTATAAGAAAACACATGATTATTATTTATTTTTCCACATAAATAATTATCGTCTCTTATACTATTATAAGAAAACACATGATTATTATTTATTTCTCCACATAAATAATTATCTTGTGATTATCAATCATAACTCACCGTGGTTTTAATTTATTATACTTTCCACAATAATTATTGACTAGGGACTTTTTATCAAACATCAAATATATTCACGGATATTTATTATACAATAAACATGCAATTGGATAATAATAATAATGAAAGAAAAAAATAAATATCATCTATATAAATATTCTAGAACACTAGCACCAACATTTACCAATATAAAAGATAATCGTCCACATAGAATTGGAGTCTACTATACTAAAACAATTATTTAAGTCTGAAACTGAACGTTTCAAAATCATGAGATTATATTTGGGCTAGTGTGTGTAGGGCTCTAAGAAACTTCATTTTTAGTGATTGAGAAACACAAAGTGGATATTTAGATAGAGGGTGACTCTAATAAAAAGAGAAATCATATGAGATTCGATCACAAAGAAGGAATTATATTACTATTTCGTCTCTACATTTTGCAGTGAAATATGGATTTCTAATTAGTAACTTTATTTTTATTTCGGATCCAAAAAAATGAGGAGAAACAAATAGTGACTTAATGTTGAATAAAAAATCAAATAATTGAAGATTGAAATTAAAAATCATCTTTTTAACAATCAAACTTCACTTGTAGTGAAGTTTGATTGTTAAAAAGATAGATTAAACGAGTGAAGTTTAAAGTGTAAGATAGTAACGACTGAAGCTCAGAGTGGAAGATCAAAAAAGTAAAGTTTGATAGTGAGAAAACAAAGGGAAAGACGAACCACAGTTCGATCACGAAAAAAGGAGCTATGTAATAAGTTTTATTGTGTCATAAAGTTTTGTTTCTCTTTAGATGGGTTGTATAAGTTGTTATAGTTAGTTATTTATTTATTAAATCTGAAACATTTAGAATTAACTATATGTAAAAATCTATTAATTTTATTAAATTCTCAATTAGAGTAAATGAATCTCATTTCATGATATTTTTCTTTTATTTAAAATGCGAATTAATACACTTTATATGTAACATGCAAAACCTCTATTTGATGATGCTCTTCTTCAACACAGACTGGTCCAATAAAGACATCCTTTATTTTGGTCTAAGAAGTGTGAAGTTGTTGGTCTATTCATCCTCCTATGTCTGATTATATAGGCGAGGTCTTTAAAATAGATATAGTAATTTGATATAAGTTTATTGCAACCTCAAATATTAAACATATATAACCGGAATAAAACGTAAGTTGAAATTTAATGATTTTTAAAATTGAGTGTTTCTTTTTAAGACTTATTTTAAAATGTAATGTTTATATAATGTAATAGACATGTTAAACATCAATGATGTAAACACTTTAAAATACAAATATTAATATTATATGTTACATTTAAATATTTAATTTGAGATTTATAAAGAGAGAAAAAATTAAGTGTACTTATTGGTTTATCCTTTATAAATAATTGAGAGTAAATATTTAAATTAAATTAAGTTTATAAAATTAAATTAAAAGAAACAGATCACATATAATCACATTTGTTGTGAGGTCAAAATTGGTTTAAATTGTTAAAAGAAAGGAATAGAATAATCTCCCATCTAAAAAAACAAGAAATATAAAGAGAAACTACAATTAATTGATGTTTTAAGATATATGTCTATATTTATTTATATAAAATAATTCCAACTTAGATAGATTAAGGTATATATGGATTGATATTAAAATTCGATAAAACTGGAAAAATAATTTTAACAACGTCAAACTCAAAAACTCAAAAATTGTGAAATAAAATCGAAATAATATTAGTCTTTATAAATCATCATATATTTATATTTTACTATTATGCTTCTAAAATATCACAAACCTCGAAACACTTTGAATTTCTTTGTGTGAAATCTTAAATTTCTTTATTGCATTATATATAATTAAGTTTGAAACTCTTCAATTTCTTTGTCTTATTGGGTAAATTTTTGAAAATCTTTAATTTTTTTATGTCTTAATTTTTATAGGTTTGAAATTAATATATTTCATTTAAATTAGTAATAGATCCATATACTTTGCAATAAGGAGTGAATGTAGGGTAAATTTGATCCTTCATTATTATTTAAAAATAATTAATTTAATTTTCTTTTGTAATGATTAATTTTGATAGTTTATATTTTATGAGAGTAAGTAAATCGAGAGGTCGTTTGTTAATAGGTGATCCTAACTTGAAATGGTTAATTATAAAATTATAAATATTAAATATTTATAAAATTATAAATATTAAATATTAAATATTAGTGTTCAACTTACATTAAACTATATCTAACCTATTTGTAATAATAACCAAAAGTGAGACTATCTAACCAACTTAGAATATATTTTTCACATGAATTTTTTTGTTTTATATAATTTAATATTTAAATAATAAATCAATGTTTTATTCTTGTATTGTAATATAAAAAATTAATTAGTTAGGTAACTACAATATTTGAAATATTTATTAAAGATTCTTACAAATTTTGGATAACAATATATATTTATTTATTTTATTTATTTTAGGAATATCTCTTATTAGTGGAAAAATATTTTTTTATGATTTTAATTCAAACGGTTAATTTAAAAATATTTATTAGTAAAAAATAGATTATATTAAATAAGTCAAAAATATTAAAATAATAGAATAACATTATTTATTGATTATTTTTATATTGAAAAGAGAGAAATGCACAAACTTATTACAAATATTATGTGAACATATTTAAGTATAAATAATGTAATTTGATCCTCTTAATACACTTCTATAGTATAGTGATCAAGAAATCTATAATTTTTGGTATTTTTTTTAAACGGTTAAAACTATTTCATTAAAATCCCCAAAGTCGAAGGGTGAAAGATCAAAAACTAGACAAACAATAACTATGATTAAAAGATGACAATCAAACGACCCTAAAGAAAATGATTAGCAGCAATCGAACATACAAACAAAGATTATAAACTGTAGAATATCCTAATTATCTCAATCAGGATTTTTTTATTTCCATACCAACTTGTTGTATCAACAAATTGTCTTCCTCTTTCCCTTATAATTCCACTTCCCCTTCCTCTTGCAATGAAAGGGATAAACTGAAAAAGTTGATGAATACTGCATATTCTCATTTTGATGAACATGTTGTGATTTGATAGAAAAAATTATTTTTCAAGATTTCCGGGATCTTCCCCTTGTTGTTCTCAACTTGAATTTCTAGATCAGTCTTAGGATTCTTGTCTTTGCTTCCTTCAACTTCATCTATTGTATCCTCTGCAACAGCCTTGGTGACATCTACTTTAGCTTAATTATTCTGATTATCCTACTCTCTGATTTTCTGTATTACATCTTGACTTGTTTGAGAATCAACTGCCTTCATCTTCTTCATTTTATGTTTCATTACTACCTTTATTCTCTTCTTCAACAAAAATCCCTTTATATTTTTTCTTCAATTTCATTGTTTTCTTCATTTTTAGAGTCCTCCTTGGTTTCTACTTTTTTCTCTTCCTCCACATTTTGCTCTTTACTTTAAGACTCCATTGATTCCTTTTCCTGATTTTTTGTTTCTTTTCATTTCAGTATCTTCTTATATGCACATTTTGTGATAACATGTTGGAAAGTATTACAAAATGCACACTTGTCCGTTCTCCACTCATAAGTGATTCCCATGACATTAGATTTTCCTTTCCTGTCGACCATTGTCATATTATTCGGAAATTTGCAACGAGAATTCACCTCAATGCTAATTCTAGCAAAGGATAAATTCTCTCCTCCTTATGTTATTGAGTCCATGTATAATAGTTTTCCCAATAACTCAGCAAAATAATTAATGACTCCTGTTTTGTACATGTGTGTAGGAATATTCTAAAGCTTGAATCATATCTATGTTGTCTCTTTAGGTTACTTAACAAGTTCAAATCTTCAGACCATCTTACCAACTTCATGAAGTTGGATCCAATATATGTAAGCCCATGTTTCATAATTTCATCCAGATTCGACCCATTCTTAAATTGAAGAAAGTAGAATTAAGTTTAAATTCAAAAGGAGAATTAAGTACTTCAACATTCGTTCTAACATCCCCGAAGAAGATTTTTCCTTTGTAGGAATGGTCTTCAACTTTCTTTCATGCATTTTTATTCCATATCTCATTTACTTTCCAGGTAGAGTTGCTCCTGATGGTATAGGTCTTCGATTTAAGGGCCTTCATTAGCTCCCTCATTATAGTCACTGACCAATTTATTATATCTTCATATTCTTTCTTCTTAAGCGAATTCTAATCTTGAAGATAATGAATATTGGGTTGAATTGTTATATGCTGGATTTTCTCTTTATTATGAACAATCTCTCCATTTTTAGAACGCATCAAAAGTTTGGTAATTTAGTTTTTGAGGCCAAACAGATTGACTCTATCATTGTAACCAACCTTCCAGACTCCTTCCTTCTTTCCTTGATTTCTTGCATTAATTTCTTCAGAAACCTTTTTCCCCTACTTTCATGCATTATTTTTTCCATAATTGTCCACAACATTTGATTTTTCTTTGCTTTTGTCCTGTTTTTTTAATGACTTCTTCAGTAATCTCCTTGAGATCTTTCATAACAAACTCTTTAACTTCCTTGGCTTTATTACTTTTGTTTTTTCCCATTGTTGAAGAGAAGAACAAAATAATAAAGTTAAGTAAATGCAGAAATAGGGTAATTCAGAAACCCATAAAGATTTAGGAATAAAATTGTTTCAAAAGGCAATCTTCCGAGAACACCAAAGATTAGAGATACATCAACGCTCGCAATCAGAAAATAAGCATCTAGAAAAGTTATCAACAAAATTCTGAGAGATTTAGAGTTATCAACACTTACTTCGCGAATCATGTTGTTGTTGTCAATCATGGCATTCGTGTCGATCGTTGTCTGAAGTCAATGTTGAAAGGTGATTTTTGGTATTTTATAAACGGGTAAAAGTATAATTTGAAAAATTGCTTTTATATCTTGGATTATGGACTTTTTATTAATTAGCTTAAACAATTGAGACCACTCTAATTTTTAATATGTTTAATTTGATATAATGTTTTTATTGTAGGAATTATAATATACTAATTACTAGTGAGATATTACACTATTTTTAATCTTTTTTCAATTCTTTTTCATAATTTTAACTTGAAATAAAAAAAAACTATAACTTAATATTTTATAACTCTAATTCAAACCAACATTTAAAAAGAGTTAAAAATTTATTTTAAATTCAAATTAAATATTATAAAATTAATATTTTTGTATTGTAATATTTTTACCACTTTATACACATAATTATTGTTAGAAAAATTAGATAAGTTAATTAATATATAATTAACTATCTAAAAGAACTTAATTAAATTCAACTCTATGTGCAAGTACATATTTTCAACCTGGTCGGTCAAAACTATTCTCTCGAAACAGCACAAACTGAAATAACCTATTTATATTATCGGAAGTCCGACTCGGCTATAATTCAAGACCAGTCAAGTCACCAACTGACATGTGTCCGGTCAGATCAAATTCTAAGAGCAACATAAATTTTCACCGGACAATGTTATATCAAAACAAAATCAAAGATATTAATACATTTGCAGTTGACGTGTTGATGCAAACATATATTCCTTGGAATGTGTAGAGAAAGATCTTTAAAGGTTCAGACTGCATCACTTGTTCTCTGAAACAAGTCTGCTGATTAGACTGAAGGCAGCTGTCAGATGAAAAGTTACCGGGTTTGGTATAAATCCAGAAGCAACCTCCAAGGAGCAGGCAACCGACAAATGTACATCTGTCAAGTGTACAAAATACACAAACGTACAAGCTATCTAATTTAAGCCGGCACGACATCATAATTTGGGAAGCTTCCACCGGATTGTTAATCATTTTGACCAACCATCTAAGATAGAGAAATATGACCGTTGTCATATTTCTACTATAAAAGGAAGCTAAATGGTTGAAGAATAGCTTCTTCTTCGACCTCTTCTTGTGCTCACTCTCTAAGCTCTGGATTCTAAATCTTGCGAACATATTTTAAGAAATCTACAAAGCTATTGAGTGATAAGAACTAACTGAAAAGTCCTGTGTATTTAGATATTTGTAAAAGTGTATTAATATATTGTGTAAGTGTTGTAAAGTGAACATCGAGCAGTAAATAAGACTCGATCATGTGTTGTAGTGTGTTGTTGAATATTCCTTAGTGAATATCCTTCTCGTGGTTTGAGAAAAAAGGGTGATGTAAGAGTTTCATCTTCGAACATCCATAAAATTTGTTTCTTGTGTTCTTCATTTATTTTTGTTCACCAAACTAACCGAATAGGCTTCCCTCTATTCTAACTGACCTCTCTCCCCTCTTACTTCCAACCGATCCGTGTGTGTTGCTTCAGGCTGAAACAAACATTTCTGCTCTTGAACTCGGTTCAAGAGTTTGTAACAGTTAGTGTGGTGTTAAGACCGGTGTTAATTCTTAACTAAATTAGCACCAACTGTTGTGTGTGTGTAAGAGGTCTCCTTTAGTCGGATCCCGGTCCTCTATCGGCGATCCCGATCCTAACAAGTGGTATCAGAGCATCTAGTCTCAACACTCAAGCAATATAACTCTAGCAAACATGACTCATAATGAGAAGCCCCCTATGATGGAAAGTGAGTAATTTAACGAATGGAAGATTCATATGTTTTACATCTAATTACCATGGATGATGAAATGATGATTATCCTTAAAGAAGGTCCGATAAAGATCGAGAAAGAGAAAGGTGAATGGACAGTTCAAGATCGGAGAAGAAGCAACCACTGCATGAGACATATCTTCAAATCTCTGGACAGAAACATTTTCGGGAAAGTCAGAGATTGCACGATTGCAAAAGAAGCCTGAGAAACGGTGATTCAGCTTCATAAGGGAAACAAAAGAACAAAAGAACACAAAATACTGGTGGCAACTCAGAAGTTTGAGAATATCAAAATGAGGCTAAGAGAAAACATGAAGGAATTCAGTGATCGGTTCACAAATGTGGTGAATGAGTTGTCTACCCTTGGAAAGAAGTATGACAACAAGGAAACCATTGTCAAAGAATTAAGGTCTCTTCATCGTGCTTAGGACATAAAAACCATGGTGATGCGAGAATCTAACTGCCTCGGGCAAATGAAACTGCACGATGTCTTTGAAGACTTGAAGGCATACGAGTTCGAGATGAAATCTTGAATCTAAAATGAAGCCTCAACGTCAAACACAATCAAAGCCTTGGTGACATCCGTGGAGCCAACCGTTCCGGCACCGGTTCACACCGCTGAACAGTTTACCGAGGATGCGAAGGCTATGCTTCCGAGAAAATTCGGAAAATTCATAAAGAAGAATCAACCATCAAACAACTACAACTACGGTGATAAATCTAACGTTAGATGTTTTAATTTTAATAATTTAGGTCACTACAGATCAGAGTGTAGAAAACCAAGAAGAGATGACCGAAGACCGGATGACCAAAGACCAACTAACAACAACCAAAGATGTGAACATCAGCAATCCGGTGAAAGAAAGGAAGTCCAGAAGGCATTGATAGCCGACGATGGTGGGAGCGTGTGGGGTCATACTGACTCGGATAGCGATATAGAAGGATTCACCTACCTCATGGCTAAGGAGGAAGAGGTATTTGATTTCTCTTGCGAAGAGTTTACTAAAGAAGATCTGGTTACTGTACTTAAGGACATGGTCATTGAGTTCAAGAACTTGTCTGCTCTTGTACCAACCCAGCTAAATGTCCATATCGATCAACATAGTAACTTCCAAACTAGTGAATCAAGTGGAACCAAAACCGATGAACCGATTGAACTATCCTATGAGAATGAGAAGCTCAAGGAGACAGTTCAATCGCTAACTGAAGAAAATGAAAGATCAAAATATGTTATGGCTACGTGGAAGAAGTCCAGTGAAGTTGTAAGCCAGATGTCAACCTACCAAAGACATCCCAAATGCAAGTTTGGCCTTGGATACAAAGGCGGTAAATCGGCTAACCAGAAACCTTCCAACGAGTTGAATCTTGTTAGGATCTAGGTCACGGCTGGGGAACCGGGATTGACCGGTTAACGCGTTTCACTTAACGGTTGGTGATTAATCCGGCTAGAGATTAACACCAGGTTTCAATACTACACAGGCTGTCACAAACCCTTGAACTAAGTTCAAGTGCGGAAGTTGTTCTTTTCAGACTGAATCAACAAGCACGGGATGAATGGGACCGGATTTGGATGAAGTCGGATTGGAGTTTAGTGGGTTGGTTTGGGATTTAGTAAATCGGTTTAGGTAATACTTAATCGGTTAGGACGGAATAGGTCAGTTAGTGTGGGTCGGTTAGAGCGCAGAGCCGGCATAAAATAAAGAGCAAGACATATTTTTATGGATGTTCGGAGATGAAACTCCTACGTCACCCCTTCTTCTCGAAACCGCGAGAAGGATATTCACTAAGGAATACACAAACACAGTCCGATCAAGACTTATTTGCTGCTCGATAACACTCTTACAATTTTCACCGAAATTGTAATCTCACTTGATATACACACTTAAACTCTTTTAATTTAGAGAGATAGAGACCACTTATAATTTGGGTTGGTGTAACTCTTAAAAATGTTTTCTCCTGTAACTTGTAACTGCATTTACTCCTCTTCAGCTCATTCTTTTATAGGTGAAATGTGCCAACAGTCACATTTCTTTTTCTTGAATCTGATTGGTTGAGCAGAGGTTCAGTGATTCAGACCTGGCGGTCTAGACTTCTAGTGTATAGGTCAAACCGACTAGGTTTGTCTTTTACTTAATATGGCAACTGTCGGTTGGACAATTGCATGCACCTGGAGGGTTGCGCCTGTTATTTATCTTAGAGTGGGAAGATCTTCTTCAGGCGGTTTTCTACACCCTGCAGAATGTCTTCAGACTTGTATGGATAGGGCAATGTTACAGTTTGGCTCTTTGGTATCATCTTCCACAGATACTCAAAGTGTTTGTTTGCACCGATTTGTGAATTGTACTTAGTTTGATGTTCTTGGCTTCTTTCTCTAAGTAGCTTTTTCATCGGTTTTCTGGATTGATGCACTTCGGTTTAAAGTGTCTACCGGTTGTTTGGGTTAACCGGATGACTTCAGGTTTTTCATAGCTTCAGGTTAACCGGCTGACTTCCGGTTTTGGTTACATCTTTCGCCTTGTCTTCTAACCGGTCTTGTTTTCCTGATCGGTTAGGTTCTTGGCCGGTTGTGTTGCTTGACCGGTTGGATTACTTGACCGATCCTAATTCTTTAACCGTTCCTGCACATGAAATTTGTTTTTGTTAAGTTCTATTTAACTGGTCTAATTTTATCTAACAATTTCTCTCTTTTTGATTATTTTATTTAAAATATTCAAAACCATGTAAGAATTAGAATATAGGTCGGTTGTTTTAAAAGTTTATTTGGCCGGATTTTGGAAAATGACTTAGAGGAATTTTTCGAAAAGTTTTGGAAAAAATTGAGAAAAATTTTGAAAAAATTTATCAATCAATTTCTACCCTTTTGATTATTTTATTTAAAATATTCAAAACAATGTAAGAATTAAATAATAGGCTGGTTTCCAAAAATACTTAATATATATAGAAGTTTACATAAAATAACATAAACATTATAAGTAAGAAACTACTATTCCCTCTTCCTCGGCATGAGTTTTTCCCTTAGGTGTTCAGGCACTGTTCCCCTTCCCGGATTGCTGGGACCGGCTTCAGGTCTGGAGGAGGATCCTTGACCGCCTGAGGTACCGGTGAAAGGTGAAACTGGTGGAGCAACCGATCTGAGTGGAATCGCTTCTAAACCTCGTGTTCTTTTGAGCGGCGGTACAGTTTCGTCCTCGAGCTCTTCATCTACTTGCGAAACCGGGTTGATTGGAGGAACAATAACCGTTTCAGCAACGTTGTCCAATAGCCTTGCAATTGTCGCTTTCTTGGAAGGAGCCTATCTTTTTCTGGTAGCCGGTCCGTATGAGGAAGCAGCCGCCTTCGATTTCTTATGAGCGTCGGCGAACTCATCGAATGCTAGTTGTTGGCTGATTAGGCAAGCCGCATCCTCATTTTTCTGAACCGCTATGGCCGGTGCAATTTTTTCTACTGTTTGCATATGTTGGGCCAGGTTTGCATCTGCCTGTACCTTTTCCTTTTGAAGCCGGACTTGCTCGTCCAAGGCATCCTGAATCTGTTGAGCCGATATTTCATTCGCCTTTTCAAGCGCTTCGTCGGCTGCCAGCTTTGTCGCTATCATCTCCGCCAGTTAATCGGTGACCGCCTTTAGATCGGCCTCGGCCTTGGCGTGCTTCTCCTCAAGCGTTGCCATTTTCTCAAGTATGAATCCGGTCCGGACACCGGATTGAGACAGATCCCCCTCAATACCTTTCAGCCTTTGATCTGTTGTTATTAGGTGTAGGTCTATCAAGCTGACCTTTTGGGTGGTATGAGCAAGCTCGGTCTCCAACTTCGTAGTTACGGCCTCCAGCGTCTTAGTTTTGTCAGTTGTTGCACCGAACAGAAGATCGGTAAGACCGTAATTTTCCTCAACGGACGTAATCCGTTTAACCGCGGCTTCCAGCTGTTTATAGGTTGACTCAATCATCTCGATAGATTTTGTCGCGGTTTCCTTTATTTTCTTTTGCCACGGCAGGATGGCGTCATTGACAAATTCCTCAATTAAGTTCTTGACCCTATCTTCGGTTACAGCCGACATCGATGCATTGCCTGTTTGCGGAGATCCTAACCGATCAGTGTGCGGTGTACCCGTTTCGATTTCGTTGTTGTTGATCGTGGGTTCCGGTGGAGGGGAGATATGCTCGTCCTCGTTCGGATTCGGACCGCCATCATCCTCAAGATGAGATATGGAGAAGAGTGACGCATCTTTGTGATCAGGTTCCGCTTCTAACCGTGCCAGCTCATCGGTTAGTTCCTATTCTTTAACCGTTAGCATGTCCAGCACTAAGGCCTCGAACTGGGAATCCTCCATCCCAGGGACATATTTTTCACGGAGATGAAGGATGTGGTCGGAGAGCTCCATCAACCGTGCATGTGGCTCGACCATCCTTCCTCTTCGAAGAGCGGTTATCACGTCCTTACCTCTTGTAAGTTTGAGAACTGCTGTCTCCATTTCTATTAACTTTTCATACCTTCGGTCAGCGGGTTTCTCCGGTAACATGTTGACGAAGAGGGTTTCCTGCCGAGTCATAGCCCATTGGAAATAGATGTCGCTCGCAGCGTGAGCCTGAGCACCAAGTTGATCCATTATTTGGGAGACGATATCCTCTCCCAGTTGCCGAACATTTTCATTCGCGGTTTCATCTTCTTCCGGTTGCCTGCACGAACTGGTTTCAACATCATCGTTTCTGGCCGATTGTTCTTCGACCACCTTCTTTTTCCCTTTGCCAGACCGATCCACCTCGGTGTGGTTGGAGAGAGTTCGGCCAGAGCTAGATGCCGAATTTTCCGTATTGAGGGTGTCGGACTGAGGATTAGCCGACCCGGTCGGTTGCTAATCCGCCTTGCTTCCAGATTTTTCTTTTGCCGGAGTCTTTTTCTTTTTAGGTTGTGACTTCCTTCGGCCGCTTTTACTGCGGAGACCTTTGTTCTGCCCTGTTTATCCTCCAGTCTAATAAAATGAGTAGATTTTATGATCTTACTTGGAGGAATGAAGACACCCGGGCCGGTTTCGGCATTGAAATGGCGCATTAGCTTCCCAAGGGAACGACATATCCCCACGACCGTCTTGAAGATGGATCCGCCATCTCACAGAAGTTAGAAAAGATTACCTTAGCCCAGTTGATTTTAATGTCATTAATCAAACCGGCTATCATCTCGATCTTAAACTAGGTGAGGCTATCATAATTGCCTCCCCTTTCTTGAACCGACTTTGAGAGAATCTCGCAAAGCGGTCTATATTCCGGTTTGAGGGAGTTTTTCTTACCGGATACAGCTATCGGTTCTTTGGTGTCCGAGATATCGCGGCAGACCGCTTGGAATGTTTCCTCGTCTGTAGACACCGAAAAATCACTTCCTTCTGTCGATAAGTGGAGAACTTCAGCAACCGACTCTTGTGTTAGTTCAAACTGTTTTCCGCCGATTGTTGCAGATATAATTCCATTGTTGTGGACGGCGGTTTGGAAGAATTCGATAACCGCGTTTTGATATAGAACGAACGGTCCGTTTAAGAAGTGTTCAAGACTAGACTCAGAGATTTGAGTTAACACTCGTTTAGCTTCCGCCGATCCATTTGCTCAAATTTCTTCGAAATCGACTTGGAATATGAGGGTAAAAAGCACAGAATCGCGACCCATTGTGATTTGGAGAGACTGAGAGATTGAGAATTTGAAAGCTTGAGAGACTTGAGAGCTAGAGAGAGAAAGTCGTTTCGCGTAAGAATGAAATAAAATGACTAAGGACGATATTTATAGTCGCGGGTTGGAATTTCAACCGCCGCGAACCGTCACATCAGCATTGGGCGAGAAATTTCCCTCCAAAATATCATTGGGCGGCAAGCGATGGGCGGGAAACTTTGAGCGGCAAGATTGAGTGGGAATGCGGTTATTTTTGTAACCGTTGATTAAGAGAGCGGTGTTTTAGTGTAACCGTTTTATTTATGAGGCGGTTATTTAACCGGTGATGAAGCAGTTAGCAATTTTAACCGGTTGAACATTTAAACCGATATTTTAACTTTGTGAGCTTGACCTAGTATTCGAACTTAGTAATTTAAATGATCATTTGATTAAAAGAAAAAGACATAATAGACACCGATACAAAGATCGGTTTAAAGTACACAAGATGAAAGAATTATAAATTATGTAACAATTATTTTGGAGAGTTTGTCCTCCACCACTTCCTCGTTGAGAACATTTGAGAGGTTCACTGGGGTATCCGGTCCAAGATTTGGATGGTGTGTACGAAGGAGCCGGCTTATGTGAGGGGCATAGCCGAAACCTTTCTTTGTCTCGACCATGATTTTCAGGTTATTGAAGATGACCGATGACCAGTTGATGGGGGTGTTGGTGACGATGTAGGTCATCATGTCGAAGACTTTCTTAGAATAGTATTGGTTCAGAGATTGGCAGATGATAGATCGGTTGACGATCTCGTGGAGGAGTTGGATGTGATGGGCGAGGCGGGTTTTCAGACCGTAGTTCTCCACCGGTACTTCGGTTCCGGAGAACATTTCCACATAGCTAATTGCTGCACTACCCACCCGGGATGGGAAGTCGGAGAACCCTTCAGTGGGAAGATTGAACATCCGGGAGAATCCGCTTTCGTGAAGAATAAAGATGTGGTTTTTCACGACGGACGTAATGGCATCGCCGAGTATGGCTGCATTATTGAAGAATTCCATCACCTCTAGAATGAACATGGGTCCGGATTCTTCGAGAAAATCACGAAGGCCGGTGTCGGTGAGGGATTCAAATAGGAGTTCCCTTACTTGAATATCCTCTTTATTGAGGACGGAATCGAAATCGATGCATAGATAATTTCTTAGGGTACGGTTAGACATTCTTTCAAATCTTGCTAAGAGAGAGAGAGTTTAAGAAATTATAAGTTGTTTGGAGGTATGTTGAATTGATAAAGGAGGTTCTTTATATACATTTGAAGGTTGAGGGAAAATAGAAGCATTTAATGCTAATATTCCGTTTTGTCTTATTGATGTTGGGAATATTTATGTTTCCAAAACACCTTGGGAAGGAGTTACTTTTGACCGGTTGCGGAGCTCGAGGAAGGGAATCTAGTTGGGAAGTAACTAGGTTTGTGTAATTTCCCATGTAGTTGGAAATCAAAAAGTTAGTTTTCATTAATGAAAGTGGAGTTACAACAAACCGAAAAAAAAATATAGATTAACCGAAAAGATCATAATGGAGTAGGATGACAATACAACCGGTACGTACAACAAAATGACCGGTTGTAAGAAGGAGTGATTTAATTTCCGGAGGAGTTGAGATGTCGGTTCTTCCTTTTCCAGGCCTTCTCCAACCGCTCATAGAACGAGTTGGCAACTTCCCTGGTTATGATCTGGACCTGGTTCAGCCCTTCGCCCGGACAGAGCGGAACCCCGAGTTCCATGAGTATGTAGCTGATTTGGGGAATGAGGCCGGTATGGCGAGTGGTGATCATCCAGATCAAGACATCGAACAACACCCTGGACCAGTTGACCGGCGTATCTATTGTGATAGCGGTCATCATGTTGAAAACTGTGTCATAGTAAGTATTGGTCACATCCTTACCCAGGATGCCCCGACCGATGATATCATTGAGAAGCTGGTATTCAGCCCTCAATGATAACCGAGCACCGTGGTCACTGACCGGACGGTTCGACCGAGAGAAGTTCAAAGAGATTTTGGCCTTATGTTCGGCCGGAACGTTTAGATCGGTAAGCCCTTGCTTCGGAAGATCGAAGCACAGAGCAAAGTCACTCTCCGAAAAGTCAAACACGCTTCCTCCAACCCTCGATTGAATAAGGGTGTCGAAGTACGGGGTACCGTAGAAGACCATTGCGTTGTGGAAAAATTCTAGAACTTATTCAGGGAAGATGACATGTTTGTCATCTAAAAAGGAATTTAGACCGATGTCTTCAAGAGACTTGATCATTTTGAATATCTCGTAGTGCTCTGTTACTTGAGCGGAGTTGAAATCAACTTGGAGAATGTTTTGAAAATGAGACATTTTTGTCTTAGTGAGATGATAAGTTGATACTTGTGGATATTTTGTCTGATGTTTACCTAACTTATATATTAGTGGAGGGATGATAGTATTATCCAATGTATAGCAGGTGATTTAATCTATTAACCATAGGATAAAACATATTGCATGAAATAAGTATGTCTACAGCCTAGGATGTGAGTCATAGGCCTGGACGGTAAAATATATCATATCTTCACGTCTTTTAAGGTATGACCATTTTGCTTTGAAAATGTATATTTTCAGAACAAATACATCTAAACACATATAATTGTTCCAATTCTGTTCGGAAGCCCAATAAGCCAGAGTATATTATTTCCAAACCGGTCGGTTTTCAGTCATCGGTCTTGATGCAGTTAATTAGTGTAAGCACTAGGTAGCCGGTCGGTTTAATGTGACTGATAGACAGAGCGGTTCTTCAATAAGAACAGTGGTGAATTCGGTTTCTGACAATTTAGGAAGAACTACCGGTTTTGTCTGTCCGAACCGATTTTCCTTTTAGACATTTGAGAATTTAAGAAATGAGCTGATTAATATCGGTTAAACCGAGTATGTTTCTGAAGTAAGAAAACTTAGCTTCCTGCAGGGGCTTTGTGAAGATATCGGCTACTTGTTGTTCTGTTGATACGTATTCCAGTCGGATATGCTTCAGCATAACATGTTCTCGGATGAAGTGAAGCCTTATATCGATGTGCTTGGTTCTAGAGTGTAAGACCGTATTGTATGTGATTTCTATGGCACTTGTGTTATCACAGAATATCGGAGACTCGTCGGCGGTGATACCGAAATCCTTCAGTTGTTGTTGGATCCATAGGAGTTGTGAACAGAAACTTCCGGCTGCCAAATATTCAGCTTTTGCGGTTGATGTGGCAACCGATGTTTGCTTCTTGATGTGCCATGAAACAAGCCGATCACCTAGGAATTGGCATGTTCCGCTGGTACTTTTTCTATCAACTTTACAACCTGTGTAGTCTGCATCCGAGTAACTTGTGAGGTTGAAAGATGAGTCCTTTGGATACCACAGACCGACTTTAGGGGTTCTCTTTAGGTATTTCAAGCTTCGCTTCGCGGCAGTAACTGAAATACGTCTAATGCTCATTTTAAGCAGTATGCTTGAAGCTAGCATTTCTCCTACCCACGTGCTATAGCTGTACCCTACTTTTGCTCCATTTTCTAGTGAAGATTAGTACAACAGCTATATGCAACCAACTAAGGAATGCCACGTAAGAGAATTTTCCTCACATTACTTGTTTTGCAGGTACATCCCTGATGGAATATTCGGCGCACTACCAGTGATGTACGAGCACGATCCTTGTGCTCAGAACCTGCTGTGTACAATGGAGGCTTTCCAATGGAAGAGTGCCATGTATCATTCTAAAAGATTCGACCGTTAGCTCCTACTCAGTATTTAACAAATCTAAAGGACAACAGACAATCGGCCTTAAGAATTTGCCTTAGAGAACGAACAAGCAATCTGATATTGCAAAGAGAGAAACTACTCAATCATCTTGCTTACTGAATTCATACTGTTAAGCTGCTTTCTGATTGTAATATGTGTGAATCAAGAGAGAGCTAGAATCAAAACACCTTTAGCTGAGTGATATTCTTCATCTTGTAATTGAACAGAAAATGTTATGTTCAATAGTGAGCTAAGTGTGTGTAAACTGTATTTGATTCGAATCATATTATACTGAATCCTTTCGGTGGTTGGAAGAATGGGTGACGTAGGAGAGTTTCTCCTAACATCCATAAACAAACTGTTGTGTTCTTTCATTTCTGTCATCTTTTCATATTTCATCTTGTGCTTCAAACCCAAGTAAACAATTCCGTCTTGAATCTGTTTCAAGTGTTTACAAGATTTTGCGTAGAATAGAAAGCAAATTAAATCCCTAACAGGATTTCTTTCAAACCGTTTTTCATAAGCCTTCATTCTTAGCCAAACCCCCGTCTTTATCGATAAAGCCGATCCTATTAAACTTATCTCTCAATTCACGTGGTGATTTACAAAATACACTTGAGAATAAAATATCTAGAGAAAGAGTAAGTTGATTAGTTAAAGGGTTTATAACTTCTTCTTTAAGTAGGAAGAGAAAGGGAAAAGAGAAGAAATCATAGGCTTCAAAGGGCTCTAAGGGAATTATGATATTGATCTTCCTGATAATGTCAAAAAGGGGAATAATCGGCTTGCAATCAAGGGGGAATATCAGGAAAAAAGGACTATCAACTAGGGAGAGGAGGATATGAGTGACCCATTTTGAGAAATTTTGCTTTGTGTCTGTTAATAGGAAAGTTTGATTTTATAAGAAATCTAATTGGCTGGAACTTTTGCAAATCTTCCTGATCTTCTAACTAAATTTTAACATCATCAAAAGGGGGGAAATTCTTTAGTCAATTAAAATGAACTTAAGAAATAAGTTTATTTAAATCAACATTGTTCTAATTATGAGCTGGGATTATTTTGATGATGTACGGATTAAATAAAATAAAACTTAGTTATGCACAAGAAAACGAATAAGACTAAATTGTGAAATTGTCATTGTGCAGGTACAGATCTAAAGAAGACTGCCTATTCGGACGCTGTCTATCTCCTTTAGACTTGGTCTAAGAAGTGTGCATTGTTAGACGTTGTCTAACTACTTTAGACGTGGTTTAAAGGGAAGCGCAGTTAGAAACAGTCTAATTCCTTTAGACGTGGTCTATAGAGAAGCGCAGTTAGACGCGGTCTAACTCCTTTAGACGTGGTCTAAAGGGAAGCACAATTAGACGCAGTCTAACTCTTTTAGATTTGGTCTAAAGGGAAGCGTAGTTAGACGTGGTCTAAAGTGAAGCGCAGTTAGACGCGGTCTAACTCATTTAAAATTAGTCTAAAGGGAAGCGTAGTTAGACATCGTCTAACCTTCTTAGACGCGGTGTAAAGAGAAAGTCGGAAAAAAAAGAACCTTCAAATATATTAGTCATAATTTTAACATTGAGAGACACGTGTCTTCAAGTTATTCAAAATATGTCTGTTCAATTTCTGGGAGGGAAAAGTACATGGACAGCTAATGACAAATTGGACAATTGTCCCACTCGTCCGAAGATGAGGCGTCTAACTATACACGTAGTTAGACATCTATGCCATCTGCATGCCTCGCGTCTAAAATGGCTAGACGTCTTGTTTAAACAACGTCTTAACACGGTCGTCTACAGACGTTTAACATGCATTTATTCTGACGACATCTAAATACACTTGTTTATAGACATCTAACATGCGTATGTTCGGACGACATATAAACACGCTTTAGACGTCTTCCCTATATTTAGACATATAACCAAGATTATATGCAAGTTGCTTAAGCAACCACTCGTGTAAGTACTTTCTTTAGATGACTAATCTAATTAGTCTAATTGAGACATCCGTCTACACACATTTGTCCAACCTCTTTAATCAAAAAGTTTCCCCCTCAATTTGTGCATAAATAATTAAATAACAATTAAATATTAATTTAGATATACAAGATCCAAAATATTTCTAAAGTAAGAAAACTTAGTCTCGAGAGTGAATTCGTGAACACGTCTGCCAATTGTTGATACATTGGGACATATTCTAGACAAATATACTTCTAACTAACATGCTCCCAGATGAAGTGGTGTTGGATTTCGATGTGCTTCGTTCGAGAGTGCAACACTGGGTTATATGTGATCGTTATGGCACTAGTGTTGTCGCAGAAAATCGGTGACTCGTCCGCCTCAATGTCGTAGTCTCTCAGCTGTTGTGTTAAGTTAAATGTATTAAGTATAAGTGTATAAATAAAAACTGAGTTGTATTAATTTAACTTTGTGCATATTGAAAAACCGAAAAGGAAAGTTGTCTGGTAGTTGATCAAATTCGATATTTGATCAAACTTCAGTTTCTGCAAAGAGGCACTTCTGGTTTTTATCTCCAATGTGGAATTATATGGGATTGGTTTTATTAAGGAGCGCATCCGGTATTTAATCAAGATCGATTTTCATATAAAAATTGGTTTTATATTACATCAGTATTATGCAAAGAAGCGCGTCCAGTATTATATGGGATCAGTTTTATAAAGGAGTGCGTCCAGTATTTAATCGAGATCAGTTTTCATATCGAGATCGGTTTTATATTACATCGGTATTATGCAAAGGAGCGCGTCCAGTATTATATGAGATCGGTTTTATACAGGAATGCGTCTAGTATTATATGAGATCGGTTTTATATAAATGCGCTACCAATTTTATATAACTTTAGTATTTTATCAAGACGCGTCCGGTAGTTTATCCAAATCGGTTTTTGGATAAACTCCTTTGGTCTTATATCCACTTCGGTTTTATATAAAGGTGCGTCCGGTAGTTTGTGAGATTCCAGTTATTATATCAAATTGGTATTTTACAGAATCGTCCAGTAATTTATCTAGATCTGTTTCTGAATATGCACTTCTGGTTTATTCTTGCCCTCGGTTCTATATTCAAGCCTTTCGGTATTCTACCAGTTCTGTATTATATCAAAACATTTCCAGTGTTTTACTATTTCAAGACTATACAAGCGTTCCCAGTTCTTGATCAAATGTGGCATCTGATCAAGCATCCTTTATGAACAGTCAGTTATAGAAAAAAAACCGGATCTAAAAGAATGTCACGTTCTAAGACAATTCAAATCCTCTAATTTTGTACGTTTCTCGTACACCACATCCAATTTAATGAATATTGGACTTACTATCATCCAGTACAGACAAATCAAAAGAGGATCTTTTCTGATGTACTATTATGGAACTCAACCAATCAAATTAGGACTCGTGTCCTCTAAAGAAAATATGTCCGTTGCATTTTGCCTATTTAAGAAGAGGAAAGATGACAATTCGCTTCACGACTCACACACGGTATTTTCATCACTCTCTCAAACTCTCAATGTCCTAAAATCTTACAAGTTTACTAGAGTGTTAAAAGTTGTATTACATATTGTTCCTTATGTGTGAGTTTTAAGCAATGTAAGCTGATAAAATTTATTTATGGTCAATAGAGTGTGTGTTAGGAGTTCGAAAACAGGTAGTGTCTAAGTCTTGGTCTTCGTCCTGGGTTTGTACAAGTGTTGTATTCAAACTAAATCTTCTAGTGAAAATCCTTCTCAAGGTTGAGAAGAAGGGGTGACGTAAGAGCTTTACTCTGAACATCCATAAAATCTCTTGTGTCGTGTGTTCCTTTCTTTCAATTACATTAATATGTTGCTTCATGTGTAAACAAACAGTTCCTCACTTGAACTCCGGTCATGAGTTTTTGACGAATTGCAAAGAATAAAAAAGGATATTAAATTCTAATAGAGTTAATATCAAACCAAAGTATATAAACGTTCAACATAGTCAGACCCCCGTCTCTATTGTTGTACCCAATCATAACATGTTGTTGAACCCACAAGAGTTGAGAGCAGCAACTACATGAAGCAAGGTATTCAGCCTCTGTTGTATACATGGATACAGACGTAAACTTCTTAATGAACCAAGAAATCAGACGGTCACCAAGGAACTGGCACATCCCACTAGTGCTCTTCCGATCAATCTTACAACCTGCATAATCTGCATTAGAATAGCTAATTAAATTGAGACTGAAAACTTTCGGATACTACAGTTCCATATTTTGAGTTCCCTTTAAATACTTCAAAATTTTCTTAGCAGCAATATAATGAGATTATTTAGGGTTAGCCTGAAATCTTTCACAAATGTCGGCAACAAACATGATATCTAGCCGATTAGCAGTTAGGTAGAGCAGAGAACCAATGATCCCTCTATAAGTAGTGATATTAATACTCTGGCCATCTTCATCCATGTCAATATTGCTAGAGGAGCTTATTAGAGTAGTTGTAGTTGAGTAGTTTTCTATGCCAAACTTCTTTAGCAGATCACTGGTTGATGAAAGTGTCATCTTCAAGTTGACAAACTTGAAGACCAAGAAAGAAATTCAATTCTTCTATCATACTCATCTCGAATTTTCATGCATCAACTTATAGAATTTCTCACATTATTTAGGGTTAGTTGACCCAAATATGATATCATCAACATATACTTGAACAAGCAGAATGTGAGAATCTTTAACAAATCTAATCAGAGTTTTTTCTAATGTGCCTACAACAAAATCATGATCAAATAAGAACTTAGTTAAAGTATTATACCAAGCTCTAAGAGCTTGTTTAAGACTCTTTGTCAAGTTTAAAAACATGATTTGGAAAGGAGTGATCTTGAAAGCTAGGCGGTTGTTCAACATACACATCCTCATTTAAAATTCCATTTAAAAATTTACTTTTCACATCCATTTGAAAAACTTTAAAATTATTAAAAGATGTGTTGGGAAAAATTAAAAACAACGTAAAAGCTATGAAACATTAAACAACTGGATTTTGTTGATGTTTAATTAGAATAAAGCTAGATGTTTATTTTGTTTTGTGCAGGTGCATAAGACTATGTTAACTTAGACGTGGTCTAAGTAGGCTAATTAGACGTAGTTAGACGTGGTAGTCTAACTCCTTTAGACTTCGTCTAAAAGGTAATGTAGTTAGACGTGGTATTCTAACTCCTTTAGACTTGGTCTAAAAGGAAACGTAGTTAGACGTGGTAGTCTAACTCCTTAAGACTTGGTCTAAAGGGATGCGTTGTTAGACGAAGACGTATAACTTTAGACTTGGTCTAAAGGGATGCGTAGTTAGAGAGGACTTCTAACTCCTTTAGACTTGGTCTAAAGGGATGCGTAGTTAGACGAGAATGTCTAACACCTTTAGACTTAGTCTAAAGAGATGCGTAGTTAGACGAAGACGTCTAAATCCTTTAGACTTGGTCTAAAGGGATGCGTAGTTAGAAGAGGATGTCTAACTTCTTTAGACTTGGACTGAAGGGATGCGTAGTTAGACGAGGATGTCTAACTCCTTTAGACTTGGTCTAAAGGGATGCGTAGTTAGAAGAGGACGTCTAACTCCTTTAAACTTGTACTAAAGGGATGCGTAGTTAGACGAGGATGTCTAACTCCTTTAGACTTGGTCTAAAGGGATGTGTAGTTAGACGAGGACGTCTATCTCCTTTACACTTGGTCTAAAGGGACACATAGATAGACGAGGACGTCTAACTCCTATAGAATTGGTCTAAAGGGATGCGTAGTTAGACGAGAACATCTAAATTCTTTAAACTTGGTCTAACGGAGCACGTCTAATGCATTGTTTTAGTAGCCGTCTGAAGAAAGCATACGTCTAACCACGATCAGCTAGATGTCTTCTACTTCTGCTCCACACACTTCCGTGTAGTCTGACAAGCCAACTAATTATATCAAATGAACGAACGTCACGTACACAAATATCCTTCCAACTACATGTCTAGTACAAGACAACTTTAGAGGATATTCAGCGTAATAGAGTTGGGAAAAATATGTGTTGGGAAAAATTAAAAACAACGTAAAGAAAAGAGTTAATTAAGTGAGAAGTAATTAACTTAGAAATAAACAAAAGCAATGAAACATTAAACAACTGAATTTTGATTATGTTTAATTAGAATAAAGCTAGATGTTTATTTTGTTTTGTGCAGGTTCATAAGACAATGTTAACTTATACATGGTCTAAGTAGGATAATTAGACGTAGTTAGACGTGGTAGTCTAACTCCTTAAGACTTGGTCTAAAGGGATGCGTTGTTAGACGAGGATGTATAACTTCTTCAGACTTGGTTTAAAGGGATGCGTAGTTAGACGAGGACGTCTAACTCCTTTAGACTTGGTCTAAAGGTTTGCGTAGTTAGACGAGGATGTCTAACACCTTTAGACTGGTCTAAAGGGATGCGTAGTTAGATGAGGACGTCTAACTCCTTTAGACTTGGTCTAAAGGGATGCGTAGTTAGACGAGAACCTCTAACTACTTTAGATTTGGTCTAAAGGATGCGTAGTTAGACGAGGACGTCTAACTCCTTTAGACTTGGACTAAAGGGATACATAGTTAGATGAGGATGTCTAACTCCTTTAGACTTGGTCTAAAGGGATGTGTATTTAGACGAAGACGTCTAACTCATTTAGAATTGGTCTAAAGGGAAGCGTAGATAGACGAGGACGTCTAACTCCTATAGACTTGGTCTAAAGGGATGCGTAGTTAGACGAGAACGTCTAAATCCTTTAAACTTGGTCTAATGGAGCACGTCAATGCCTTGCTTTAGCAGCCGTCTGAAGAAAGCATATGTCTAACCATGATCAACTAGCTGTCTGCTACTTCTGCTTCACTCACTTTCGTGTAGTCTGACAAGCCAACTAATTATATCAAATGAACGAACGCCACGTACGCAAATATCCTTACAACTGTCTATCTAGTACAAGACAACTTTAGAGGATATTCAGCGTACTACCAGTTCGGTACGGCCACGATCCATTTGCTCAAAGTCTTCTGTATTTTAGTATTATGGGCGACCTTCTAATGGACACTTGCCATGCATCCATGAAGAAGATTAGACCGTTGGTGTCTCTTTACTACAAATAGATGCTCAAGGACAACAGATGAATCATCGAACCTTACTGATCTTACTTGTTACTAACTTAAACATTTGCTTAGTCATTCACTCTTGCTCCTACTAATTTCTATCATTCAAGATCAAGAGAGAAAATCAATTACTATCTAGTTTGAGAATTAGATAACTTATTTTTCCAGTTCATTTTATAAGAATTTTCTACTCTGCTTCCGGTCAGCAGAGTGTTGCCATATTGATCCTTAACCAAAGATGTATTGCATTTACAAATTAACAGTAAATCCATTATCACACAAATGGATAATGTTAATAAAGTTATAGCACATGTTTTTAACAAGTAACACGTTGTTGATGGTGAGGTTAACATGGATAATCTTACCCTTAACCATGGTTTTACCCTTGTTATTGTCACCAAAAGTTATATTAGGCCCTAAGCATTTTGTCACTTCGGCCAGTAGCCGTCTATCTCCAGTCATGCGTTAGGAACAACCGCTATCTAGATACCAGATGGATTCCTCCAAGTAGCTGACCTTTTGTACCTATAAAAATATATATTTACAACTTTTTAGTAGCCACATTCACTTGGGTCCTTGGTTAATCAGCTCCTTGGGAATCTATATTTGAGTTATTTTGATGGATTTCCCATGTTGTGTTGTGATTAGTACGTAAGATTTCGGCTTAGCAGACGTCTTCCTTCTAGCAGCTGTTCCATTAACCTTATAGGATGGTTTTTTTCTAAAACTCCTTGACTTCCTGTCAGGTTTTGGTTTGCCAGACTTGCTGGCTACTCCCTTTCTAGGCTTCAACTAGTTTTCAATTGTCTTAACATAAGCTATCTAATCCTTTAAAGTTAAATATTCACAGCTTGGATCAGTTCTTTTATCAATTAAACTACTCCTGACAAAGCTTATTGGTTTAAGCTTGTCTTTCACTGAGTTTAACTTTTCACAAGACTTGTCTGGGATGGCATTGTCAAATTCTAAACGAGATTTGCATCCGGAAGACCTCATCATATTTATTTGTTGTCTGACTGCATCTCTAAACCTCGTCTAGGAACTGACCACATAAGTCAAACGTTGATTTTCAGAAAACATTACTTGAACCTTTTCTTTGAGTTTCTCATTCTCAGATGAAAGCTTAATGTTGGGTCAAATTATTTTGACTAAGTGTCAAAGTAGTTTGACTATTGGAATTTTGATGATGAATCTATAGTTAAAACTCAATCTATGCGTTATATTAGACTCAATCTATAGTTATAACCTATCAAAAATAGGTTATATTAGACTTAGTCTTAATGAGATTCATTAGACCGATTTGGCATTAGATGCGTAGAGTTAGACGTACAGTCTAACTAGCGGAGTTAGACGTGCAGTCTAACTAGCGGAGTTAGACGTGCAGTCTAACTAGCGGAGTTAGACGTGCAGTCTAATTAGAGGAGTTAGATGTGCAGTCTAACTAGTGGAGTTAGACGTGCAGTTTAACTAGTGGAGTTATACGTGCAGTCTAACTAGTGAGAGTTAGACGTGCAGTCTAACTAATGAGAGTTAGACGTGTAGTATAACTCCTTCAGATTAGTCTGAAGGGATGTAAAGTTAGACATGTAGTCTAACTAATGGATGTTAGACATGCAGTCTAACTCCTTCAGATTAGTCTGAAGTGAATTGTAATTAGACGTGAAGTCTAATCCCATTAGACCAAGTGGTCTAATGGATAATGCCAATAGACGGGGGCATTTAATTTCATTAGACGAGGTCTTCTAAGTCAAATACGTCTAATGCTAGGCTTAAGCAATTACTTGAAGATAGTACCCGTCTACCCACGATCAACTAGTTGTACGCTACTCCTGCTCCACTTTCCTGTGAAGATTAGTACGACAGCCAGTTGCAACCAATTGATTAATGTCACGTAAGCAAATATTCTTCCCACTACTTTTTTTTGTAGGAATATCCTTGAAGAATATTTGGCGCACTACCAGATTGGTACGGCCACGATCATAGTACTCAGAGTCTGTTGCGTACTATGGAGGCGTTCCAATGGAAGCTCGCCACGTGTCAATATGAAGATTCGACCGTTGGTACCTGTTCCTATTTAAAGATCCTCAAGGACAACGGAAGAATCATCGATCTATCGATACTCAGATTATTCTATCTTAAACTGTCAGATGCTTTCTTGCTTTTACAGTGTGTTAATCAAGAGAGAGTTAGAATCAAAGCACTATATTAGTTGAGTGATATTCTTCATATTGTAAGTTGAACAGAGCTTGTTCTGTTCAACAATGAGCTAGTAGTGCGACTGTATTTGATTCGTTGAAAGTTTAGTGAATCCTTCTGGTGGTTGGAAGAAGGGGTGACGTAGGAGAGTTAACTCCGAACATCCATAAACAAACTGATGTGTTGTTTCTTTCTGTCATCTTTTCATTCTTGGTTCTTAGCTTCAAACTCAAGCAAACATTTCCGCACTTGAATAGTTCAAGAGTTTGCAAGAGGTTGCGCAGAATAGAAAGTGATTTAAATCCTTAACAGGATTTCTATTAAATCGTTTTTTCGAAGTCGTCATCAATAGCCAGACCCCCGTCTCTATCGATTACGTCGATCCTATCATTTAATAACTTTGTTTTCAAATTCTTTTGGTTCAGAAGTTTAAGATGAGAAGAGTTATCAGTTTTATATTTCAATCTTATTTCATTAAAAGAGTCTGATAGTTCTTGTACTCAATGACCATGTCATTAAGTGCAGTAGTTAATTCATCTCTTGTAAACTCCTCAAAGGAGAAGTCAAATACCTCAGATTCTTCCTCTTCCATGAAGAATATAAAATTTTCATCATTGATGTCGTTGGATGATGAATCATCTAAGTCTCATTGGACCCACTTGGCCTCGCTATCAGCAGCCATGAGAGCCTTCAGCTCTTTGTTGTTCTTCATATCATCTTTTCTCTTGTCATCACGCTTTGGCTTCCTGCATTACTCTTTCAAGTGTCCTAGTTTATCACACTTACAACACTTCAAGTTATCCTTTTAGTTACTTTTATCATCATTTTTATTATTTGAAGAACTTGAGATAGGATTGCTCTTCTTCATGAATTTGCTGAATTTGTTCAGGAAGAGAGACATGGCATCGCTGTTGATCTTCTCCGCAGTTGTAGCAGGTGGCTACTCTACAAACACATGCACCTTAGTTGAGATGATAGATGTGGAATGCTCTTATTCGTTCTTAGAGTTTATCTCAAACTCATAGGTCTTCAGATCGGCTATCAAATCATGGAGCTCCATCTTGTTGAGGTCTTTAAACTCCCTCATAGCCATCGTCTTAATATCCCACTCTCTAGGAAAAGCACGCATGACTTTGATCGAAACCTCTTTGTTGCTGTAAGACTTGCCCAAAGTGGAGAGAGTAGTGATAATCTTACTGAATCACTCATTGAATTTAGTCATCGTCTCTCTAAGACGCATCTTGATATTATCAAATTACTTTGTGCAACCATAAGTTAGTTTTCTTTAGTTTCCTCGTTGCCCTCATATAGTTGAGTCAGCTTCTCCCAAATTTATTTGGTAGTGAGGTAGGTGATGATCTTGTGGAACATGTTGTCATCCAATGTCTTGTATAGGTTGTCTTTAACGATGTTGTCGAGGTTGTTCGTCCTCTTATCTTCACTGGTTCATTCACATCTTGGCTTCTCGATCTTTATCAGACCATTGGTGATGATAAACCACATGTCATCATCTACGAAAGATAAATGAGTTTGCACTCTCACCTTCCATCCGTTGTAGTTTTCTTTCCAGAACATAAGAACCTTGTTGGAGGCAGCCATAAACATAGTTTTAGAAAATGAGGCTCTGATACCACTTGTTTAGATCGGTGTTAATAATAGAGACAGGGTCTGGCTATTGTGAATAGCTTATACACTTCAATTCGATTTTAACTCTATTAAAACTTAAGGTCTGTTTCCATTCTTCACAAATCTTCACAAACTTTTGAACAAATTCAAGTGCGGAACCATTTGTTATTTTGAAGCTTGAAATGTATAAATATCAATGGAAGAAAGTAAAGAACACAGGGAGTTTTATGGATGTTCGGAGATAAAACTCCTACGTCACCCCTTCTTCCTCAACAAGAAAGATATTCACTAGAAGACTTTGATCGATATAAAACACACTATACAAACCAAGTCAGAAACCCAGTACTTAATTGACCGTATATTTTGAACTTCTAGCTAACTCTCTGTTGAACAGAACACCCTCTGTTCAATTTACAACACTAAGATGTCACATAGAAAGAACAGTGAATGAATTATAGAATGATCTCTAGAAAGAACAATGAATGAATTACAGAAGGATCTATAGACAATGTATACACAACGCTTTAGATAGAGAATATGACTTGATAGCAGTGAGCAAGTTCAACAAGCTACGAAGAATGATTGAGAGATGGTAAGTTGGTAACTGATTCGTCAAGAATGAGCACGTTAACAAGTGATTCGTTTTGGTTAGTGGTTATTCTATTGTCCTTGGGATTCTATTTATATTTGAAGTGCACCAACGGTCGAAAATTCTTTAAAGACATGTGTCCTCCTTTTGTTGTACAACTGCCAATAGTACAAAGGTACATCAGACTAAGCATTGGGATTGTGGTCGTACCATGGAAGGTACAACACATATTGGGCAATTTTAATATTGGAGAACGTGGCAGTAGTTCATTCGTTGTTGGAGCTGAGTTGTCAAACTATTGAAAATAGTAACTGCAAATGAGATGAGTGACGTAGTTAAACGCTCCTTCGGACGTCTGATCAAGTTAGATAACGTCTGCTTGCGCTCCATCTTTAGACTGCGTCTAAGAAGTAGTTATACGACGTGTAATTGTGCTTGCTCTTTAGACCGCGTCTAACTGCGCTTCCCTTTAGACCACGTCTAAAGGAGTTGGACCGCCTCTAACTGCGCTTCCCTTTAGACCACGTATAAAGGAGTTAGACCGCGTCTATGAAGGTATGATGGAGTCTAACTACACTTCCCTTTAGACCACGTCTAAAGGTGTTAGACCGCGTCTAACTTTGTTTCCCTTTAGACCACGTCTAACTGCGCTTCCCTTTAGATCACGTCTAAAAGAGTTAGACCGCGTCTAACTGCACTTCCTTTTAGACCTCGTCTTAAGGAGTTAGAACGCGTCTAACTACACTTTCCTTTAGACCACGTCTAAAGGAGTTAGACCGCATCTAACTATGCTTCAATTTAGACCACGTCTAAAGTAGTTAGACCGTGTTTAACTACGCTTCCCTTTATATTACGTATAAAAGGGTTAGACAATGTCTAACAATGCACACTCCTTAGACCACGTCTAAAGGAGTTAGACGACGTCCGAATAGGCAGTCTTCTTTAGATCTGTACCTGCACAACGATAGTTTCACAGTTTAGTCTTATTCATTTACTTGTGCATAACTAAGTTTTATTTTAATTAATCTGCACATTATCAAAATAATGCCAACTCATGATTAGAACAATGTTGATTTAAATAAACTTATTTCTTAAGTTCAATTTAATTGACTCAACAATTCGCTGCTTTAGTTACTTAACAAAGAAACAAAACAAAAGAAAAGAAAATCAGAGTATTCATTGATTAAGAGTTATGTGTTTGGTTGCACATTAAAAAAAGGTCATAACTATTATGCCCTATGTTCTTATCCCAAGCGATAGTCAGTAGTTGGCCATATATTTATGAGTGTACGTTACACATTGCTTTATGTGTTTAGAATTCTTTAGCTTGTGTATATCCTAACATGTGTCTAAACTAAAGAATTAACCATATTCCTTGCTTAAGATGACTCTAAGCTTCAATTTGATTTAGACGAATGTTGAGATAAAGCAATTTAGAATTCTCTAAGTTTTTAATATCATATTTTAAGTCTAATTGGAGATTAACCATATTCTTAGTTCAAAGGTAACTTTAAATTCTCGATTGATTTTCTCTAAACAAAAGACTATATAATGAAACAATTGAATGTTTCTTGGGCACATGTCAACATCAATGTGAATTCATTGATTTGTATGTTACTTGAAGTTTGCTTTCTGAGTTCGAATTATGAATCCTTATACCAAAAGGAGTTCAATAATGTAAAAAATGTAGAATAAGGATTAAGAGGGGAATTAGAACCCCATTTATGTCACAACAAAAATTAAGAATTTTCCCAAAAATAATGACATTTTTAAATCATTGTGCATGAAAACAATGTTTTAGGAACACTTTCCACTAAAATTATTTTTTCTCAAAAGTGTTACGAAAATTTTGAAAATTTTCATGGACGTCAAAAATAAATTTGAAGACCCACTTTTGAAGTTGTAGAGATCAAGATATGAGCATTTCAAATTACGTCATTTTTAAAATGGGCCATAAAATTATAGAAAATAATAATTCTTGAAGAAATAATATTTTAAACCATCCATGAATTTTTGGAATATTTCTAAAATGATATAGTGGCTCCAATTAATAAAATAAGATTGTTTGGTGTGAAAATGGAACAAAATTAACCATAAGGAATTTAAAATTTTAAAAATTTGAATTTTATAGCTAAAATTGGACATATATAAAATATGGAGGTCAAATTAGATGTGAAAAAATAGTTCAAGGGTTGAATTATTTTAGAGTTATTGAAAATAATCTAAAATTGGAAGTTTAAGGTTGAAATTGCACATATGTAGAAAGTCTAAGGTCCAATTTAATTCTTAATTAATAAATTAAATTTAATTAAAGTTTCCAGACAAATATTAAAAAATTAGAACTTCGAGGGCCAAAATAAACATCCTTAAAGAGTTTAAGATTCCGAAAAAGACAAAGATAAAGAAATGAACTAAAACCATTCGTCGTCTTCTTCCTTGTCATCGTGTGTCTCGCCAAGTTTCAATGCAGCATAACCTTCTGC
The DNA here is from genome assembly GCF_907164915.1 of Impatiens glandulifera. Taxonomy (NCBI): domain Eukaryota; kingdom Viridiplantae; phylum Streptophyta; class Magnoliopsida; order Ericales; family Balsaminaceae; genus Impatiens; species Impatiens glandulifera. The sequence continues at coordinate 38,804,874 of NC_061864.1, read as the reverse complement.
AGAGATTTCTTACTTGACCTTGCCTACTTGGAAGTCACCCGAAACACTCGGAGAATAACATAAGGCATGTGGTGAAGAAAAACAGAGGCGAACTCTCTTTTCCAATTTTGACTTCATGTTTCTGATGGAGGCTACATCTCACTTTTCTATGTCTTTAAGTAGAGGAGCTCATCATCTTCGGAACTCATAGACTCCATAATCATCATCAATTAGAGAATCGGTTCGTAAAAAAGGAAGAAAAAGAAAATTAGAGGAAGAATCCACTACGGTTCGAGATTCCGGTAAGTAGTTTATGTTTGGGAATTTCATGTCTTTATTAAGGCATCTTCATATTGATCTTCGATGATATCTTCCTAGATAGACTAAATCTACAATCTGGAGAGGATCTGGTGCTCATCTAAATACTGCTCAATAGTGTCTTTTCCGACGACCAAAATTAACAAAATCCGGTGAGATTAGAACATTGGATTTGAGGCTAGTTAAAACCTATCCTCTTCCTAGATAGACTAAATCTACTTAAGGACTTCTAGCAACTAGGGTAAACCAATCCATCAAACGACATTTAAACAATTTAATAAAACTAAAAATTTACTTATTGTACTGATCATATGTTAACTTACCATCGATGTACATAATGGACGACTGATATATGTCATGGAGTCAGGGTATATAAGTAACTTACCTAAATGTGCAAAATAAAGAATAACAAATGGAGAAGAAGAGTTCACTGGAGGATATGCAGTTCTCATAAGAATCACCTTCAAAGTGTTCTTGATTTGGTCTAACTAGCTCTCAATTGTGGTTTTCTCTCGAACGTGCTCTAGATTTTTTCAAAATGATAAACCGTACCTCAAATGAATGAGTTATATTTTTAAATACCCTTAGGAAAGGGTATCATTGGAAATTGGGATTTTAGGAGACCGGTAAACGAGTTAAAGCTTGGGTGTTGCTTGTTATCAATTGAATGACAACTCAAATATCTTTCCAATGGTAACCCACTTGCACTAAATGGTCAAGTATGTTAAAATATAAGAATTTTCAAAGTAACATCAAGCTTCAGTTCGCTCCAGGATTGAAGTTGTTTTGATTGCATCTTGTTGTTGGGTTGCCTAGTCCACCTTAATCGTCAAATGGAGACTCGGGACCGGTACCATTCGATCATGTTGTGTATTAGCTTTCCAATCATAGATAGTAAAACTAATATAAAGAATTTTTTTTGTCAAGTTTTGAATTTTTATTTTGATCCTATTTTGTTCGAATTGTCTTGCACCGTCGATCTCTTGGGGTTAAGAAGTTCGATTATAATTTTTATTCAAATGAGGCCTTATAGAGAACCGTTGAAACTTTCCAAAAAAATCCAATATCATCTAAAATCATCGAGTATAGAGATCTGGGTGCATTTTTTAGTTTGGTGATCTTTGTTAAACCTCCATAATCAAACCAATGCAAAAACTAGCATTTTTGGGCCTTTTTCAAATATAGAACGTCGGACATTAGCATGAAGTCACCAGATTATTTTAAATAAGCCTAGACGGACGAAAGCTTCTTGTGTTGACTTCCGCTGACTTGTTCTTGACCCGACTAGTTTGACTATATTTTCACACTTTTACCCTTTTGAAAGCCTCCTAAACAAAATTGTCTTTAAAAATATTATACTCAAAAATTTTAATTTTTCGAACTCGTTAATCAGAACATATCAAGCACCCGAATTCCAACATCGTATGAAAATTGGCGTTTGGATGTAAAAAAGCCTAAAAATAAGTGTTAGATATATTTTTTCCTACAATAAAATTATACTCAAAATTCATGATTTTCCAAATTATTCAATCTGAAGGTGTTGGATCATCTCAAGCTTGAGTGGTTTTGGAAATTGGCATTAAGACCAATATTCAATGGTTGTCATTTTGCGCAAATTCTCAAAAGTGTTATTGAGGTTTGTTTTCTTGGTCCAATAATCAAGTATGATCATCATATTAGATCAGGATGATTCATTTTAATTTTGAGGTGTGTACAAAATGTCCCTCTTCAATAAAGTTTGGAGTAAACAACATCTTTGTAAATCCAATATGTAAATATTTTTCTTGAGAAAAAAAAAGACAACTTGGAGTCGTGCATTTTCCGTTCTGCTTAACCTTACTTGGGGAACATATGATTAAAAAATCATGCGTAATTGTAGTGAAGTTCGTGCAAAGTACCTGTAAGAAGTGTCAATACATGCAAGCATAATTTAATTGTATTTAAAGTATGGGTACATAACTTGTTGCGTTTTAATTTCTTGTAGGATCGTAGCAAGCTATCCTACAATCATGTATTCTCATGTAGAGACTCCACATACATCCAAAATTGTTTTAAATTTTGGAGTCCAAAATCGTTTTAAATTGTTAACATAAATGAATAGTATAATCTTCCACATGAACAAACATGAAATATAATTAGAAAATCTAATAAACACAATATCGATATTAGACTATATAAATCATGAAGTTTCCTATCATGCCACCAAAATTTCTCAAACCTTGAAACATTTCAATTTCTTTATCGTATAATGCAAAAATGTGAAATTCTTAAATTTATTTGTCGTATTCTGTATGAGTGTGAAACTCTTCAATTTCTTTGTCGTATTCGGTATATTTGTGAAAATCTTTAATTTTTTTTATGTCTTAATTTGTATAGGATATTAATATATTTTATTTAAATTAGTAATAGATTCTTATACTTATTTCATGAATGTAGGGTAAGTTTGAGACTTCATTATTGTTAGATAAAATTAGACCGGTTAATAAAACTAAACACAAACAAACTTTCTATGCAGGAACGGTCAAGCAACGAAACCGGTCAAGCAATTTAATAGGCCAAGTAACTCAACCGGTCAAGAAATTCAACCTGTCAAGTAATCAAACCGACCAAAAACCTGACCGAACAAGAAAGACAAGATCGGTCAAAACAGAAGGCCAGAATCACTAGACAGTCGGTTGATCAGAAACTAATGGAAAAACTAGAAGTGATCCGGTTAACATAAACAACCGACCAGCACAAATAGATACTTCGGATATCTGCTAAGAATGATACCGAAGGAACAGACTGAATATTGCCATATTCATACAAGTCTGAGGAAAGTCTGCAGGCTGCAGAAGACAGTCCTACAAGATCTTTCTACTTAAGGATAAATCAGAAAGACAATCTTCCAAGTACAGACAACTGTCCAACCGACAGTTGCCATATTGAGTAAAAGACAAACCTAGCCGGTTTGACCAACACACTGGAAGACTAGACCGCCAGGTCTGAATCACTGAACCTCTGCCCAACCAATTAGATTCAAGGAAATGAAATGTGACCGTTGGCACATTTCACCTATAAAAGAAGGAGCTGAAGAGGAATAAATACGGGTCACAAGTTCTGAATTTTCTACAGCCTAAGTGAAAAGATTGTGTTCTATCTCTAGAAAGCTAAAGCGCTTATTTGAAAGTGTAATTCTACAATTTCGGTTAAAATTGTACGAGTGTTATCGAGCAGGAAATAAGTCTCGATCGGATTGTGTTTGTATTCCTTAGTGAATATCCTTCTCGCGGTTTCGAGAGGAAGGGGTGACGTAGGAGTTTTATCTCCGAACATCCATAAAAACTTGTCTTGTTACTTACTTTCCGTCTGCTTTACTTTATAACCGATCTGCACTAACCGACTAATACCGCTCCAACCGAATCACTAAGTTCCAAAACCGACTCAGCAATCTCCAAACCTGTCCCATTCAAATCTGGTCCTGCCTATCTCGTGTGTGTGCTGCTTCAACCTGAAACAAACCACTTCCGCGCTTGAACTCTGTTCAAGGGTTTGTGACAGTTTGTGTAGTATTGAAACCCCGGTATTAATCTCTAACCGGATTAATCACCACCTCTTTGAGTGAAACGCGATAACCGGCCAACCCCGGTCCCCTAGCCGCGACCTAGATCCTAACAATTGGTATCAGAGCAGTTAGTTTCAATACTCAAGCAAGCATGTCTTTCGATAGCCCCCCAATGCTAGAAGGTGATGACTTTGCCAACTGGAAGGCACGCATGTACCTGCATTTAATCACCATGGATGACGAGATGCAGTTCATCATAGCCGAAGGACCGATAATCATTGACAAGGACAGAAAGGACTGGACAGCTGAAGATAGGAGAAGAAACAACCTGGACAACCATGCCAGAAACCGCATCTCCAACGGTGTGGACAGAAACACGTACTGCAAGATCAGAGATTGCAAAACAGCAAAGGAAACATGGGAAGCGGTGATTCAGATTCATGAGGGAAATGAAATAACCAAGGAAAACAAGATAATAGTGGCTACTCAGAAGTTTGAAAACATCAAGATGAGACCGGGAGAAACAATGAGAGAATACAGTGACCGGTTCACAGGTGTGATAGACGAGCTAGCAACCCTTGGCAAGAGGTATGACAACAAGGAAGTCATCATGAAAGCGTTAAGATCTCTTCCAAGTGCATGGGACATAAAGACAATGGTGATGAGGGAATCAAACTGCCTAAGCAAGATGAAGCTACACGATGTATTCGAAGATCTTAAGGCATATGAGTTTGAAATGAGATCTAGGACTGAAGAAGAAGTCTCAGCCTCAACCTCAACCAGAGCATTGATCACATCCACAGAATCTGTTGCACATGCACCGATCAGAACCGTTGAACAGTTCACCGAGGATGCCATGGCAATGCTGGCACAGAAATTTGGTAGATTCATGAAGAGAAGCCAACCGACAAACAACAACTACAGCTATGGTGATAAATCTAATGTAAGATGTTATAACTGCAACTGTTTGGGACATTTCAAGTGGGAATGCAGAAAACCGAGGAGAGATGACCGGAAACCGGACAATCAAAATAACCGAAATAACTATCAACAAACCGGTGAAGGAAATGAGGTTCAGAAAGCACTGATAGCCGATGATGGAGGAAACTTATGGGCTCACAATGACAGTGATGATGAACTCACATGTCTCATGGTAAACGAGGAACATGTATTTGACTCTCCTTGTGAAGAATTTACTAAAGATGAGTTATATAATGCATTAAATGATATGGTAGCAGAGTATAAAAATCTACTAGCCCTATTACCTAAGCAACCCAACTTTAGAGCCGACCTCATGATACCCATCTTGACCGAACCAGAGATCATACAACCTGATGAAACCCCTACCTTAGAAACCGAACTAGCACCTGAACTATCCTCTGAAACCGAACAGTTCAATGAGCTAGTTCGAGAATTAACCGAGGAGGAAAATGCCCGACTCCAGTATAAAATGGCCGCATACAAGAGATCTAGTGAAATGGTAAAGAAGATGTGTAGTTATAAAAGACACCCTTTTTGCATGTTTGGTCTAGGTTACAAAAACAATAGATCCCAAAACCAAAAACCCGTAGACAAAGTAAGATTCACAAAGGATGACCTTCCCCTTATAAATTTCATTAGAAGTTCCTTAACCGCTAAAGAGGAGTTGACCACCTATTATACGGAAGAAATTATATAATGCATTGAATGATATGGTAATAGAGTATAAGAACCTATTAACTTTATTACCTAAGCAACCCAACTTTAGAGCCGACCTCATAGTACCTACCTTGACCGAACCAAAGACAATAGAACCTAAAAGCACCCTAGAAACTGAGGCAGCGCTTGAACTACCCTCTGAGACTGAACAGTCTAATGATCCAGTTCAAGAGTTGACCGAGGAGGAAAATGCCCGACTCCAGTATAGAATGGCCGCATGGAAAAGATCTAGTGAAATGGTAAGCAAAATGTGTAGCTATAAAAGACACCCTACGTGCATATTTGGTCTAGGATACAAAAACAATAGATCCAAGGATCAAAAACACTTAGACAAAATGAGGCTCACAAAGAATAATCTTCCCTTTCTAAGTTTTGTCAGAAGTTTCTTAACCGTTGAAGAGGAATTAACTTCCTATTATACGGAAGACAAACTAATCTATGTAGGTCCAACCGATTCTGAGAAATGGCTTCACCCTGAGAAAAAGAAAGCCAACCAGTTCAAAAATAGGCAAGCCAACTCACAACCACATAAGACAAACCAAATATCATCCCCACATAAGGCCTTCTTAGGAAAGTAGAAAGATTCAAAACCGAGTGCAAGAAAATTAGTTAAGACATTGACCAGGAAAGTTGTCCGACTTGTCAAAGTCTGGATACCCAAGGGACTAATCGATTGTGGACCCAAGTAAATGTGGGTACCAAATAGTTGTAAATATGTACATTTTACAGGATATGAAGAACCGGCTAGGAAACTCCGAATGGTACTTGGATAGCGGTTGCTCCAGGCACATGACCGGGAACAACAACCTTCTAACCGATATCAGAATAGAAATCGGTGCACTAATCACCTTCGGTGACAACTCAAAAGGTAGAACTGTGGGCAAGGGTAAGATTTCCATGGTAACTTAACAATTGATAATGTACTCCTAGTTGAAAACCTACGCTTTAACCTTTTAAGCATTAGTCAAATGTGTGATGCTGGATACACTGTAGAATTTCTTAAACATGCATGCTTAGTTAAGAACTCTCAAGGTATCATACTACTAACCGGAAATAGGTTAGGAAACATCTACAAGGTAGATTGGAATAATAAGGTAGAATATCCTATATGCATGATAGCTAAAACCGATCAAACCTGGCTGTGGCATAAAAGACTAAACCACTTAAACATGAAAACCTTAAATTATATTCGCGGTAAAAAGTTGGTTGAAGGAGTTCCTGACATAGTGTTTAATAAGGATAAGATTTGTTCAGCATGTCAAATGGGTAAACAAACTAGGTCAACCTTTAAGAGTAAAGGACACATTCAATCTAACCGATGCTTAGATCTTCTTCACATGGATTTATTTGGACCGATTAGGGTCGTTAGTCTAGGAGGAATGCTTTACACTATGGTAGTTGTTGATGATTATTCCAGGTATACATGGGTAATATTCCTGCCATCCAAACGTGAAACCGCATCAAATTTGATCACACTGCTTAAACGTTTGCAAAATGAAAAATCAACACGCATTAATAGCATTAGAAGTGATAGAGGAACCTAATTTACAAATAGCACTCTAATTGCATTTCTTGATGAATCCGGTATTAGACACGAGTTGTATAGTGCTAGGACTCCTCAACAAAATGGCCTGGCTGAGAGAAGAAACCGAACTCTCAAGGAAGCCGCACGGTCCATGATAGCCGATTCGGGTATTGCCCAGAAATTCTGGGCTGAGACTATCAACACCGCATGTCATACACAAAACCGGTCTTTGATTAACAAGTTTCACAACAAATCACCTTATGAGGTATACTTTGATAGGGTTCCTAACCTTAAGTATCTTAAGATTTTCGGTTGTAAATGCTACATTCACATAAATGGCAAGACCTTTCTATCTGTTTTCGATGCAAAATCCGATGTTGGGATCATGTTAAGTTACTCAGCGGTTAGTAAAGCATATAGAGTATATAACACCAGAACATTAACCGTGGAGGAATCACTTCATGTTGTTTTCGATGAATCGGTTGAAAGCAACACTGCATCATGCTTTGATCTACACAACAGATTGGGAAATAATAATATCCATTCTGATAGTGAAGACGAGACTCCGGTTTTTAGGCGGTTTGTCCATGACCAAATGGGTAATGATGAAACCCAGCCGGATCAAGCTGTCCCACGATAGGAAGCTGACACCTCGGTCCAAACCGAGGAAATCGGTCGGTCTGACACCCCTGTTCAGCCTACCGATATGTCTAGCCTTGATGAATTAAACGGTGATTTGGTAGACACTCCTGAACCGAACCTCAAAAGGAATACAAATCATCCTCCTCAGCTAATTATAGGTGACCCCTCAGAACCCGTTCGAACTAGGCGACAAATCCTGGAGGAATACTTTAATTCCGCTTTTATATCCCAGATTGAGCCGAAAAGAGTGGATGAAGCATTGTCAGATCCGGATTGGATCTTGGGAATGCAAGAAGAGTTAAACCAGTTTGAGAGTAACAAAGTCTGGTACCTAGTTCCTAGACCGAAAGATCAACCGGTCATAGGCACAAGATGGGTATTTAGAAATAAACTCAATGAAGACGGTTGGGTCACGAGGAACAAAGCCAGATTAGTGGCACAAGGATACAAACAGGAAGAAGGCATTGATTTTGAAGAATCATTTGCCCCTGTAGCTAGGATTGAAGCTACTAGGATTTTTCTAGCCTTTGCTGCATTCAAAAACTTTAAAGTTTTTCAAATGGATGTTAAAAGTGCATTTTTGAATGGTGACCTACGTGAAGAGGTATATGTTGAACAACCACCCGGTTTCAAAAATGTTAAACTGCCCAACCATGTATACCGGTTAAACAAGGCTTTATACGGTCTAAAGTAAACTCCTAGAGCCTGGTATGACACATTAACCACATTCTTGTTAAAACATGACTTTACCATCGGTTCGGTGGACAAAACTCTTTTTAAATTTGAAAAGAAGGAACATATCCTACTTGTTCAAATATATGTAGATGATATTATCTTCGGTTCAACCGATCCTAAGTTATGTGATAAATTCTCGACCCTAATGACTAACAAATTTGAAATGAGTATGATGGGAGAATTGAGTTTCTTCCTAGGTCTTCAAGTTAAGCAACTCGAAGAAGGAACTTTCATAAGCCAACCCAAGTATACTAAGGAACTGTTAAAGAAATTTGGGATGGACACATGCTCCTCAGCTGCCACTCCAATGAGCTCATCGGTCAAATTGGACAAAGATGATGACGGTCAAGTAGTAGACTTGACCGCTTACCGAGGCATCATCGGTTCTCTTCTATATCTGACAGCAAGTAGACCGGATATTCTATTTGCGGTCAGCGTGTGTGAAAGATTCCAGGCTAATCCCAAACAGTCTCACTACACAGCCGCAAAGAGAATCTTGAAATACCTAAAGGGAACTCCTGACGTCGGCTTGTGGTATCCAAAGGACTCATCTTTTAACCTCACAAGTTACTCAGATGCAGACTATGCAGTTTGCAAGGATGATAGAAAAAGCACAAGCGGAACATGTCAATTCCTAGGTGATCGGCTTGTTTCATGGCACAACAAGAAAAAGACATTTGTTGCCACGTCAACCGCAGAAGCTGAATACCTGGCAGCCGGAAGTTGCTGTTCACAACTTCTTTGGATCCAACAACAATTGAAGGATTTCGGTATCACAGCCGAAGAGTCTCCAATTTTCTGTGATAACACGAGTGCCATAGAGATCACCTACAATCCGGTTCTACATTCTAGAACCAAGCACATTGATATAAGGCACCACTTCATTCGGGAACATGTCATGCTGAAGCATATCTAGCTGGATTACGTATCAACAGAACAACAAGTAACCGATATCTTCACAAAGCCTCTACAGGAAGCTAAGTTTTCTCAATTCAGACTCACACTCGGTTTAACCGATATTAATCAACTTATTCCTAAGGATGCTTAAAAAGGGAAATCGGTTCGAACAGACAAAACCGGTAGTTCCTCCTAAATTGTCGGATTCCAAATTCACTAAGGTATCTACAGAAAAACCGCATGATCCATCAGTTAGAGTAAACCGACCGGTTACTTAGTGCATGCACCAATTAACCGCATTGGGACGAATGACTGATGACTGACCGGTTTGGAAATAACTTATTTCGGATTATTTGGCCTCCAAGCAAAAGTGGAATAATTATCTGTGTTTAAACTTATCTGTTCTGAAAAATTACCTTTTCAAAGCAAAATGGTCATACCTCAAAAGACGTGAAGATATGATATCTTTCACCGTCCAGGCCTATGACCCACATCCTAGGTTATAGACATGCTTATTTCATGCAAAATACATTATCCTATGGATAATAGAGATCATTACTTGCAACACACTGGATAATAAGATCATTCCTCCACTAATATATAAGTTAGGCAAACCTTAAACAAAACAATCACAAGTTACAACTCATCCTCTCACTAAGACAAAATGTCTCAGTTTCCAAACATCCTCCAAGTGGATTTCTATTCTGCTCAAGGCACTGAGCATTATGAAGTCTTCAATATGATTAAGTCACTTGAAGACACCGGTCTCAAACACTTTCTAGATGACAAACATGTTATCTTTCCGGAATCTGTCCTGGAATTCTTCTACAATGCCAGGGTTTTTCGAGGTACTCCTCATTTTGACACTCACATCCAGTCCAAGGTGGGAGGGACTGTGTTCGATTTCACAGAAAGTGATTTTGCTAGATGCTTCGACCTATCGAAGCAAGGGCTGACCGACCTAAATATTCCAGCTGAACTAAAGGCCGAAATCGCCTTATGTTTTGCTCGGTCTGACCACCCGGTCAATGACACGGTGCCAGGTCATCGTTGAGAGCCGAGTATCAGCTTCTCAACGATGTCATTGGTCGAAGCATCCTGGGTAGGGATGTCACAAACACTTACTGTGCTGCGGTTTTTAACATGATGTCTACTATAACCACGGGTACGCAAGTAAACTGGTCAAGGGTGTTGTTCGATGTCCTAATCTGGATGATCGGCATTCGTCAAACCGGTCTCATCCCTCAGATAAGCTGCCTACTTCTGGAGCTTGGAGTTCCACTCTGTCCGGGCGAAGGGTTGAACCAGGCCCAGGTAATCACCAAAGAGGTCACTGACTCATTCTATGAGCGGTTTTAGAAAGCTTGGAAGAGGAGGAACCGCCACATAACCTCCAACGGCCGCGCCAACTCTAACAGATACTAAGTCACTCCTTCTTACAACCGGTCATTTTGATGTACGCACCGGTTGTATCTCTGTTCAACTCTATCATGATCATTTCGGCTTAGTTTATGTTATCTTCGGTTTTAATCAGTTACTTTTCCGGTTTCTTGTAGCATCCGTCATTAATGAAAAGTAACTTTCAACTTCCAACTACATAAGTAATTGCTATCCAACCAACTTGGTTACTTTTGAACTAGATTCCTTACCTCGAGCTCCGCAACCGGTCAAAAGTAACCCCTTCCCAATACATTTTGAAAACATAAATATTCTCTTATTTAATGAGACAAAACTGATCTTCAACATTAATTGCTGATATTTTCCCTCCAAATTCGAATCTATATAAGGAACCCCCTCCTTATCAAATTAACACATCTCAAAACAAAAATCTCTTGAACTCTCTCTCTTGGCAAAAGTTTGAATCATGCCGAGCCGAACTCTAAGAAACTTCTTGAGCATCGATTTCGACTCTTGTATGGAACATTGGGACCTGAAACCAGGGAGCTCATGCTTGAGTCCCTCATCGACACCGGTCTTCGTACTTTTCTCGAAGAATCCGGACCAATACTCCTTCCAGACGTAATCACCTTCTTCAGAAATGCCTGTATAAGAGGAAATTTCATTGTTTCCACTCTAAGAGATCACACCTTCTGGCTGGATGAAACCGACTTTGCTCAAACATTCAATCTGCCCACAGAAGAGTTTTCCGACTTCCCAACTCTGGTGGGAAGCGCCGCAACCGACTACTCGGAAATGTTCTCCGGAACCGATGTACCGGTGGAGAACTACGGACTGAAAACCCGCCTTGCCCACCACATCCAACTCCTCCACGAGATTGTCAACCGATCCATCATTTGCTAATCTCCGAACCAACGCTACTCTAAGAGAATGTTCGACATGATGACCTACATTGTTAGCAATACCCCTATCAATTGGTCATCGGTCATTTTAAAAAATCTGAGGACTATGGTGGAAACCAAGAAAAGTCTCGGTTACGCTCCTCACCTCAGCCGACTCTTTCTTAAGTATCGTCCAGATTTTGGACCGGGTACACCGGCATCCTCTTCGAACATTCTTGATGTGGATGGGGTGGAGGACAAACTCTCCAAAGTAGTTATTACATAAGTTGTATCTTTATCCCTTATGTATTTCTATTTCCAAACCGATCCATGTATCGGTTTCTATCTTGTCCTTTTTCTTTAATGAATATCCAATGTTTAAGCTTAATAACCGGGTCAAAAACCGCAAAACTAAAATCTTCATTCATCTAACTAACTGGTTAACATCGATAAATTACTTCGTTTTAATTGAAAAATCCGATCAAACTCGAAAAAACCGCATCATCGCGGCTCATAAATCTGCCTCTTGAAATAAACGGTTAAAAAGAAGCATCGCTTCATCAAAAGATTAAAATAACCGAAATCAAAAGTCCGCTTAAAGTCTTCGGAGAGAAATTTCCCGCCCATAGACTCCCGCCAACATTTCCCGCTCAAATATCCTGCCTTTGGATTCCCGCCTTCGGTTTGCCGCCCATGGTTTCCCGCCCATGGTTTCCCGCTCAATGCACTTGGAGGGAAAATTCCCGCCTAAAAGTGATGGGACGGTTCGCGACGGTTGGAATTCTAAACCGCAACTATAAATAGGGTCCTTAGTCATTTTATTTCATTCTTACGCGAATCGGCTTTCTCTCTCTAGCTCTCAGCTTCCTCAAACTCTCTCAAATTCTTGTTCTTCTTCTATTTCGGTCCGTTTATCCAGAATGGGTCGCGACTCTGCACTATACAAACATATCGTCCAGGTCAACTTTGAGGAAATCCGGGCAAATAGTTCGGCTTCGGCAAAACAAGTCTTATCCCGGATCTCCGAGTCCGGCCTCGAATATTTTCTAGGCGGTCCATTTATTCTATACCAGGAAGCGGTTAACGAATTCTTCCGAACCGCATCTCTCACCGGAAGAACAATCACTACAACCATCGGCGATCAGCAGCTCGAACTAACAGAAGAGTCGGTCGCTGAAATCCTACAACTACCATCGGAAGGAAGCAACATCTCGGCGGTTTTAGATCAAGAGACCTTCGAGGCGGCTTGCCAGGTTCGCTCGGAAACCGCGGTTCCTATTGAGGTCTCCGGGAAGAAATTATCACTTCGACCGGAATACAGACTGCTATGTGATATCTTCACAAAATCGGTCCAAACGAGAGGGAGAAACTATGACAGTCTCACCAGGGCGAAAATTGAGATGCTTGCCGGTTTGGTCAACGGCATCCAAATAAACTGGGCCAAAGTCGTTTTCAATAACCTATGTGAAATGGTGGATCCGGCTTCCACCCGGTCATGGGGATACGCCATCCCACTTGGGAAAATTATGCGCCATCTCAACATCAACACCGGTCCTGGCGTTCACCTCTCGTCCAACAAAATAATTAAATCTAAGCAATTGAAGGACAGGAAGAGCAACAGGAAGGCCTCCGGTTCTACGGGTGACCGAAGGAAGAAGGCAGCCGAGAAGAAAGCAACTCTGGTAAAAGAAAAATCCGGAAGCAAGAAAGACAAACAGCCAATCGACTCTGCTGATCTGCGGTCCGAAACGCCAAATGAGGAAGATTCGGCCTCCAGTTCTGACCGAACTATTTCACACAATACCGAAGAAAATCAGTCCGGTAAAGGGAAAGACCGGATAGTCGAGGATTAATCGGCCAGTCTTGACAATGCTGATACCGGTGCAGATGGCCTTGGGGAAGAAAAGGTTCGCGCCAACGCCAACATCCAAGAGATGGCCGAGAATCTCGTGAGCAGAATCATGGACGGAATCCATCAGCAAGCTCGCGAGGCGTCCGTAGTATTCTGTCAATGGATCCGGTACCGGCATCATTTATTCTACAAAGACATGCTACTGGGTCTATCCGTTGGCCAAAAATTCGAAAGGTTGATGGAGATGGAGGAGGAAGTCATCAACCTCACAAAGGCTCAAGATGCAAAAACCGCCTTAGACCGATACGCAATAATAGAACCTCGTGCTCGGTTACAAAAGCTCACCGAACACATTCACCTAAATAATAGAACCTCGTGCTTGGTGTTGAGTTGCTTGCGATCAAGGAAAGAGAGCTCACCGAGGAAGTGGCGCGGCTTGAAACAGTGCCCGAACATCAAGATACAACAAACTCACCGCCTCATGAGAATATTGACGGTTAGAATCCGGGCGATGAAGAGCTATCTTCTCCTTCACCGGATCAGACGATCAACATAACCGAAGTCAGGATAGAGACACCTCTCACCGACAATCGAGCATCTGCTCAAGCCGGGAACTCGGAACCGGCCATTACGGAAGTGAGGGTCATAACTCTCATTGAAGACTTTGTCAACGACGCGGTTCGACCTTGGAAGAGGAAAATTAAGAAAACCGCGGTTCAAGCAGTCAAGATAGCCGAGACAACAAAGGATGATCTTGGCGAGGCGGTCAAGCGGATCACGTCAGTTGAAACGAACTACGGTAATACGGATCAACTGTACAGCAGTCACCTTGAGCGAACAAAGGATTTGGAGGCTATAACTCCGAAGCTGGTGACCGACCTCATTTCAGTCAAAAAAACGGTAGCCGATTTGGAACGGTCTCAAGAAAATACCGATCAAAGACTGACAAAGGTCGATGAGGACCTGGCTCGGTCAAGTGCCCAAGCCGGCTCAACACTTGACAGGGTACTCAACCTTGAGGAAAAGAATACAACCCTTGAGGAAAAGAACGCAAAGCTTGAAGCCGATCTCAAGGCGGTCACCGAACAGGTGGCAGAATTGATAAAAGCTAAGCTGGTTGCCGATAGGGCACTTGAGGAGGCGAATGCTCAGGCAGCTAAGAAGCTCCAGGATGACCTGGACGAGCAGATTCGGACGCAGAAGGAGGCGGCATGGACTGATGAGAACATAGCCAAACATATGCGAAACTTAGCGGCCACCGCATCGTCCATCGCAAAGACCAAAGCGGCCACACAAGCCGAAGATGCAAACCGGTTAAAGGCTCAACAAGAAACATACAAAAGTTTCGAAAAAGCTCACATGAAGTCCCAAACGGTTGCTTCCTCTTCCGTTCTGATCACACGTAAAAGGAAAGCGGCTTCGATAAAGGCGCAAATGACCGGATTCTTGGACAGTGTCACCGAGACAATTGTTGATCCTTCACCCAACCCGGCTCTGCAAACCGAGGATGATTTCGAAGAAGATGTCCAGCCATAACTCAGAAGACAACGGGTTTTAAATTCGGTTCCAATCAGAACGATCGGTCAACCGCTCTCTTCTCAAACCGGCACCTCGGGCGGTCAAGGTCCCTCTTCCAGGCCGGCTAAGGGACAAACAACCGATGAACTACTGGAACAGTTTATGCCGCCTAGAGCAATGAAATAGGGGCTTTCTTTACTTTTACTTTCGGTTATTTATATATATATATATAGCGTTTTGCCTTAGTGTATTCTTCTTATATATAAATATAAAGTAATTTTTGGAAACCGGCCTACATTTACAATCTTACATGATTTTGAATATTTTAAATAAAATAATCAAAAAGGGAGAAATTGATAAGATAAAAGATAAAAATTTTCAAAATTTTTCACAAAATTTTCCAAAATTTTTCGAAAAATTCTCCCAAGTCAGTTTCCAAAAATCCGGCCAAACAAACTCTTAAAAACAAAACCGGCCTATATTTGCACTATTACTTGATTTTGAATATTTTAAGTAAAATAATCAAAAAGGGAGAAATTGTTAGATAAAATTAGACCGGTTAATAAAACTTAACACAAACAAACTTCCTATGCAAGATCGGTCAAGCAACGAAACCGATCAAGCAACTCAATAGGCCAAGTAACTCAACCGGTCAAGAAACTCAACCGGTCAAGTAATCAAACCGACCAAAAACCTGACCGAACAAGAAAGACAAGATCGGTCAAAACAGAAGGCCAGAATCACTAGACAGTCGGTTAATCAGAAACTAATAAAAAAACCGGAAGTGATCCGGTTAACATAAACAACCGACCGGCACAAATAGATACTTTGGGTATCTTCTGAGAATGATACCGAAGGAACAGACTGAATATTGCCATATTCATACATGTCTGAGGAAAGTCTGCAGGCTGCAGAAGACCGTCCTACAAGATCTTTCTACTTAAGGATAAATCAGAAAGGCAATCTTCCAAGTACAGACAACTGTCCAACCGATAGTTGCCATATTGAGTAAAAGACAAACCTAGCCGGTTTGACCAACACACTGGAAGACTAGACCGCCAGGTCTGAATCACTGAACCTCTGCCCAACCAATCAGATTGAAGGAAATGAAATGTGAACGTTGGCACATTTCACCTATAAAAGAAGGAGTTGAAGAGGAATAAATGCGGGTCACAAGTTCTGAATTTTCTACAGCCTAAGTGAAAAGATTGTGTTCTATCTCTAGAAAGCTAAAGCGCTTATTTGAAAGTGTAATTCTACAATTTCGGTTAAAATTGTACGAGTGTTATCGAGCAGGAAATAAGTCTCGATCGGATTGTGTTTGTATTCCTTAGTGAATATCCTTCTCGCGGTTTCGAGAGGAAGGGGTGACGTAGGAGTTTTATCTCCGAACATCCATAAAAGCTTTTCTTGTTACTTACTTTCCGCCTGCTTTACTTTATAACCGATCTGCACTAACCGACTAATACCGCTTCAACCGAATCACTAAGTTCCAAAACCGTCTCAGCAATCTCCAAACCTGTCCCATTCAAATCTGGTCCTGCCTATCTCGTGTGTGTGCTACTTCAACCTGAAACAAACTACTTCCGTGCTTGAACTCTGTTCAAGAGTTTGTGACAGTTTGTGTAGTATTGAAACCCCGGTATTAATCTCTAACCGGATTAATCACCACCTCTTTGAGTGAAACGCGATAACCGGCCAACCCCGGTCCCCTAGCCGCGACCTAGATCCTAACAATTATTATTTAAAAAATAATTAATTTAATTTTCTTTTGTAATGATTAGTTTTGATAATATATATTTTTGTGAGAGTAAGTAAATGGAGGGTTTTTTTTTTGTTAATAAGTGATCCACTTTTAAAACATGAAATGGTTAATTACAAAATTATAAGATTATAAATATTAAATATTGTTGTTAAACTTACATTAAACCAGATATTAAATATATTTTTCAAATAAATTTATTTATTTATAAACATTAATATTTAAATAATAAATGAATGTTTTATTTTTTTTATAGTAATATAAAAAATTAATTAGTTTGGTAACTACTTCTCCTTAGATCACGTCTAACGGTGTTAGACCGCATCTAACTACGCTTCCCTTTAGACCACGTCTAAAGGAGATAGACCGTGTCTAACTACGCTTCCCATTAAATTACGTCTAAAAGAGTTAGACAACATCTAACAATGCACACTCTTTAAACCACGTCTAAAGGTGTTAGACGGCGTCCGAATAGGCAGTCTTCTTTAGATCTGTACCTGCACAATGACAGTTTCGCATTTTACTATTATTCATTTACTTGTGCATAACTAAGTTTTATTTTAATTAATCCGCACATCATCAAAATAATGCCAGCTCATGATTAGAACAATATTGATTTCAATAAACTTATTTCCTAAGTTCATTTTAATTGACTCAACAAGTCGCCGCTTTCGTTTACTTAACAAGGAAACAAAAGAAAAGAAAATTAGAGTATTCATTGATCTAGGGTTATGTGTTTGATTGCACATAAAAAAAGGTCATAACTATTATGCCCTATGTTCTTATCCTGAGCGATAGTCTCTACTAGAAAGTAGTTCGCCATATATTTATGAGTGTACGTTACACATTGCATTATGTGTTTAGAATTCTTTGGCTTGTGTATATCCTAACATGTGTCTAAACTAAAGAATTAACCATATTCCTTTCTTAAGATGACTCTAAGACTCAATTAGATTTAGACGAATGTTAAGATAAAGCAATTTAGAATTCTCTAAGTTTTTAATATTATATTTTAAGTCTAATTGGAGATTAACCATATTCTTAGTTCAAAGGTAACTTTAAATTCTCGATAGATTTTCTCAAGACAAAAGACTATATAATGAAACATTAGAATGTTTCTTGGGCACACGTCAACATCAATGTGAATTCACTGATTTGTATGTTGCTTGGAGTTTTCTTTCCGAGTTCGAATTATGAACCCTTATACCAAAAGGAGTTCAAGAATGTAGATAGATGTAGATTAAGGATTAAGAGGGGAATTAGAACCCAATTTATGTCACAACCGAAATCAAGAATTTTCCCAAAAATAATGATATTTTTTAAATCATTGTGCATGAAAACAATATTTTTAAGAACACTTTCCACTAAAACTTTTTTTTCTAAAAAGTGTTACAAAAAATTTTTGGAGGTCAAAAATAAATTTGTAGACCCACTTTTGAAGTTGTATAGATCAAGATATGAGCATTTCAAATTACGTCATTTTCAAAACATGCCCTAAAATTATGGAAAATAATAATTCTTGAAGAAATAATATTTTGAATCATCCATGAATTTTTGGAATTTTTCTAAAATGATATAGTGGCTCCAATTAATAAAATAAGGTTGTTTGGTGTGAAAATGGAAGAAAACTAAACATAATGACTTTTATAGCTAAAATTGGACATATATAAAATATGGAGGTCGGATTAGATGTGGAAAAATAGTTCAAGGGTTGAATTATTTTAGAGTTATTGAAAATAATCTGAAATTGGAAGTTTAAGGGATGTGAAAGGATCAGTGACACCAATAGAGACAGGGGTCTAACTATTGATGACAACTTCGTGCAAAAACAGTTTGATAGAATTCCTGTTAGAGATTTATATAACTTTCTATTCTTCACAAACCCTTACAAACTCTTGAAGCGATTCAAGTGCGGAAACGTTTACTTAGTTTTGAAGCTAAGAACCGATGGAGGAAAAGATGACAGAATGTAAAAGACACATAGAGTTATTTTTGGATGTTCGAAGAAAAACTCTCCTACATCACCCCTTCTTCCAACCACCGGAAGGATTCACTATACTCTTCTTTGAATTAAATACAGTTAACTAATCTAGCTAACTCTCTGTTGAACAAAACAACCTTTGTTCAACTTACAACACACTATTAATGACTATTAAATAGTCTAGTAACTTTGTTGGGTCAAATTATTTTGACTAAGTGTTAAAATAATTTAACCACTAAGATTTTGACTTGGCTCTAATGAGGGTCATTAGACCGATTTTGGCATTCAATGCATAGAATTAGACGTACAGTCTAACTAATCAGAGTTAGACGTGTAGTCTAATGAATGAATAAATTAGACGTACAGTCTAACTCATCGGAGTTAGACGTGTAGTCTAATATATTTACAATTAGATGGATAGTCTAATTTGTTCGGAATTAGACGTGTAGTCTAATTAAGGAAAGTTAGACGTCCGTCTAACTCCTTCAGACATGTCTGAGGTAGAACTGGAATTAGACATGCAGTCTAACTCAGTGGAGTTAGACGTGCAGTTTAATGGTTATTGGATAATTAGACGTGTAGTCTAATTAATGAAAGTTAGACGTGCGTCTAACTCTTTCAGACAAGTCTGAGGTAGAACCAGAATTAGACGTGTAGTCTAACTCAGTGGAGTTAGACGTGCAGTTTAATGATTATTGGATAATTAGACGTGTAGTCTAATTAATGAAAGTTAGACGTGCGTCTAACTTCTTCAGATAAGTGTGAGGTAGAACCGGAATTAGACGTCCAGTCTAACTCAGTGGAGTTAGACGTGCAGTCTAATGGTTATTGAATAATTAGACGTGTAGTCTAATTAATGAAAGTTAAACATGCGTCTAACTCCTTCAGACAAGTCTGAGGTAGAACCGGAATTAGACGTGCAGTCTAACTTAGTGGAGTTAGACGTGCAATCTAATGGTTATTGTAATTAGACGTAATTCTAATTCTATTAGACCAGGCGGTCTAATAGACGTTATTATTAAAAGGAGACGTGTGATTTCATTAGACTGATTTTACAATCCGTCTAACTGAAATACGTCTAATGCTTAGTTTAAGCAGTATGCTTGAAACTAGCATTTCTCCTACCCACGTGCTATAGTTGTATCCTACTCCTACTCCACTTTCTAATAAATATTAGTACAACAGCTATATGCAACCAACCAAGGAATGCCACGTAAGAGAATTTTCCTCACATTACTTGTTTTGCAGGTACATCCCTGATGGAATATTCGGTGCACTACCAGTGATATACGGCCATGATCCTTGTACTCAGAACCTGCTATGTACAATGGAAGCTTTCCAATGGAAGAGTGCCACGTATCATTCTAAAAGATTCGATCGTTAGCTCCTGTTCAGTATTTAACAAATCTAAAGGACAACGGACAATCGGCCTTACGAATTTGCCTTAGAGAACGAACAAGCAATCTGATTTTGCAGAAAGAGAAACTACTCAATCATCTTGCTTACTGAATTCATACTGTGAAGCTACTTTCTGATTGTACTGTGTTTGAATCAAGAGAGAGCTAGAATCAAAACATCTTTAGCTGAGTGATATTCTTCATCTTGTAATTGAACAGAAAGTGTTATGTTCAATAGTTAGCTAAGTGTGTGTAAACTGTATTTAATTCGAATCATATTATAGTGAATCCTCCGGTGGTCTGAAGAAGGGGTGACTGACGTAGGAGAGTTTCACCGAACATCCATAAACAAACTGCTGTGTTCTTTCATTTCTGTCATCTTTTCATATTTCAACTTGTGCTTCAAACCCAAGTAAACAATTCTGTCTTGAATTTGTTTCAAGTGTTTACAAGAGTTTGCGTAGAATAGAAAGCGAATTAAATCCCTAATAGTATTTCTTTCAACCAGTTTTTCATAAGCCTTCATCCTTAGCCAGACCCCCGTCTCTATCGATAAAGCCGATCCTATCAATTGGTATCAGAGCCCTGTTTCTATTCTCAAGCCTTTCCTGAAATATGTCGACCATATCCAAAGATGCCAGTGCTATAACCATTCCAACCTTCTCTCGAGAAAACTATATTGTTTGGAAGAAAATAGTTTGTGCTCATATCTCTTCTCTTCATGATGACATGTGGAGCGTTGTCACAGAAGGTCCTATCAAGATTGATAAGGAGAAGGCTGACTAGACCGCTGATGAAAAGAGGCAGAACAACCTCAACAAGATCATGGTTGCCACTCAACAGTTCGACAATTTCAAGATGCGTCCTAGTGAAACAATGACCGATTTCGATACTAGATTCATCAAGATTGTCTCCTCTCTGTCTATCCTAGGCAAGACTTATAGCAACCGGGAGCTTGCTATCAAGGTCATGCGTGCTCTTCCAAGAGAAAGGGACATAAAGACTATGGTGATGAGAGAATCCAAAGATCTTAACAAGATCTCTCTCTTTGATCTCTTTGCTGACCTCAAGGCCTATGAGTTCGAGATGAACTGTAGGATGGAAGAGGATCAACCCATGTCCGTTATCATTGCCAAGGCGCTGGTGACTGCTGAAGAGCCACCAACCGCTCCGGACGTGAAGATGGCAGCTCAGCAGCTGAGCAGCGATGCCATGTCTCTCTTTGTGAAGAAGTTTGACGACTTCATGAAGAAGAGCAACTCTAACTCAAACTCTTCAAATTCTAATGATAATAGAAAATCTAAAGCTAATGTTACTTGTTTTAACTGTGGTATTAAAGGTCATTATGCATCGGAATACCGGAAGCCAAAGCGTGAAGATGCCAACGATGATGGAAAAGAGCTGAAGGCTCTTATGGCAGGTGACAA
This sequence comes from Impatiens glandulifera, assembly GCF_907164915.1. Taxonomy (NCBI): domain Eukaryota; kingdom Viridiplantae; phylum Streptophyta; class Magnoliopsida; order Ericales; family Balsaminaceae; genus Impatiens; species Impatiens glandulifera. The sequence goes on along the minus strand of NC_061864.1, from coordinate 38,783,320 downwards.
GAAGAACAGAGGAAGCATCAGTGACTCTTACTTTTCATCCAGTGAAAGTGATGAAGAAGAGGTGGCTTGCTTCATGGTAAGAGAAAATGAAGAAAGAACTCCGGAGACTGAGGTATTTGACTTCTCTTCCGAAAGGTTTTCAAGGAAACATCTGATAGCTGCACTAGATGACATGGTAATCGAGTACAGAAAGCTAGCAGAATCCCTAAACAAAACTAAATCTTCATCAGATGTAAATAAATGAAATCTGTCTAAAGTTGAAGAGTTAAATGTTTTTGAAAAGACGATTGAAGAGATCTCTTCTGAGAATGAGATGCTCAAAGAACAGATTCAAATTCTTTCATCTGAAAACAAGAGATTAAATTATATAGTCAGTGCATGGACAAGATCTAGAGATGCTGTCAAACATCAGATCAGTATGTTGAAACCTTCTAGATCTAAATCCGGATTGGGATATGATAGCAATGACCCTAATCTATCCTGCAAAAAGTCAAATCCTTCAACTGACAAGTTTAAGCCTATAAACTTTGTCAAAGGAAGTATGACTGATATTGAATCTGATCCTATTCATGAAGAAGTTGCTTTTAAAAATGAAATAGTTTATGTTCCGCCTACTGTTAGCTGGCTTAAGAATAAGCTAGATGCAGCTAACAAATATAGGAATCGAAAACCTGACTCTAAGTCAAGGAGTTTTAAAAGAAAGCCTTCTTCAAAAGCTAAAGGATCAGTGGCTAACAGAAAGTCATCTGCTAAGTCAAAATCTTATGCATTAATCACAACACAAAATGGGAAGTCCATCAGAATAACTCAGATATAGATTCCTAAGGAACTAATTGATCGAGAACCCAATTAAGTATGGGTACCAAAATGTGTAAATAGTTTCTTTTGTAGGTGATGCAGGAGGATTACAGGAAGGAAGCTAGAAGAGTACTCCTCTGAGTACACAGCCTGGAAGATCAACAATGGCATTTACCATTCTAGTAGAATAAATATTTTTATCTGTTAAAAATATTTTTGGTCTTTGGACCACAAAAATTATTTACTACATTCTTATGTCCATATACATACTGAGAAGGAAAATTACTTTGGAAGTAAAGATACTCTCCAGACGAATATCCTTAATCGATCTAATTAGACAAGGGTGTCTAAAAGAAACAGTGTGTACTTAGACGTATTTTTACTCAAAATCCATTCATCTAAGTCTACATTTTGAGGTGTTATACCTACGCAATTAGACAGACACGTCTAATAGACGTTATACGTTTTTACGTCACGAGCAAAAAGATGCTCACGCCTAATCAAACACACGTCTAACACGTGGTGTTTATGCGGAATTAGACGTACACGTCTAATAGACATTAGACGAATTTTTATAACACGGAATTAGACGTGTGCGTCTAATAGACTCATCTGTCTAATAGATGTTTTATTATATGGATTTGTGGAGTAAGAAAAACGTCTAACTACGTGCCGATTAGACTAATCAAGGACAGCTGTCCCACGATTGAGAGTTATTTACTTTTCTCGCTCAAAATGTTAAACAGTCATCTCTTATTAACATGAAGACACGTGTCTCTCAAGTTTAGAGAAAATGACTGATATACCCTCATTTTTACTAATGACTTCTTGAAAAAGGACGTCTAACATTTATTAATGGGCCATACCCTTAAGAAGAGACAATTATTCTGTGTTTCCCTCTTCTGTCTATATAAGTATATTAGTGAATGAGTTTGAAAGCTTTCAATCCCTCGAAATCCTTAAGAACCCTAGCTCTCTTTGCATTCCTCTCACTAAATCTCTCTGAAATCTTGTGTCGTTTCATATTCCTTTGAAAATGGTGAAGAAAATCACTCTGGGTCACTGTACTTTGCAGGTGGACTTTCCATCTGTATACACGTTCGATCAACCGGAGGTGGTGGAGATGTTCCAAGCCTTAGAATATTCTGGGTTAAAAAAGTATCTAGGCGGACCGTTCATATTCTACGAAAACGAAGTTCGCGAGTTCTTCAAAACGACAACTATGGTGGGTGAATCCATCGTAGCAACCGTCAACGGAATGGAGTTCTCATTCGATGAAGCAGTTTATGCGGAGTTCTTTGAACTTCCAACGGAGGGGCACTTATTTGACCTGATCCTATCTTCAGAAATCATGGAGGAGATGAAGAGAACCTTTTCTGCCGATGGTTCGATAATCCATGTAAATGGACTAAAGAAGGCGTTCAAACCGCATTTCATTCTAATGAACGACGTGGTGGCAAAGGCACTACAAGGGAAATCTTGCTCTTTCCATCTCTATAGTCATGACCGTTTTGACTATATGTGTGCTATCTCTAAGGGAATCCAGGTAGACTGGGCTCATACCCTTTTCCAGAACTTATGCTTTTCTATCTGTCAGACGAACAAGGAAAGTATAACGTTTGCGGCTCAACTGAGTCATCTGTTGAAGCATTTGGGGGTTCCTGTTGGTGAACCTATGCAGATCAACTCTCCAAGAGTATATACTGCTCTTACAGTGGCTAACACACTGATGAGGTTGAAGAACAACCTTGAATCTGCATCTGGTGCTTCTAGTTACCAAACCGGTGGAAAGCCTTCTACCCGATCCAAGCCTTCTACTTCTGTTATGTCAACAGGGGAAAACAGAATGAAAACGGTGAATGAGTCGGAGGCCAGTTCCTCCTGTTTGAAGAGTTCAAACAATAAGGACTCTGAATCTGTCGATTCAAGGTTGAGGCAAGGTCCAGGCGTACTTGCTGCAACTCTAATGTCCTCTATATCTACTCCCTCAACCATTTTGAGGAAACCTTCGAGATTCTGTGTCTCAAAGGAGAAGAAGACGAAGGCGCCCCGCGCGTCTAAATCTGTAAAGGTAAAGTCTTCCAAATATTTGGTCGTTGTGCCTAAGTTTAATGTTCCCGTAGTAGAACAAGCTGAATCTGTATTTTCTCCCTTAAGGGAATGTACTGAAGGGCCTGCTGTTGAGTCAGCCGGTCCAAATGATGAAACTGTTGACAGGATTGAGTCTCCTATTGTTCAAACTAATCTTGTAGCCGCCGGTGCTACAAAGTCATCTTAATCAGAACAAGGTGTTGTTTTTACCCTTGTGGCTGGTGAACCCACCGTTCCAGTTCCTAAAGATTCATTGGTAGTTGGGAAAGTTGTTCGTATGGAGCTTTTTGCTGAGCTCTGTAAGAAACCTCAATCTGCGTTTGAACTGATGCGTTGCAGAAGACAGACAGGTGGAATCGTGATCAGTGAACTTAGACCTACTCCAAAACCCGTAGAAGTTGTTGGAAAAGGCAAGAAAATCGCAACTCAAGCTCCTGAAAAGGTATCGGAGGCAACAAGGATTGTTGACCTCATCTTAGAGCAAGTTAAAGTTATTACGGCTAAGAAACTGTAGATTTATGATTCTTGGTCCATGGAGAGACTGTCATCCAAGTATAATGAATCTTTGTCAAACTCTGCTGTAACGAAAGAATGGAAGAAGCGGGTGGCAAACGAAAAGAATGTTCTGAAATGGGCAAGAACTTCAGAGGTTGTTGAGGCTCTGAAGAGAAAAGATTTAGTGGAAGCTTGTCTATATGGAAAAGCTCTTTTCCAAATCTTCGAAGCCAGAAAGGCTAACTTCAATCCTGCTGAGAAAGGATCTGAAGTGGAAATGAAGGTTTTGAAGAAGCTAAACGATATCTTGGACAGTTACGTCTATGTAGTTTCTCGACACATTCATGGCGCCGATTGCTCTAGCGCAGAACCTCTCAATGATGATGAAGATATGGATATTTCAAATGCTGAGAATGATGCTGATGAGCTAGATGCTGCTCTCTTGATCGAATTCGGGAATCTTTCTGCCGAAGAGAGACGCATTCTAGATCAACCTATTAAAGAGATTCTGAATGAAGAAGAAGAAGTGATTGTCCAAGAGCCTGAACAAGCTCTTGAGATAAATGAAGAAGAAGTTCTTATAGAAGATGTGATTGAGGAGGCTGTTCAAGCCCCTATTGAAGAAAATGAGATGATAACCCCTGTTGCGAGAACAGAGGTTGTTCAAGAGAAAGTGGCCGAGGTTACTCAGCTAGAAACTGTGAGATCTGAGGGGAACCCCCCAAAGAAAAGAATGTTGAAGAAGGGAGTTCCTCATCTGAGGAGGAACAGGATCAACAAGCAACATTTATCAAGCCCAGTCTATTTCCCGACACTATTGTGGGAAATGTTCATGAAAATATCAACATTCCTCTTCAGTACACTGGAAATCTGTATGAGAGATTTCAGAGAGCTGAAGAAGAAATTGAAGAAGAAGAGCGAGATGAAGCTGCTTGGAAAGCCGATATGAATCAACCGGAGCAATCCTTGCAGATTCACACTAACTTTGAGCCAATTCAGAGCATGGCATCAAAGTCGGAAGAGATTTCATCACATGAAGAATCTTCTGCTAGAGGAAACAAGATGTTAAAATCTATGAGGTCTAATGGTTATTGGATAATTAGACGTGTAGTCTAATTAATAAAAGTTAGACGTGCGTCTAACTCTTTCAAACAAGTCTGAGGTAGAACCGGAATTAGACGTGCAGTCTAACTTAGTGGAGTTAGACGTGCAGTCTAATGGTTATTGTAATTAGAGGTAAGTCTAATTCTATTTGACCAGGCGGTCTAATAGACGTTATTATTAAAAGGAGATGTGTGATTTCAATAGACTGATTTTACAATCCGTCTAACTGAAATACGTCTAATGCTCAGTTTAAGCAGTATGCTTGAAGCTAGCATTTCTCCTACCCACGTGCTATAGCTGTACCCTACTCCTGCTCCACTTTCTTGTGAAGATTAGTACAACAGCTATATGCATCCAACTAAGGAATACCACGTAAGAAAATTTTCCTCACATTACTTGTTTTGCAGGTACATCCCTAATGGAATATTCGGCGCACTACCAGTGATGTACGACCACGATCCTTGTGCTCAGAACCTGTTGTGTACAATGGAGGCTTTCCAATGGAAGAGTACCACGTATCATTCTAAAAGATTCGACCGTTAGCTCCTGCTCAGTATTTAACAAATCTAAAGGACAACGGACAATCGGCCTTACGAATTTGCCTTAGAGAACGAACAAGCAATCTGATTTTGCAAAGAGAGAAACTACTCAATCATCTTGATTACTGAATTCATACTGTGAAGCTGCTTTCTGATTGTACTATGTGTGAATCAAAAGAGAGATAGAATCAAAACACCTTTAGCTGAGTGATATTCTTCATCTTGTAATTGAACAGAAAGTGTTCTGTTCAATAGTGAGCTATGTGTGTGTAAACTGTATTTGATTCGAATCATATTATACTAAATCCTTTTGGTGGTTGGAAGAAGGGGTGACGTAGGAGAGTTTCTCCGAACATCCATAAACAAACTGCTGTATTCTTTCATTTCTGTCATCTTTTCATATTTCATCTTGTGCTTCAAACCCAAGTAAACAATTCCGCCTTGAATCTGTTTCAAGTGTTTACAAGATTTTGCATAGAATAGAAAGCGAATTAAATCCCTCACAGGATTTCTTTCAAACCGTTTTTCATAAGACTTCATCCTTAGCCAGACCCCCGTCTCTATCGATAAAGCCGATCCTATCAAACTTATCTCTCAATTCACGTAGTGATTTACAAAATACCCTTGAGAATAAAATATCTAGAGAAAGAGTAAGTTGATTAGTTAATGGGTTTATAAATTCTTCTTTAGGTAGGAAGAGAAAGGGAAAACAGAATAAATCAGAGGCTTCAAAGGGCTCTAAGGGAATTATGATATTGATCTTCCTGATAATGTCAAAAAGGGGAATAATCGGCTTGCAATCAAGGGGGAATATCAGGAAAAAAGGACTATCAACTAGGGAGAGGAGGATATGAGTGACCCATTTTGAGAAATTTTGCTTTGTGTCTGTTAATAGTAAAGTTTGATTTTATAAAAAATCTAATTAGCTGGAATTTTTGCTAATCTTCCTGATCTTCTAACTAAGTTTTAACATCATCAAAAGGGGGGAAATTCTTTAGTCAATTAAAATGAACTTAAGAAATAAGTTTATTTAAATCAACATTGTTCTAATTATGAGCTGGGATTATTTTGATGATGTACGGATTAAATAAAATAAAACTTAGTTATGCACAAGAAAACGAATAAGACTAAATTGTGAAATTGTCGTTGTGCGGGTACAGATCTAAAGAAGACTGCCTATTCGGACGCTGTCTATCTCCTTTAAACTTGGTCTAAGAAGTGTGCATTGTTAGACATTGTCTAACTACTTTAGACGTGGTCTAAAGGGAAGCGCAGTTAGACACGGTCTAATTCCTTTAGACGTGGTCTAAAGAGAAGTGCAGTTAGACGTGGTCTAACTCCTTTAGACCTGGTCTAAAGGGAAGCACAATTAGACTCAGTCTAACTCTTTTAGATGTGGTCTAAAGGGAAGCGTAGTTAGACGTGGTCTAAATTGAAGCGCAGTTAGACGTGGTCTAACTCCTTTAAACGTCGTCTAGAGAGAAGCGCAGTTAGACGCGGTCTAAATCTTTTAAACTTGGTCTAAAGGGAAGCGTAGTTAGACGTGGTCTAAAGTGAAGCGCAGTTAGACGCGGTCTAACTCATTTAAAATTAGTCTAAAGGGAAGCGTAGTTAGACATCGTCTAACCTTCTTAGACGCGGTGTAAAGAGAAAGTCGGAACGAAAAGAACCGTCAAATATATTAGTCATAGTTTTAACATTGAGAGACACGTGTCTTCAAGTTATTCAAAATATGACTGTTCAATTTCTGGCAGGGAAAAGTACATGGACAGCTAATGACAAATTGGACAGTTGTCCCACTCGTCCGAAGATGTGGCGTCTAATTATACACGTAGTTAGACATCTATGCCATCCGCATGCCTCGCGTCTAAAATAGGTAGACGTCTTGTTTGAACAACGTCTTAACACGGTCGTCTACAGACATTTAACATGCGTTTATTTTGACGACATCTAAATACACTTGTCTATAGACATCTAACATGTCTATGTTCGGACGACATCTAAACACGCTTTAGACGTCTTCTCTATATTTAGACATATAACCAAGCTTATATGCAAGTTGCTTAAGCAACCACTCGTGTAAGTACTTTCTTTAGATGACTAATCTAATTAGTCTAATTGAGATATCCGTCTACACACATTTGTCCAACCTCTTTAATCAAAAAGTTTCCCTCTCAATTTGTGCATAAATAATTAAATAACAATTAAATATTAATTTAGATATACAAGTTCCAAAATATTTCTAAAGTAAGAAAACTTAGTCTCGAGAGTGAATTCGTGAACACGTCTGCCAATTGTTGATACATTGGGACATATTCTAGACAAATATACTTCGAACTAACATGCTCCCAGATGAAGTGGTGTTGGATTTCGATGTGCTTCGTTCGAGAGTGCAACACTGGGTTATATGTGATCGTTATGGCACTAGTGTTGTCGCAGAAAATCGGTGACTCGTCCGCCTCAATGTCGTAATCCCTCAGCTGTTGTGTTAAGTTAAATGTATTAAGTATAAGTGTATAAATAAAAACTGAGTTGTGTTAATTTAACTTTGTGCATATTGAAAAAACCGAAAAGGAAAGTTGTCTGGTAGTTGATCAAATTCGGTATTTGATCAAACTTCAGTTTTCGCAAAGAGGCACTTCTGGTTTTTATCTCCAATGTGGAATTATATGGGATTGGTTTTATTAAGGAGCGCATCCGGTATTTAATCAAGATCGATTTTCATATAAAAATTGGTTTTATATTACATCAGTATTATGCAAAGAAGCGCGTCCAGTATTATATGGGATCAGTTTTATAAAGGAGTGCGTCCAGTATTTAATCGAGATCAGTTTTCATATTGAGATCGGTTTTATATTACATCGGTATTATGCAAAGGAGAGCGTCCAGTATTATATGAGATCTGTTTTACACAGGAATGCGTCTAGTATTATATGAGATCGGTTTTATATAAATGCGCTACCAATTTTATATAACTTTAGTATTTTATCAAGACGCGTCCGGTAGTTTATCCAAATCGGTTTTTGGATAAACTCCTTTGGTCTTATATCCACTTCGGTTTTATATAAAGGTGCGTCCGGTAGTTTGTGAGATTCCAGTTATTATATCAAATCGGTATTTTATAGAATCGTCCAATAATTTATCTAGATCTGTTTCTGAATATGCACTTCTGGTTTATTCTTACCCTCGGTTCTATATTCAAGCCTTTCGGTATTCTACCAGTTCTGTATTATATCAAAACATTTCCATTGTTTTACTATTTCAAGACTATACAAGCATTCCCGGTTCTTGATCAAATGTGGCATCTAATCAAGCATCCTTTATGGACAGTCTGATATAGAAACAAAACCGGATCTAAATGAATGTCACGTTCTAAGACAATTCAAATCCTCTAATTTTGTACGTTCCTCGTACACTACATCCCATTTAATGAATATTTGACTTACTATCATCCAGTACAGACAAAATCAAAAGAGGATCTTTTCTGATGTACTATTATGGAACTCAACAATTCAAATTAGGACTCGTGTCCACTAAAGAAAATATGTCCGTTGTATTTTACCTATTTAAGAAGAGGAAAGATGACAATTCGCTTCACGACTCACACACGGTCTTCTCATCACTCTCTCAAACTCTCAATGTCCTAAAATCTTACAAGTTTACTAGAGTGTTAAAAGTTGTATTACATATTGTTCTTTATGTGTGAGTTTTAAGCAGTGTAAGTTGATAAAATTTATTTCTGGTCAATAGAGTGTGTGTTAGGAGTTCGAAAACAGGCAGTGTCTAAGTCTTGGTCTTCCAACTGGGTTTGTACAAGTGTTGTATTCAAACTAAGTCTTCTAGTGAATATCCTTCTCAAGGTTGAGAAGAAGGGGTGACGTAAGAGCTTTACTCTGAACATCCATAAAATCTCTTGTGTCGTGTGTTCCTTTCTTTCAATTACATTAATATGTTGCTTCATGAGTTTTTGACGAATTGCAAAGAATAAAAAAGGATATTAAATTCTAATAGAGTTAATATCAAACCAAAGTATATAAGCGTTCAACATAGTCAGACTCCCGTCTCTATTGTTGTACCCAATCATAACATGTAGTTGAACCCACAAGAGTTCAGATCAGCAACTACATGAAGCAAGGTATTCAGCCTCTGTTGTAGACGTGGATACAGACGTAAACTTCTTGCTGAACCAAGAAATCAGACGGTCACCAAGGAACTGGCACATACCACTAGTGCTCTTCCGATCAATCTTACAACCTGCATAATCTACATCAGAATAGCTAATTAAATTGAGACTGAAAACTTTCGGATACTACAGTTCCATATTTTGAGTTCCCTTTAAATACTTCAAAATTTTCTTAGCAGCAATATAATGAGATTATTTAGGGTTAGCCTGAAATCTTTCACAAACGTCGGCAACAAACATGATATCTAGCCGGTTAGTAGTTAGGTAGAGCAGAGAACCAATGATCCCTCTATAAGTAGTGATATTAATACTCTGGCCATCTTCATCCATGTAAATATTGCTAGAGGAGCTTATTAGAATAGTTGTAGTTGAGTAGTTTTCTATGCCAAACTTCTTTAGCAGATCCCTAGTTGATGAAAGTGTCATCTTCAAGTTGACAAACTTGAAGACCAAGAAAGAAATTCAATTCTTCTATCATACTCATCTCGAATATTTCATTCATCAACTTAGAGAATTTTTCACATTATTTAGGGTTAGTTGATCCAAATATGATATCATCAACATATACTTGAACAAGCAGAATGTGAGAATCTTTAACAAATCTAAACAGAGTTTGGTCTACTGTGCCAACAACAAAATCATGATCAAATAAGAACTTAGTTAAAGTATTATACCAAGCTCTAAGAGCTTGTTTAAGACCATATAAAGCTTTGTCAAGTTTAAAAACATGATTTGGAAAGGAGTGATCTTGAAAGCTAGGCGGTTGTTCAACATACACATCCTCATTTAAAATTCCATTTAAAAATTTACTTTTCACATCCATTTGAAAAACTTTAAAATTATTAAAAGATGTGTTGGGAAAAATTAAAAACAACGTAAAAGCTATGAAACATTAAACAACTGGATTTTGTTGATGTTTAATTAGAATAAAGCTATATGTTTATTTTGTTTTGTGAAGGTGCATAAGACTATGCTAACTTAGACGTGGTCTAAGCAGGCTAATTAGACGTAGTTAGACGTGGTAGTCTAACTCCTTTAGACTTGGTCTAAAAGGTAATGTAGTTAGACGTGGTAGTCTAACTCCTTTAGACTTGGTCTAAAAGGAAACGTAGTTAGACGTGGTAGTCTAACTCCTTAAGACTTGGTCTAACGGGATGCGTTGTTAGACGAAGACGTATAACTCCTTTAGACTTGGTCTAAAGGGATGCGTAGTTAGACGAGGACTTCTAACTCCTTTAGACTTGGTCTAAAGGGATGCGTAGTTAGACGAGAATGTCTAACACCTTTAGACTTAGTCTAAAGAGATGCGTAGTTAGACGAGGACGTCTAAATCCTTTAGACTTAGTCAAAAGGGATGCGTAGTTAGAAGAGGACGCCTAACTTCTTTAAACTTGCACTAAAGGGATGCGTAGTTAGACGAGGATGTCTAACTCATTTAGACTTGGTCTAAAGGGATGCGTAGTTAGAAGAGGACGTCTAACTCATTTAAACTTGTACTAAAGGGATGCGTAGTTAGACGAGGATGTCTAACTCCTTTAGACCTTGTCTAAAGGGATGTGTAGTTAGACGAGGACGTCTAACTCCTTTACACTTGGTCTAAAGGGATGCGTAGATAGACGAGGATGTCTAACTCCTATAGTATTGGTCTAAAGGGATGCGTAGTTAGACGAGAACATCTAAATTCTTTAAACTTGGTCTAACGGAGCACGTCTAATGCATTGTTTTAGCAGCCGTCTGAAAAAAGCATACGTCTAACCACGATCAACTAGATGTCTTCTACTTCTGCTCCACATACTTCCGTGTAGTCTGACAAGCCAGCTAATTATATCAAATGAACGAACGCCACGTACACAAATATCCTTCCAACTACATGTCTAGTACAAGACAACTTTAGAGGATATTCAGCGTAATAGAGTTGGGAAAAATTAAAAACAACGTAAAGAAAAGAGTTAATTAAGTGAGAAGTAATTAACTTAGAAATAAACAAAAGCAATGAAACATTAAACAACTGAATTTTGATGATGTTTAATTAGAATAAAGCTAGATGTTTATTTTGTTTTGTGCAGGTGCATAAGACAATGTTAACTTAGACATGGTCTAAGTAGGATAATTAGACGTAGTTAGACGTGGTAGTCTAACTCCTTAAGACTTGGTCTAAAGGGATGCGTTGTTAGACGAGGATGTATAACTTCTTTTAGACTTGGTTTAAAGGGATGCGTAGTTAGACGAGGACGTCTAACTCCTTTAGACTTGGTCTAAAGGGATGCGTAGTTAGACGAGGATGTCTAACACCTTTAGACTTGGTCTAAAGGAATGCGTAGTTAGATGAGGACGTCTAACTCCTTTAGACTTGGTCTAAAGGGATGCGTAGTTAGACGAGGACGTCTAACTCCTTTACACTTGGTCTAAAGGGATGCGTAGTTAGACGAGGACGTCTAACTTCTTTAGACGAGGACGTCTAACTCCTTTAGACTTGGACTAAAGGGATACGTAGTTAGACGAGGATGTCTAACGCCTTTATACTTGGTCTAAAGGGATGTGTAGTTAGACGAGGACGTCTAAATCATTTAGACTTGGTCTAAAGGGATGCGTAGATAGACGAGGACGTCTAACTCCTATAGACTTAGTCTAAAGGGATGCGTAGTTAGACGAGAATGTCTAAATCCTTTAAACTTGGTCTAACGGAGCACGTCTAATGCCTTGCTTTAGCAGCCGTCTGAAGAAAGCATATGTCTAACCACGATCAACTAGTTGTCTACTATTTCTGCTCCACTCACTTTCGTGTAGTTTGACAAGCCAACTAATTATATCAAATGAACGAACGCCACGTACGCAAATATCCTTCCAACTGTCTGTCTAGTACAAGACAACTTTAGAGGATATTCAGCGTACTACCAGTTCGGTACGGCCACGATCCTTTTGCTCAAAGTCTTCTATATTCTAGTATTATGGGCGACCTTCTAATGGACACTTTCCATGCGTCCATGAAGAAGATTAGACCGTTGGTGTCTCTTTACTACAAATAGATGCTCAAGGACAACGGATGAATCATCGAACCTTACTGATCTTACTTGCTACTAACTTAAACATTTGCTTAGTCATTCACTCTTGCTCCTACCGGTTCATTTTATAAGAATTTTCTACTCTGCTTCCGATCAACAGAGTGTTGCCCTATTGATCCTTAACCAGAGATGTATGCATTTACAAATTAACAGTAAATCCATTATCACACAATTGGATAATGTTAATAAAGTTATAGCACATGTTTTTAACAAGTAACACGTTGTTGATGGTGAGGTTACCATGGATAATCTTACCCTTACCCATGGTTTTACCCTTGTTATTGTCACCAAAGTTATCTTAGGCCCTAAGCATTTTGTCACTTCGGCCAGTAGCCGTCTATCTCTAGTCATGTGTTAGGAACAACCGCTATCTAGATACCAGATGGATTCCTGCAAGTAGCTGACCTTTTGTACCTATAAAAATATATATTTACAACTTTTTAGTAGCCACATTCACTTGGGTCCTTGGTTAATCAGCCCCTTGGGAATCTATATTCGAGTTATTTTGATGGATTTCCCATGTTGTGTTGTGATCAGTACATAAGATTTCGGCTTAGCAGACGTCTTCCAACTAGAAGTTGTTCCAACTCCTTGACTTCCTGTCAGGTTTTGGTTTGTCAGACTTGCTGGCTACTCCCTTTCTAGGTTTCAACTAGTTTTCAATTGTCTTAACATAAGCTATCTAATCCTTTAAAGTTAAATCTTCATAGCTTGGATCAGTTCTTTTATCAATTAAACTACTCCTGACAAAGCTTATTGGTTTAAGCTTGTCTTTCACTGAGTTTAACTTTTCACAAGACTTGTCTGGGATGGCATTGTCAAATTCTAAACCGGATTTGCATCCGGAAGACCTCATCATACGTATTTGTCGCCTGACTGCATCTCTAAACCTCGTCCAGAACTGACCACATAAGTCAAACGTTGATTTTCAGAAAACAGTGCTTGAACCTTTTTTTTGAGTTTCTCATTCTTAGATGAGAGCTTAATGTTGGGTCAAATTATTTTGACTAAGTGTCAAAGTAGTTTGACTATTGGAATTTTGATGATGAATGTATAGTTAAAACTCAATCTATGCGTCTAATTGTTTTTTGGTGCAGGTGTATCAAAAACAGGTTATATTAGACTTAGTCTTAATGAGATTCATTAGACGGATTTGGCATTAGATGCGTAGAATTAGACGTGCAGTATAACTAGCGGAGTTAGACGTGCAGTCTAACTAGCGGAGTTAGATGTGCAGTCTAACTAGCGGAGATAGACGTGTTGTCTAACTAGCGAAGTTAGACGTGCAATCTAACTAGCGGAGTTAGACGTGCAGTCTAATTAGAGGAGTTAGATGTGCAGTCTAACTAGCAGAGTTAGACGTGCAGTCTAACTAGTGAGAGTTAGACGTGCAGTCTAGCTAATGAGAGTTAGACGTGTAGTCTAACTCCTTCAGATTAGTCTGAAGGGATGTAAAGTTAGACATGCAGTCTAACTAATGGAAGTTAGACGTGCAGTCTAACTCCTTCAGATTAGTCTGAAGTGAATTGTAATTAGACGTGAAGTCTAATCCCATTAGACCAAGTGGTCTAATGGATAATTCCATTAGACGGGGGCGTTTAATTTCATTAGACGAGGTCGTCTAAGTCAAATACGTCTAATGCTAGGCTTAAGCAGTTGCTTGAAGATAGCACCCGTCTACCCACGATCAACTAGTTGTACGCTACTCCTGCTCCATTTTCCTGTGAAGATCAGTACGACAGTCAGTTGCAACCAATTGATTAATGTCTCACGTAAGCAAATATTCTTCCCACTACTTGTTTTTGCAGGAATATCCTTGAAGAATATTTGGCGCACTACCAGATTGGTACTACCACGATCATAGTACTCAGAGTCTGTTGCGTACTATGGAGGAGTTCGAATGGAAGCTCGCCACGTGTCATTATGAAGATTCGACCGTTGGTACCTGTTCCTATTTAAAGATCCTCAAGGACAACAGAAGAATCATCGATCTATCGATACTCAGATTATTCTATCTTAAACTGTCAGTTGCTTTCTTGCTTTAACGGTGTGTTAATCATGTGAGAGTTAGAATCAAAGTACTATATTAGTTGAGTGATATTCTTCATATTGTAAGTTGAAAAGAGCTTGTTCTGTTCAACAATGAGCTAGTAGTGCGACTGTATTTGATTCGTTGAAAGTTTAGTGAATCCTTCCGGTGGTTGGAAGAAGGGGTGACGTAGGAGAATTAACTCCGAACATCCATAAACAAACTGATGTGTTGTTTCTTTCTGTCATCTTTTCATTCTTGGTTCTTAGCTTCAAACTCAAGCAAACATTTCCGCACTTGAATAGTTCAAGAGTTTGCAAGAGGTTGTGCAGAATATAAAGTGATTTAAATCCTTAACAGGATTTCTTTTAAATCTTTTTTTTGAAGTCGTCATGAATAGCCAGACCCCCGTCTCTATCGATTACGCCGATCCTATCATTTAATAACTTTGTTTTCAAATTCTTTTGGTTCAGAAGTTTAAGATGAGAAGAGTTATCAGTTTTATATTTCAATCTTATTTCATTAAAAGAGTCTGATAGTTCTTGTACTCAATGACCATGTCATTAAGTGCAGTAGTTAATTCATCTCTTGTAAACTCCTCAAAGGAGAAGTCAAATACCTCAGATTCTTCCTCTTCCATGAAGAATATAAAATTTTCATCATCGATGTCGTTGGATGATGAATCATATAAGTCTCATTGGGCCCACTTGGCCTCGCTATCAGCAGCCATGAGAGCCTTCAGCTCTTTGTTGTACTTCTTCTCATCTTTTCTCTTGTCATCACGCTTTGGCTTCCTGCATTACTCTTTCAAGAGTCCTAGTTTATCACATTTACAATACTTTAAGTTATCCTTATAGTTACTTTTATCATCATTTGTATTATTTGAAGAGCTTGAGTTAGAATTTCTCTTCTTCATGAATTTGCTGAATTTCTTCAGGAAGAGAGTCATGGCATCGTTGTTGATCTTCTCCGCAGTTGTAGCAGGTGGCTCCTCTACAAACACCTACACCTTAGTTGAGATGATAGATGTGGAATGCTCCTATTCGTTCTTAGAGTTTATCTCAAACTCATAGGTCTTCAGATCGGCTATCAAATTATGGAGCTCCATCTTGTTGAGGTCTTTAAACTCCCTCATAGCCATCGTCTTAATATCCCACTCTCTAGGAAAAGCACGCATGACTTTGATCGAAACCTCTTTGTTGCTGTAAGACTTGCCCAAAGTGGAGAGAGTAGTGATAATCTTACTGAATCTCTCATTGAATTTAGTCATCGTCTCTCTAAGACGCATCTTGATATTATCAAATTACTGTGTGTAACCATAAGTTAGTTTTATCTAGTTTCCTCGTTGCCCTCATAAATTTATTTGGTAGTGAGGTAGGTGATGATCTTGTGGAACATGTTGTCATCCAATGTCTTGTATAGGTTGTCTTTAACGATGTTGTCGAGGTTGTTCGTCCTCTTATCTTCATTGGTTCATTCACATCTTGGCTTCTTGATCTTTATCAGACAATTGGTGATGATGACAAACCACATATCATCATCTATGAAAGATAAATGAGTTTGCACTCTGACCTTCCATCCGTTGTAGTTTTCCTTACAGAACATAAGAACCTTGTTGGTGGCAGCCATAAACATGGTTTTAGATCTAATGATGCTTGAGAATAGAAAATGAGGCTCTGATACCACTTGTTAGGATCGGTGTTAATAATAGAGACAGGGGTCTGGCTATTGTGAACAACTTATACACTTCAATTCGATTTTAACTCTATTAAAACTTAAGGTCTGTTTCCATTCTTCACAAATCTTCACAAACTTTTGAACAAATTCAAGTGCGGAACCGTTTGTTATTTTGAAGCTTGAAATGAATAAATGTCAATGGAAGAAAGTAAAGAACACAGGGAGTTTTATGGATGTTCGGAGATAAAACTCCTACGTCACCCCTTCTTCCTCAACAAGAAAGATATTCACTAGAAGACTTTGATCGATATAAAACACACTATACAAACCAATTCAGAAACCCAGTACTTAATTGACCGTATATTTTGAACTTCTAGCTAACTCTCTGTTGAACAGAACACCCTCTGTTCAACTTACAACACTAAGATGTCACATAGAAAGAACAGTGAATGAATTATAGAATGATCTCTAGAAAGAATAATGAATGAATTACAGAAGGATCTCTAGACAATGTATACACAACGCTTTAGATAGAGAATATGACTTGATAGGAGTGAGCAAGTTCAACAAGCTAGGAAGAATGATTGAGAGATGGTAAGTTGGTAACCGATTCGTCAAGAATGAGCACGTTAACAAGTGATTCGTTTTGGTTAGTGGTTAGTCTATTGTCCTTGGGATTCTATTTATATTTGAAGTGCACCAACAGGCGAAAATTCTTTAAAGACATGTATCCTCCTTTTGTGTTGTACAACTGCCAATAGTACAAAGGTACATTAGACTAAGCATTGGGATTGTGGTCGTACCATGGAAGGTACAACACATATTGGGCATTTTGAATATTGGAGAACGTGGCAGTAGTTCATTCGTTGTTGGAGCTGAGTTGTCAAACTATTGAAAATGGTAACTGCAGATGAGTTGAGTGACGTAGTTAGACGCTCCTTCGGACGTCTGATCAAGTTAAATAATGTCTGCTTGCGCTCCATCTTTAGACCGCGTCTAAGAAGTAGTTAGACGACGTATACTTGTGCTTGCTCTTTAGACCGCGTCTAACTGCACTTCTCTTTAGACCACGTCTAAAGGAGTTGGACCGCCTCTAACTGCGCTTCCCTTTAGACCACGTATAAAGGAGTTAGACCACGTCTAATTGCGCTTCCTCTTTAGACCGCGTCTATGAAGGTTAGATGGAGTCTAACTACACTTCCCTTCAGACCACGTCTAAAGGAGTTAGACCGCGTCTAACTGTGTTTCCCTTTAGACCACGTCTAACTGCGCTTCCCTTTAGATCACGTCTAAAAGAGTTAGACCGCGTCTAACTGCACTTCCTTTTAGACCTCGTGTAAAGGAGTTAGAACGCGTCTAACTACACTTCCCTTTAGACCACGTCTAAAGGAGTTAGACCGCATCTAACTATGCTTCAATTTAGACCACGTCTAAAGGAGTTAGACCGTGTCTAACTACGCTTCCCTTTATATTACGTATAAAAGGGTTAGACAATGTCTAACAATGCACACTCATTAGACCACGTCTAAAGGAGTTAGACGACGTCCGAATAGGCAGTCTTCTTTAGATCTGTACCTGCACAACGATAGTTTCACAGTTTAGTCTTATTCATTTACTTGTGCATAACTAAGTTTTATTTTAATTAATCTACACATTATCAAAATAATGCCAACTCATGATTAGAACAATGTTGATTTAAATAAACTTATTTCCTAAGTTCAATTTAATTGACTCAACAATTCGCCGCTTTAGTTATTTAACAAAGAAACAAAAGAAAAGAAAATCAGAGTATTCATTGATTAAGAGTTATGTGTTTGGTTGCACATTAAAAAAAGGTCAAAACTATTATTCCCTATGTTCTTATCCCAAGCGATAGACTCTACTTGAAAGTAGTTGGCCATATATTTATGAGTGTACGTTACACATTGCATATTGTGTTTAGAATTCTTTAGCTTGTGTATATCCTAACATGTGTCTAAACTAAAGAATTAACCATATTCCTTGCTTAAGATGACTCTAAGCTTCAATTTGATTTAGACGAATGTTGAGATAAAGCAATTTAGAATTCTCTAAGTTTTTAATATCATATTTTAAGTCTAATTGAAGATTAACCATATTCTTAGTTCAAAGGTAACTTTAAATTCTCGATTGATTTTCTCTAAACAAAAGACTATATAATGAAACAATTGAATGTTTCTTGGGCACATGTCAACATCAATGTGAATTCATTGATTTGTATGTTGCTTAAGTTTGCTTTCCGAGTTCGAATTATGAATCCTTATACCAAAAGGAGTTCAAGAATGATATTTTTTAAATCATTGTGCATGAAAACAATGTTTTAGGAACACTTTCCACTAAAATTATTTTTTCTCAAAAGTGTTACAAAAATTTTGAAAATTTTCATGGACGTCAAAAATAAATTTGAAGACCCACTTTTGAAGTTGTAGAGATCAAGATATGAGCATTTCAAATTACGTAATTTTTAAAACGGGCCATAAAATTATAGAAAATAATAATTCTTGAAGAAATAATATTTTGAACCATCCATGAATTTTTGGAATTTTTCTAAAATGATATAATGGCTCCAATTAATAAAATAAGGTTGTTTGGTGTGAAAATGGAACAAAATTAACCATAAGGAATATAAAATTTTAAAAATTTGAATTTTATAGCTAAAATTGGACATATATAAAATATATAGGTCAAATTAGATGTGGAAAAATAGTTCAAGGGTTGAATTATTTTAGAGTTATTGAAAATAATCTAAAATTGGAAGTTTAAGGTTGAAATTGCACATGTGTAGAAAGTCTAAGGTCCAATTTAATTCTTAATTAATAAATTAAATTTTAATTAAAGTTTCCAGACAAATATTAAAAAATTAGAACTTCGAGGGCCAAAATAAACATCCTTAAAGAGTTTAAGATTCCGAAAAAGACAAAGATAAAGAAATGAACTAAAACCATTCGTCCTCTTCTTCCTTGTCATCGTGTGTCACGCCAAGTTTCGATGCAGCATAACCTTCTGCAGAGATTTCTTACTCGACCTTGCCTACTTGGAAGTCACCCGAAACACTCGGAGAATAGCATAAGGCATGTGGTTACGAAAAACAGAGGCGAACTCTCTTTTCCAATTTTGACTTCATGTTTCTGATGGAAGCTACATCTCACTTTTCTATGTCTTTAAGTAGAGGAGCTCATCATCTTCGGAACTCATAGACTCCATAATCATCGTCAATTAGAGAATCGATTCATAAAAAAGGAAGAAAAGGAAAATTAGAGGAAGAATCCACTACGGTTCGAGATTCCGGTAAGTAGTTTCTGTTTGGGAATTTCATGTCTTTATTAAGGCATCTTCATATTGATCTTCGATGATATCTTCCTTGGGACAATGAATTTTAAAGAAGTCTTCACTATAATTTGGAGAGGATAGAAGTCTTCGCTACAATCTGGAGAGGATCTGGTGCTCATCTGAAAGACTGCTCAATAGTGTCTTTTCCGACGACCAAAATTAACAAAATCCGGTGAGATTAGAACATTGGATTTGAGGCTAGTCAAAACCTATCATCTTCCTAGATAGACTAAATCTACTTAAGGACTTCTAGCAACTAGGGTAAACCAATCATTCAAACGACATTTAAACAATTTAATAAAACTAAAAATTTACTTATTGTAGACCGGTAAACGAGTTAAAGCTTGGGTGTTACTTGTTATCAATTGAATGACAACTCAAGTATCTTTCCAATGGTAACCCACTTGCACTAAATGGTCAAGTATGTTAAAATATAAGAATTTTCAAAGTAACATCAAGCTTCAGTTCGCTCCAGGATTGAAGTTGTTGTGATTGCATCTTGTTGTCGGGTTGCCTAGACCACCTTAATCGTCAAATAGAGACTCGGGACCGGTACCATTCGATCATGTTGTGTATTAGCTTTCTAATCATAGATAGTAAAACTAATATAAAGAATTTTTTTGTCAAGTTTTGAATTTTTATTTTGATCCTATTTTGTTCGGATTGTCTTGCACTGCCGATCTCTTGGGGTTAAGAAGTTCGATTATAATTTTTATTCAAATGAGGCCTTATAGAGAACCCTTGAAACTTTCCAAAAAAATCCAATATCATCTAAAATCATCGAGTATAGAGATCTGGGTGCATTTTTTAGTTTGGTCATCTTTGTTAAACCTCCATAATCAAACCAATGCAAAAACTAGAATTTTTGGGCCTTTTTCAAATATAGAACGTCAGACATTAGCATGAAGTCACCAGATTATTTTAAATAAGCCTAGACGGACGAAAGCTTCTTGTGTTGAGTTCCACTGACTTGTTCTTGACCCGACCAGTTTGACTATATTTTCACACTTTTACCCTTTTGAAAGCCTCCTAAACAAAATTGTCAATCAAAATATTATACTCAAAAATTTTAATTTTTCAAACTCGTTAATCATAACGTATCAAGCACCCGAATTCCAACATCGTATGAAAATTGGCGTTTGGATGTAAAAAAGCCTAAAAATAAGTCTTAGGTACATTTTTTCCTACAATAAAATTATACTCAAAATTCATGATTTTCCAAATTAGTCAATCTGAAGGTGTTGGATCATCTCAAGCTTGAGTGGTTTTGGAAATTGGCATTAAGACCGATATTCAATGGTTGTCATTTTGCGCAAATTCTCAAAAGTGTTACTGAGGTTTGTTTTCTTGGTTCAATAATCAAGTATGATCATCATATTAGATCAGGATGGTTCATTTTAATACCATCATTTTAATTTTGAGGTGTGTACAAAATGTCCCTCTTTCTATTTCAAAGGTGAAAACGGGGTAAGGCAAGGGGACCCCCTCTCTTCTTACCTTTTCGTAGCTATCATGGCGATCTTTGAGAGCATCTTCGCGATGTTCCGAAAGAATCGTCCATACATCTTTCACCCATTCTGTGAGGTAGAGGAGGTAACACATTTATGCTTTGCTGACGATTTGTTCATTCTAGCGCACGCGGACGTTGATTCCATTAAAACTATTAGGGCTGCACTAACGTTCTTTTCTGAGGTAACAGGTTTAACTATTAATGAAAGCAAAAGTGTGGCATTTTATGGAGGCGTGAAGGACGAAACAAAACAGGACATCTTCAACATCATGGGCATCAAGGAAGGCAGATTTCCCATAAGGTACTTAGGAATTCCGTTAACTGCAAAACAGATCGAGATCTCACACTGCAAGCCGCTGATTGAAAAGGTAAAAAACACGATATCTGGCTGGGCAGCGAAAAAACTTTCTTATGCAGGGAGGATCGAACTTATCAAAACCGTGGTTATGGGCATAGTTGGCTATTGGGCGCAGCAAATGGTCATTCCGAAGAAGGTAATGAAGGAACTCGACACACTGATGAGAAACTTTATCTGGGGAAATAGTGGAAGAGGAGGAAAGAAAGTCAAATGGACCGCTCTCTGCAAACCGAAGGACGAGGGAGGCATCGACTTAAAGAACTGTATCGAGTGGAACAAGGCTCTAACCTTCAAGCATCTGTGGGCTTTGGAGCGCAATCAGGAGTCACTATGGATCAAATGGGTGCATACGAGATTTATGAAACACGAAACCAGCATCTGGACCTGCAAAATTCACGAAGGTATGAGCTGGTCTCTAAAAAAGATTCTTAAACTAAGAAGCGATATTGCAGATCTTTATGACATCCGACTAGGGGACGGGAAAGGCACTCTATTCTGGCACGACCCTTGGTTTGAAAACCAGCCCATCATCGACAAGGAGCAGTTTCAAAATACTCGTATCAGAAGGGACTGCGCAAAAGCAAAAATCAGAGACATCAAATACGGGAATTGGAACTTGCTCTTGAGAAGAATTCCAGAAGGAAAGAGGATACTTGATCATATAAGTAACATACAACTACACGACAGACCGGATATTCATGAATGGAAAGCTGAGGACAATGGGAAGCTGGTATTGAAGAAAATATGGGAGGTAATCCGGGAAAAAGCGCAGAAAGTAGAATGGGCTCCTCTTGTATGGTCAACGAAGATTATCCCTCGACACCAGTTCATCCTATGGCTCGCCTTCTGGGAAAGACTCAACACACGTGATCGTATCAGTAAGTATATGAGCATCCCGGACGCGAGCTGTCTTCTATGCATAGGAAATGAAGAAACCATAGATCACCTATTCGGGAGCTGTTGTATTGCTTCGGAGCTTTGGGACAGATTCTATAAAAGCCTGGAGCTGATCAGTTTCCCGAGCGAATGGAATGAAATCAAAGAAGCGGCACTACTCAAAGCCAAGGGAAATAGATTTGCAACAAGCGTGTTCAAGTGCGGTTTTGGAGCAGTGGTGTATAACATTTGGCAAGAACGGAATGCAAGGGTATATGACAGAACCCGCAGGAGCATTGACGAGTTATGGAAAGATATTGTATCGGATTGCAGCGCCCTCGCGGGAACGTGGAGAGGAATTCCAAGCACGGAGCAGAACTGGAATATCTGCAGGAACTGGAATTTACCGTTTTTTAAACTCACTAGAATTAAAAGCATTGTAAACAGATAATTCATTTACGTTTTTAGCTTTTATTCAGAATGTTACGACTTCAAAATCATTCTAGGCCTGTCTAGAATGATCTCTTAAACTCGTGGTTTTTTTTCCCGTTTTTGGGAATTTTTAATGAAATGACGCTAAGTCGTTTTCCCAAAAAAAAAAAAAAAAAAAAAAAAAAAAAAAAATGTCCCTCTTCAACAAAGTTTGGAGTAAACAACATCTTTATAAATCTAATATGTAAATATTTTTCTTGAGAAAAAAAAGACAACTTGGAGTCGTGCATTTTCCGTTCTGCCTAACCTTACATGGGGAACATATGATTAAAAAATCATGCGTAATTGTAGTGAAGTTCGTGCAAAGTACCTGTAAGAAGTGTCAATACATGCAAGCATAATTTAAATGTATTTAAAGTATGGGTACATAACTTGTTGCATTTTAATTTCTTGTAGGATCATAGCAAGCTATCCTACAATCATGTATTCTCATGTAGAGACTCCACATACATCCAAAATTGTTGTAAATTTTGGAGTCCAAAATCGTTTTAAATTGTTAACATAAATGAATAATATAATCTTCCACATGAACAAACATGAAATATAATTAGAAAATCTAATAAACACAATATCGATATTAGACTATATAAATCATGAAGTTTCCTATTATGCCACCAAAATTTATCAAACCTTGAAACATTTAGATTTCTTTGTCGCATTTTGCAAAAATGTGAAATTCTTGAATTTATTTGTCGTATTCTGTATAAGTGTGAAACCCTTCAATTTCTTTGTTGTATTTGGTATATTTGTGAAAATCTTTTATTTTTTTATGTCTTAATTTGTATATGTGTGAAATTAATATATTTAATTTAAATTAGTAATTAATCTGTATACTTATTATTGCATAAATGTAGGTGTAAGTTTGAGACTTCATTATTATTTAAAAAATAAGTAATTTAATTTTCTTTTGTAATGATTAATTTTGATAGTATATATTTTGTGAGAGCAAGTAAATGGAGGTTGATTATTAATAATTATAAATATTAAATATTGGGGTTAAACTTACATTAAACCAAATATTATATCTAAACTATTTAGAATAATAAACAAATTTGAAAGTGAGACTATCTAACCAACTTAGAATATATTTTTCAAATGAATTTATTTGTTTATATACTTTAATATTTAAATAATAAATCAATATTTTATTCTTGTATAGTAATATAAAAAATTAATTAGTTAGGTAACTACAATATTTGAAATATTTATAAAAAGATGCTTACAAATTTTAGATAGAAATAAACATTTATTTGTTTTATTTATTTCAGGAATATCTCTTATTAGTGGAGAAATATTTGTTATGATTTTAATTCAAGTGGTGAATTTAAAAATATTTAATACTAAAAAATAGATTATATAAAAAAATTCAAAATATTAAATTAATAGAATAACATTATTTATTGATTATTTTTATATTGGAAAGAGAGAAATGCACAAACTCCTTACATATATTATGTGAACATATTTAAGAATAAATAATGTAATATGATCTTCTTATACACAAAAAATTAATGATTTTTGGTATCTTATAAATGGGTAAAAGTATAATTAGAAAAATTGCTTCTATATCTTGGATTATGGACTTTTATTTATTAGCTTTAACAATTGAAACCATTTTAATTTTTCTTATGTTTAATTTGATATATTTTTTTATGGTAAGAATTATAATATACTAATTAACAGAGAGATAATATACTATTTTTTAATATTTTTTCCTTATTTTTAGCTTGAAATAAAAAATTATTACTAAATATTTTATAAAATCTAATTCAAACTAACATTTAAAAAGAGTTAAAATATTATTTTAAATTCAACTTAAATATTATAAAATTAATATTATTGTATTGTAATATTTTTAGCACTTTATACACGTAATCATTTATTTTTTGAACAATCATATATTAAAATCTAATTAGTTAATTAAATCTCATATTTATTAAAAGTAAGTTTTTGAATTTCAAATTCTATGTAATGGACGAATGGTTCTCTTCTTGATTTGTTTTCAATTTTTTGATTAAACAAAATTAGTACAAAATTTATTTTATCTGAATTTATAAATATAATTGTTCAGCATTAATATAATCTTATTTAGAGAGAACTACTATTAATCTAAATTGAACAACAATAACCCATGTTTGTAAGGTTGATATAGAGGATTGATAAAAAAAAGAAATAATAGTAAAGGAAACATTTTACTTCTAAATTACCCGGAATTACCAGAGTATTTTAAACGATATAATAAAGAAGAAATAATAAACAAAATTAATGTAAATACAAATTACTCCACGTTTTACAACATAATACGAGGAATGAGCTTGACCTGCATCATTATGATCCTTGAAGTCCTCATTCTCAATAATTTTTGTTTATATCAAATAACAATTAATCTGCAAAATCATTTCATAAGATTCCACCCTATCCCTCCCAAGGAAATCATGATGCTGACACAATCAGTCATACTTAAGAATCTTATTAAATGTAGAGTAGAACACAAATTCATACAATAATGTTATTATTAAGAAATAAAAAGTTAGACATGAAATACAATAAAAAAATACAAGTTGTTGAAGTTTATAAAAGGATATGTATTAATATTAAGTTATATGTTTATGATGGTTTATATAGAGATATTACAAATTAGTTTGATTAAGATATATATGAATTGAATGTTTTGAAACATCAAACACAAGTATATAAAAATCTTATTAACTTATAATAAGTCTATATAAGCAATCATAAACATGTAACTTATTATTGATTCTTTTTACCTATCATAAACCTCGAAAACATATTTATGTTTTATATTATTCGTCTAAAATGCAAAATACTTGCCTATTAATTTTTGATAAAACCATTACTAATATGCCACTCTTTAACTATTTTAATTAATAAAATCTTTTAAAAATAAGAAAGTTGTGATAATAAACGCAAACAATTTAATTGACTAAAACAAGATAAAGAGTACAAATATGTTTTTCTCGAGGAATAATTGTGTCCATCAGATGTTGATTCTAAGAATGAAAAAATCGTTCCATTAACAAAGTAAATTCACTTTATACTAAAAGAAGACAATTTAAATCAATTAATATACAATATTTCTGATTTTATGAAGTGATTATAATAAAATTACAAACATCAACATCAAAATAAACATCAAAATAGTGATTGAAAAAAAAATTCATAATGAATGATGAAGGAGTTAGAGAAGATGGGAGTATGAGAAAGAAAGTTAAAACAAGTTCTATATTATATAGTTCTATTGATCTAGATACTGAATTTATATTAAAATAATATAATAAATAAAAATAAAAAATGTGTTAATCTTGTTGTAATCCTACCGGGATTTTAGAAATAACTTTAGCCTGGATTTTAGAAATAACTTTTATGTATAATATAAAATATGATTTATTTAATTAATTAATAAAAAATAAACTCTTTATTTAGATAAATACATATTTTAGATTTTAGATTTATTTCCTTAAATATCTCATACAATATATTTTCATTCAGTAAACATAAATTTTAAAATATTATTTTACTAAGTAAGAATAACACATTTAGTACTATTAAACACAAAAAATTAATATAAAGATAAAATGACATATCTATTTATTTTTAAAATAAAATATTATTAATATTTGATTATATATATTTCAATTTAAATAAAAAAACAATTATATTAAACTTGTTATAATTATGCTTATTGTTTAGAAATAAATTTTATGTGTTTAATACAAAAATATATGTAAGTAACTTATTAATATGAATAATTTTTTTAGATAGAGATATATTTTGTTGGGTCAAATTATTTTGACTAAGTGTTGAAATAATTTATCCCCTGATATTTTGATAATGAAATAATTTATAAGTTTTGATACAGGTGTATTAAGACAAACATGTCTTTAGACTTGGATCTAATGAGGGTCATTAGACCGATTTTGATCTCCATTCGCATTAAGTTAGATGCAAGTCTAATGAAATTAGACGCTCAGTCTAACTCAACGGAGTTAGACGGGGCAGTCTAATAGACGCATGAATTAGACGTGAGTCTAATAGAATTAGACGTACAGTTTAACTCATCGGAGTTAGACATGTAAGTCTAATAGACGTGTAAAGAATTAGATGGGTAGTCTAATGAATACACAGAATTAGACGTAAGTCTAATAGAATTAGACGTACAGTCTAATAGAATTAGACGTACAGTCTAACTCATCGGAGTTAGACGTGTAAGTCTAAATAGACGTGTAAAGAATTAGACGGGTAGTCTAATGAATACACGGAATTAGGCGTAAGTCTAATAGAATTAGACGTACAGTCTAACTCATCGGAGTTAGATGTGTAAGTCTAATAGACGTAAAGAATTAAACGGATTGGACTAATGAATACGCGGAATTAGACGGGTTGTCTAATTAATTGAAAGTTAGACGTGGGTCTAACTCCTTTAGATAAGTTTGAGGTAGGACCGGAATTAGACGTGGTAGTCTAACTCAGTGGAGTTAGACGTACCGGTCTAATGGTTATTATATTTAGACGGGTTGTCTAATTAATTGAAAGTTAGATGTGGGTCTAACTCCTTCAGACAAGTCTGAGGTAGAACCGGAATTAGACGTGGTAGTCTAACTCAGTGGAGTTAACGTACCAGTCTAATGGTTACGTAATAATTAGACGGGTTGTCTAATTAATTGAAAGTTAGACGTGAGTCTAACTCCTTCAGATAAGTCTGAGGTAGAACCGGAATTAGACGTGGTAGTCTAACTTAGTGGAGTTAGACGTACCGGTCTAATGGTCATTATAATTAGACGGGTTATCTAATTAATTGAAAGTTAGACGTGGGTCTAACTCCTTCAGAAAAGTCTGAGGTAGAATCGGAATTAGACGTGGTAGTCTAACTCAGTGGAGTTAGACGTACCAGTCTAATGGTTACGTAATAATTAGACAGGTTTTCTAATAAATTGAAAGTTAGACATGAGTCTAACTCCTTCAGATAAGTCTGAGGTAGAACCGGAATTAGACGTGGTAGTCTAACTCAGTGGATTTAGACGTACCCGTCTAATGGTTATAAAAATTAGACGCGAGTCTAATTATATTAGACCAGGTGGTCTAATAGACGCTTTTCATTAGAAGGAGTTGACTTATTTCATTAGACTGATTTCTCCAAATCCGTCTAACTGAAATACGTCCAATGCTCTGTTTAAGTAGTACGCTTGAATCTAGCATTTCTCCTACCCACGTGCTATAGCTGTACCCTACTCTTGCTCCACTTTCCTGTGAAGATTAGTACAACAGCAATATGCATCCAATCAAGGAATGCCACGTAAGAGAATTTTCCTCACATTACCCGTTTTGCAGGTACATCCCTGATGGAATATTCGGCGCACTACTAGTTCGGTACGGCCACGATCCTTGTGCTCAGAACCTGCTGTGTACAATGGAGGCTTTCCAATAGAAGAGCACCACGTATCATTCTTGAAGATTCGACCGTTAGCTCCTGATCAGTATTTAACCAATCCTTAGAGCAACGGACGAAGTATAAGCAACCTAGCTAATTTCCGAACGACCAAGCATTTTGATTTTGCAGAGAGAGACTACTCAATCATCTTACTTACTGAACCCATTCTTGATGCTTCTTTCTGATTGTACTGTGTGTAAATCGAGAGAGAGAGAGTGCTAGAATCAAAACACCATTAGCTGAGTGATATTCTTCATTTTCTTGTAATTGAAGAGAAAGTATTCTGTTCAATATTGAGCTAAGTGTGTGTGTAAACTGTATTTGATTCTCATCATATAGTGAATCCTTCCGGTGGTTGGAAGAAGGGGTGACGTAGGAGAGTTTCTCCGAACATCCATAAACAAACTGCTGTGTTCTTCATTTTCTGTCATCTTTTCATATTTCGTCTTGTTCATCAAGCCCAAATAAACAATTCCGCCTTGAATCTGTTTCAAGTGTTTACACAAGTTTGCGTAGAATAAAAAGCGAATTAAATCCCTAACAGGATTTCTTTCAAACCGTTTTTCATAAGCCTTCATCCTTAGCCAGACCCCCGTCTCTAACGATAAAGTTGATCCTATCAATTGGTATCAGAGCCTTATTTCTATTCTCAAGCATCAAGTTACCAAAGCATGTCTTGCATCAATGAAATTCCTCTTCTGTTAATGGACAACTATGATTTGTGGATGATAAAGATGCAAGCTCACTTGGCTGCTATTGACTATGATATGTGGAGTGTCATCACCGATGGCCCCATAAAGATCTCAAAGCCAAGAAGTGAGTGGACCACTAAAGATAAGGTGACAAACAACCTAGATAATGTTGCTAAAAACATCCTGTTTCAATCTCTCAACACAAATATGTTCTGTGAGATTAAGTCCTGCTCCACTGCAAAAGAAATATGGGATAAGCTCAGCCAGATCCATGGAGTGAGCCCTCAAGCAAAGAACAACCAGAACGCATTCATGTGTAGTCAGAACAAATCCAGATGGGCTGACAGTGATACTGAGGAGTCTCCCACCGAAAAAGAGAATGAAGCTGTAACATGCCTAATGGCATATGACCAATCTAAGGTAAATGATATCTCTACACTAGAATTTACAAACGAGGAGCTAACTAATGCACTCTATGACATGGCTATTGAGTACAAAAAAGTTAGTTGATTCTTTTTATGAAATGAAAGTTAAATATGAATCAACTGTTCCCTTCTCAAAGCAAGAACCCGAATCAAATGTTTTTGATGAAAACTTAACAGAGATCTTATCCGAGAATGAGATGATCAAGGAACAGATTCAAACTCTTTCATCTCAAAACAAGAGACTGAACTACATAGTCAGTGCATGGACAAGGTCTGGTGATGCTGTCAAATATAAGATCAGCATGTTGAAACCTGCTGGATCTAGATCCGGATTGAGATTTGATAGCAATGATCCTAACTTGTCCTGCAAAAAGTCAAAGCCAAATGACAAACTTAAGCCAATAAGTTTTGTCAAAGGAAGTATGACTGACATTGAATCTGACCCTATTCATGAAGAAGTGGCTTTTAAAAATGAAATAATTTATGTTCCACCAACTGTTAGCTGGCTTAAGAATAAGCTTGAAAAGGCTAATAAGTCTGGTAATTTAAAACCTGACTCAATGTCAAGGAGTTTTAAAAGAAAATCTTCTTCAAAAACTAAAGGATCAGTGGCTAGTAGGAAGTCATCTGCTAAGTCAAAAACCTATACATTAATCACAACATAGAATGGGAAATCCATCAGAATAACTCAAATATGGATTCCTAAGGGACTGATTGACCGAGGACTCAATTGAATGTGGGTACCAAAAGATTGTAAATATTTATTTATGTAGGTACAAATAAATAAAGGACTGGTGGAATCTGTATGGTATCTTGATAGCGAATGTTCTAGGCATATGACTGGAAACAGAGGGCTTCTCACTGATATATCAGACTACTCTGGACCTAAGATCACATTTGGTGACAACAAGAAGGGTAAGACCATGGGTAAGGATAAGATTATCCATGGTAACCTAACCATTAATGATGTGTTGTTAGTTGACAACTTGTGTTATAACTTAATTAGTATCAGTCAACCATGTGATAATGGTTTGTTAGTAGATTTTCAAACTCATGCATGTTTAGTTAAAGACCAAGAGGGAAACATCTTATCAACTGGAAGCAGAGTAGGAAACTCATATAAAATGAATTGGCAAAAAGAAACAGTTGATCCTATGTGCATGATTGCCAAAAATGATCAGAAATGGTTATGGCATAAACGTTTGAACCACCTAAATTTTAAAACCATCAACAACATTTGTTCAAACAATTTAGTTATTGGTTTACCTAACCTTCAGTTTTCAAAGGACAAGATTTGCACTGCTTGCCAATTAGGAAAACAGGGCAGATCATCGTTAAAAAGCAAACGAAAATCACAATCCAGCCGTATCCTAGAACTTTTACATATGGATCTTTTTAGTCCAATTCCTGTAAAAAGTGTAGGAGGAATGATATTTGCCTTAATTGTTATTGATGATTTTTCACGTTTTACGTGGGTTGCATTTTTGCCATCAAAAGATAAAACTGCTGAAAATTTGATCAGAATATTTAGAGGTATTCAGAATCAGAAATCTCTAAATATCTCATGTATTAGAAGTGATCAAGGAACTGAATTTACAAACAGATACCTATCATCTTATCTTGAGGAGAATGGAATTAGGTACGAGTTGTCTAGTGCCATAACTCCACAACAAAACGACATTGCTGAGAGAAGAGTGAGAACTCTGAAAGAAGCAGCGAGATCTATGCTTGCTGAATCAGATGTTCCTCACAGGTTCTGGGCGGAAGCCATTAGAACTGCTTGTTATACTCAAAACCGGTCAATTATTAACAAACGTTTTGATAAAACTCCCTATGAATTGTATTATGGGAGAATTCCCACAGTTTCTTATTTTAAGATATTTGGATGTAAATGTTTTATCCATAACAATGGAAAGGTTTATTTAACTGCTTTTGATGCTAAAGAAGATGAGGGATTTATGTTGGGATACTCATCAGTAAGCAAGGCTTACAGAGTATACAACAAAAAGAACTCAGACCGTTGAAGAATCCCTTCATGTAATCTTTGATGAGCCTGTTGAGAGCAAATCCAAAGAACCCATTGATCTTGCTGACAAACTGCAAGCGGCTAGTCTTGAGTCTGTAAGTGAAGAAGAAGAAACTTTTGACAAACGGATGGCTCTATCTGATCCTGTGGCTGATCCGGTTGAAGTTCAACCAGACGTACAAACTCCTGTTCAACAAGAAGTTGAAAGTTTGGATGTCGCGGTGTCGCCGGTTCAGATGACCAATCCTCTTGGTTCCAACTTCCGATGGAATAGAAATCATCCACCGGAACTGATAATTGGTAACCCTTTTTCTCCTCGAAGGACAAGACGTCAGTTGATGGATGAAATGGCCAATTCTGTATTTATTTCTCAAATTGAACCAAAGAAAATTGGTGAAGCTATAGTTGATCCAGATTGGATCAATGCTATGCAAGAGGAGTTAAACTAATTTGATAGAAATAAAATGTGGTATCTTACTCCTAGACCAACTGACCAGTCAGTTATAGGAACAAGATGGGTCTTTAGAAAAAAGCTTAGTGAAGATGGCCTAGTCATTAGAAACAAAGCTCGTTTAGTTTCTCAAGGATACAGACAAGTGGAAGGTATTGATTTTGATGAGTCTTTTGCACCGGTTGCAAGACTATAGGCAATCAGAATTTTCCTAGCATATGCATCATTTAAGAATTTCAAAGTTTTTCAAATGGATGTAAAAAGTGCATTTTTAAATGGAAAATTAAGTGAGGAAGTATATGTTGAGCAGCCCCCTGGTTTCGTAGATCATGTTTTACCTGATCAAGTTTATAGACTTAACAAAGCATTGTATGGTCTAAAACATGCTCCTAGAGCTTGGTATGACACTCTAACCAATTTCTTATTTGATCATGATTTTGTTGTTGGAACAGTGGATAAAACCCTGTTCAGATTTGCTAAAGACTCCCATATACTACTTGTTCAGATATATGTTGACGACATTATCTTTGGGTCAACTAACCCCAAACTATGTGAGAAATTTGCCAAGCTGATGCAGGATAGGTTTGAAATGAGCATGATGGGAGAACTTACATTCTTCCTTGGGCTTCAGATCCGTCAGCTGGAAAACGGAACCCTCATCAACCAAGCCAAATACACCAAAGAATTGCTAAAGAAATTTGGTTTGGAGAATTGTTCTGCAGCAGCTACTCCTATGAGCTCCTCAGTCAAATTGGACAAAGATGAAGGTGGCCAAAGTGTAGATGTTACAGCATATAGAGGACTCATCGGTTCCTTACTATATTTAACTGCCAGCAGGCCAGACATTCAATATGCTGTTGGTGTCTGTGGCAGGTTTCAGGCTGATCCTAAACTCTCTCATTTCACTGCTGCTAAACGTATTCTTAAATATTTGAAGGGAACTCAAACTGTGGGACTGTGGTATCCGAAGGATTCCAGTTTCAATTTAATTAGCTTCTCAGATGCAGATTATGCAGGATGCAAAATTGATAGAAAAAGCAAAAGTGGAACTTGCTAGTTCCTTGGAGATCGTTTACTCACATGGTTCAGCAAGAAGCAGACTTCTGTGGCAACCTCTACAGCTGAAGCAGAGTATCTTACAGCTGGTAGTTGCTGCTTTCAAGTTCTATGGATTCAGCAACAGCTCAGAGACTATGGGATTGAGGCTGATGAATCTCCAATTTTCTACGACAACACAAGTGCCATCGCAATATCCTATAATCCTGTTATGCATTCTTGGACAAAGCATATTGAAATCAGGCATCATTTCATCCGAAAACACGTCAATCAGAAGCAAATCCGTCTTGAACATGTTCCTACAGATCAACAAACTACAGACATTTTCACGAAACCTCTTCCTGAAGCTAAGTTTTCTCATTTTAGAAACATGCTAGGTCTTGTTTATCTTGATTGACGTAATTATGCGCATAAATTGAGGGGGAACGTATTGTTCAAAACGAAACTGAACAAATATGAAAGACGGAGGTTCTAATTCGTCCTAAGGATTCAGAGTCTGAAAAACACAGCTACTTAGACGAACATTTCCCTTAAGCAGTTTCATCTCTATATGAAATCATTGTCTTGGTTATTTTAACCTGCTTGATTAGATGGATGCATCTATTAGACGGACACGTCTAATAGACGTTAGACGTTTTTACGTCATGAGCAAGAGGCTGCTCACTTCTAATCAGACACGCGTGTATCACGTGTTGTTATAGCATAATTAGACGCACACGTCTAATAGACTGATTTTCAAAAAGAAGTTGAAAATGTGAAAAGAAGAATAAAAACGTCTAACTACTGGTGTAATTAGACTCTTCATCTTCTGGCATTTAGGAAAGTTGTCCTTTAATGATGTCTGTTTGAGTTATCTTTCCCGCCGAAAAATAAATCAGTCATTCCTCAAAAGAATTGAAGATACGTGTCTCTCAATATGCAAGAAATGACTAATATTTCTGACATCTTTTGCTTGTACATTTAGTATTAGACGTTTTATTTTATGCTAACATTAAATGCTGTGTATTGGGAACTGTCTTTTGAAATTCTTGACGGTAGAAGTAATCATTAGCTTTCTTCTTCAAAATTAAAACCCCGGTATTAATAGGTTCATTCTCTCTAAAAGGTTAGAAGATCCCTGAAATCTCTCTTTCTCTCTTCAGAAATTGAACCCTTTGAATCTCTCAATCCCTTGTTCATCAAATCAACATGCTGCCCTTCCGACCAAAATCGATTCAGGTGGACTTTCAATCTGTTTCCACTCTTGAATCTCCGGGCATGCAAAGGATGTTCGACTCTCTGGAAGCTACATGCCTGAGAAGATTCCTCACCCCTCATGAAACCTATCATGAACAGCTTTTTAACGAATTCTTCCAAACCGCTAGCTTCTATCAAGATAGTGTTATTGCTGGTGCTGTAATGGGCCAGATGGTATGGCTCATAGAAGAATCTTTTGGTGAGTCTTTTCATCTCCCAATAGAAGGTATTGATGATTTCTCTACCACTCACCCTAACCTCATGATTTCGATGATAAAAGTCTTTTCCGATTCCCCTGAAGTAGATATTCATGGAAAGAAGAACCTTCTGAAGGTCGAATATGCTCTTCTAAGTGATATCATTTCTAAATCCCTTTTGTCTAAAGAAATACAAGTATTGTACGATGGTTTTTCAGATAATGGTGGCTATCACCAGGGGTGTTCCTGTGAACTGGACATGCTTCCTCTTCGGGAATCTTGTCAGAATGGTTGTAGCTAAAAAGAATATCTTTGGCTTTGATGGTCCTCTCAGTTCCTTTCTCTGTCATCGTCTGAACGAACCTGGTAAGAGTTTCCCCCTCCCTTCTAAGATCCTGAACTACCAGAAAGTGGTAGATTATATTCAAAGGGTGGAAACGCTCAAATCTAAGAAACTTAAAAGTGAAGACTCCAACTCTCTCGTAACTGTTGTCTTAGAGGCATCTTAGGATGAAGTGTATCCCGTCCAGAAGTTATGACCAGGGAGAAGAAGAAGACTAATGATTAAATGTCTTTTTGTAGTTATTTTTGAATGTCTTCATAATGTTTTTGGTAAAATTATCATGGTTACACTGAACAATGTTTTGAGTGTTTTTTTCTGAAAACACTTATATGTGATTAACGTAGATGTTTTTGAATGATTACTTGCATGTTTATTTGTTGGATGAATGCATGTTGTGTTGTATGTATGCAGGTTTGCAATTTCTTCATCAAAAAGGGGGAAATTGTTGGGTCAAATTATTTTGACTAAGTGTTGAAATAATTTATCCCCTGATATTTTGATGATGAAATAATTTATAAGTTTTTGATACAGGTGTATTAAGACAAACATGTCTTTAGACTTGGATCTAATGAGGGTCATTAGACCGATTTTGATCTCCATTCGCATTAAGTTAGACGCAACTCAAATGAAATTAGACGATCAGTCTAACTCAACGGAGTTAGACGGGGCAGTCTAATAGACGCATGAATTAGACGTGAGTCTAATAGACGTGTAAAGAATTAGACGGGTAGTCTAATGAATACACAGAATTAGACGTAAGTCTAATAGAATTAGACGTACAGTCTAACTCATCAGAGTTAGACGTGTAAGTCTAAATAGACGTGTAAATAACTAGACGGGTAGTCTAATGAATACACGGAATTAGACGTAAATCTAATAGAATTAGACGTACAGTCTAACTCATCGGAGTTAGACGTGTAAGTCTAATAGACGTAAAGAATTAGACGGATAGTCTAATGAATACACGGAATTAGACGTAAGTCTAATAGAATTAGACATACAGTCTAACTCATCGGAGTTAGACGTGTAAGTCTAATAGACGTAAAGAATTAGACGGATGGTCTAATGAATACGCGGAATTAGACGGGTTGTCTAATTAATTGAAAGTTAGACGTGGGTCTAACTCCTTCAGATAAGTCTGAGGTAGAACCGGAATTAGACGTGGTAGTCTAACTTAGTGGAGTTAGACGTACCGGTCTAATGGTTATTATAATTAGACGGGTTGTCTAATTTATTGAAAGTTAGACGTGGGTCTAACTCCTTCAGACAAGTCTGAGGTAGAACCGGAATTAGACGTGGTAGTCTAACTCAGTGGAGTTAGACGTACCAGTCTAATGGTTACGTAATAATTAGACAGGTTGTCTAATAAATTGAAAGTTAGACATGAGTCTAACTCCTTCAGATAAGTCTGAGGTAGAACCGGAATTAGACGTGGTAGTCTAACTCAGTGGAGTTAGACGTACCCGTCTAATGGTTATTGAAATTAGACGCGAGTCTAATTATATTAGACCAGGCGGTCTAATAGACGCTTTTCATTAGAAGGAGTTGACTTATTTCATTAGACTAATTTCTCCAAATCCGTCTAACTGAAATACGTCTAATGCTCTGTTCAAGCAGTACGCTTGAATCTACCATTTCTCCTACCCACGTGCTATAGCTGTACCCTATCCCTGCTCCACTTTCCTGTGAATATTAATACAACAGCTATATGCATCCAATCAAGGAATGCCACGTAAGAGAATTTTCCTCACATTACCAGTTTTGCAGGTACATCCCTGATGGAATATTCGGCGCACTACCAGTTCGGTACGGCCACGATCCTTGTGCTCAGAACCTGCTGTGTACAATGGAGGCTTTCCAATAGAAGAGCGCCACGTATCATTCTTGAAGATTCGACCGTTAGCTCCTGATCAGTATTTAACCAATCCTTAGAACAACGGACGAAGTATAAGCAACCTAGCTAATTTCCGAACGACCAAGCATTCTGATTTTGCATAGAGAGACTACTCAATCATCTTGCTTACTGAACCCATTCTTGAAGCTTCTTTCTGATTGTACTGTGTGTAAATCGAGAGAGAGAGCTAGAATCAAAACACCATTAGCTGAGTGATATTCTTCATTTTCTTGTAATTGAAAAGAAAGTGTTCTGTTCAATATTGAGCTAAGTGTGTGTGTAAACTATATTTGATTCTCATCATATAGTGAATCCTTCCGGTGGTTGGAAGAAGGGGTGAC
Organism: Impatiens glandulifera; assembly: GCF_907164915.1. NCBI lineage: Eukaryota > Viridiplantae > Streptophyta > Magnoliopsida > Ericales > Balsaminaceae > Impatiens > Impatiens glandulifera. The sequence continues at coordinate 38,746,648 of NC_061864.1, read as the reverse complement.
GTAGGAGAGTTTCTCCGAACATCCATAAACAAACTGTTGTGTTCTTCAATTTCTGTCATCTTTTCATATTTCGTCTTGTGCTTCAAACCCAAGTAAACAATTCCGCCTTGAATCTGTTTCAAGTGTTTACACAAGTTTGCGTAGAATAGAAAGCGAATTAAATCCCTAACAAAATTTCTTTCAAACCGTTTTTCATAAGCCTTCATCCTTAGCCAGACCCCCGTCTCTATCGATAAAGCCGATCCTATCAATTGGTATCAGAGCCGTGTTTCTATTCTTAAGCCTTTCCTGAAATATGTCGACCATATCCAAAGATGTTAGTGCTACACCCATTCCAACCTTCTCTCGAGAAAACTATATTATTTGGAAGAAAAGAGTTTGTGCTCATCTTTCTTCTCTTCATGATGACATGTTGAGCGTTGTCACAGAAGGTCCTATCAAGATTGATAAGGAGAAGGCTGACTGGACCGCTGATGAAAAGAGGCAGAACAACCTTAACAACATGGCTCTTGATGTTCTGTACAGATCTCTCAATGACAGTATGTTCAACTACATCATCGAATGTGATACTGCCAAAGAGGTCTGGGACATACTCACTCAACTGTGCGAGGGCAACGAGCAAACCAAAGAAAACAAGATCATGGTTGCCACTCAACAGTTCGACAGCTTCAAGATGCGTCCTGGTGAAACAATGAACGATTTTGATACCAGATTCAGCAAGATTGTCTCCTCTCTGTCTATCCTAGGCAAGACCTATAGCAACCGGGAGCTTGCTATCAAGATCATGCATGCTCTTCCAAGAGAATGGGACATAAAGACTATGGAGACGAGAGAATCCAAAGATCTTAACAAGATCTCTCTCTTTGATCTATTTGCTGACCTCAAGGCCTATGAGTTCGAGCTGAACTGTAGGATGGAAGAGGATCAACCCACGTCCGTTATCATTGCCAAGGCACTGGTAACTTCTGAAAAGCCACCAAACGCTCCGGACGTGAAGATGGAAGCTCAGCAGCTGAGCAGCGATGCCATGTCTCTCTTTGTGAAGAAGTTTGACGACTTCATGAAGAAGAGCAACTCTAACTCAAACTCTTCAAATTCTAATGATAATAGAAAATCTAAAGCTAATGTTACTTGTTTTAACTGTGGTATTAAAGGTCATTATGCATCGGAATACCAGAAGCCAAAGCGTGAAGATGCCAACGATGATGGAAAAGAGCTGAAGGCTCTTATGGAAGGTGACAAGAAGAACAGAGGACGCAGCAGTGGCTCTTACTTTTCATCTAGTGAAAGTGATTAAGAAGAGGTGGCTTGCTTCATGGTAAGAGAAGATGAAGAAAGAACTCAGGAGACTGAAGTATTTGATTTCTCTTCCGTAAGGTTTTCAAGGGAACAACTGATAGCTGCACTAGATGACATGGTCATCGAGTACAGAAAGCTAGCAGAATCCCTAAACGAAACTAAATCTTCATCAGATGTAAATAAATCAAATATGTCTAAAGTTGAAGAGTCAAATGTTTTTGAAAAGAAGATTGAAGAGATCTCTTCTGAGAATGAGATGCTCAAAGAAAAGATTCAAATTCTTTCATCTGAAAACAAGAGATTAAATTATATAGTTAGTGCATGGACAAGATCTAAAGATTCTGTCAAACATCAGATTAGTATGTTGAAACCTTCTAGATCTAAATCCGGATTGGGATATGACAACAATGACCCTAATCTATCCTGCAAAAAGTCAAATCCTTCAACTGACAAGTTTAAGCCTATAAACTTTGTCAAAGGAAGTATGACTGATATTGAATCTGATCCTATTCATGAAGAAGTTGCTTTCAAAAATGAAATAGTTTATGTTCCGCCTACTGTTAGCTGGCTTTAGAATAAGCTAGAAGCAGCTAACAAGTATAGGAATCGAAAACCTGACTCTAAGTCAAGGAGTTTTAAAAGAAAGCCTTCTTCAAAAGCTAAAAGATCAGTAGCTAACAGAAAGTCATCTACTAAGTCAAAATCTTATACATTAATCACAACACAAAATGGGAAGTCCATCAGAATAACTCAGATATGGATTCCTAAGGAACTAATTGATCGAGGACCCAATTAAGTATGGGTACCAAAATGTGTAAATAGTTTCTTTTGTAGGTGATGCAGGAGGATTGTAGGAAGGAAGCTAGAAGAGTACTCCTCTGAGTACACAGCCTGGAAGATCAACAATGGCATTTGCCATTCTAGTAGAATAAATGTTTTTATTTGTTAAAAATATTTTTGGTCTTTGGACCACAAAAATTATTTACTACATTCTTATGTCCATATACATACTGAGAAGGAAAATTACTTTGGAAGTAAAGATACTCTCCAGACGAATATCCTTAATCGATCTAATTAGACAAGGGTGTCTAAAAGAAACAGTTTGTACTTAGACGTATTTTTACTCAAAATCCATTCATCTAAGTCTACATTTTGAGGTGTTATACCTACGTAATTATACGGACACGTCTAATAGACGTTAGACGTTTTTACGTCACGAGCAAGAGGATGCTCACGTCTAATCAAACACACGTCTAACACGTGGTGTTTATGCGGAATTAGACGTACACGTCTAATAGACATTAGACGAATTTTTATAACACGAAATTAGACGTATGCGTCTAATAGACTCATCTGTCTAATAGATGTTTTGTTATATGGATTTGTGGAGTAAGAAAAACGTCTAACTATGTGCCGATTAGACTAATCAAGGACAACTGTCTCACGATTGAGAGTTATTTACTTTTCCCGCTCGAAATATTAAACAGTCATCTCTTATTAACATGAAGACACATGTCTCTCAAGTTTAGAGAAAATGACTGATATACCCTCATTTTTAATAATGACTTCTTGAAAAAGGACGTCTAACATTTATTAATGGTCCATACCCTTAAGAAGAGGCAGTTATTATGTGTTTCCCTCTTTTGTCTATATAAGTATATTAGTGAATGTGTTTGAAAGCTTTCAATCCCTCGAAATTCTTTAGAACCCTAGCTCTCTTTGCATTTCTCTCACTAAATCTCTCTGAAATCTTGTGTCGTTTCATATGCCTTTGAAAATGGTGAAGAAAATCACTCTGGGTCACTGTACTTTGCAGGTGGACTTTCCATCTGTATACACGTTCGATCAACCGGAGGTGGTGGAGATGTTCCAAACCTTAGAATATTATGGGTTAAGAAAGTATCTAGGCGGACCGTTCATATTCTACGAAAACGAAGTTCACGAGTTCTTTAAAACGACAACTATGGTGGGTGAATCCATCGTAGCAACCGTCAACGGAACGGAGTTCTCATTCGATGAAGTAGTTTATGCGGAGTTCTTTGAACTTCCAACGGAGGGGCACTTATTCGACCAGATCCTTTATACAGAAATCATGGAGGAGATGAAGAGAACATTTTATTCCGATGGTTCGATAATCCATGTAAATGGACTCAAGAAGGCGTTCAAACCGCATTTCATTCTACTGAACGACGTGGTGGCAAAGGCACTACAAGGGAAATCTGGCTCTTTCTATCTCTATAGTCATGACCGTTTTGACTATATGTGTGCTATCTCTAAGGGAATCCAGGTAAACTGGGCTCATACCCTTTTCCAGAACTTGTGCTTTTCTATCTGTTAGACGAACAAGGAAAGTACAACGTTTGTGGCTCAATTGAGTCATCTGTTGAAGCATTTGGGGTTCCTGTTGGTGAACATATGCAGATCAACTCTCCAAGAGTATATACTACTCTTACAGTGGCTATCACACTGATGAGGTTGAAGAACAACCTTGAATCTGCATCTGGTGCTTCTAGTAACCAAACCGGTGGAAAGCCTTCTACCCGATCCAAGCCTTCTACTTCTGTTATGTCAGCAGGGGAAAAGAGAACGAAAACGGTGAATGAGTCGGAGGCCAGTTCCTCCTGTTTGAAGAGTTCAAACAATAAGGAATCTGAATCTGTCGATTCAAGGTTGAGGCAAGGTCCAGGCGTACTTGCTGCAACTCTAATGTCCTCTATATCTACTCCCTCAACCATTTTGAGGAAACCTTCGAGATCCTGTGTCTCAAAGGAGAAGAAGACGAAGGTGCCCCGCGCGTCTAAATCTGTAAAGGTAAAGTCTTCCAAATCTTTGGCCGCTGTGCCTAAGTTTAATGTTCCCGTAGTGGAACAAGCTGAATCTGTATTTTCTCCCTTAAGGGAATGTACTGAAGGGCATGCTGTTGAGTCAGCCGGTCCAAATAATGAAACTGTTGACAGGATTGAGTCTCCTGTTGTTCAAACTGATCTTGTAGCCGCCGGTGCTACAAAGTCATCTCAACCAGAATAAGGTGTTGTTCTTACCCTTGTGGCTGGTGAACCCACCGTTCCAGTTCCTAAAGATTCATTGGTAGCTGGGAAAGTTGTTCGTATGGAGCTTCCTACTGAGCTTTGTAAGAAACCTCAATCTGTGTTTGAACTGATGCGTTCTAGAAGACAGACAGGTGGAATCGTGATCAGTGAACCTAGACCTACTCCAAAACCCGTAGAAGTTGTTGGAAAAGGCAAGAAAATCGCAACTCAACCTCCTGAAAAGGTATCGGAGGCAACAAGGATTGTTGACCTCATCTTAGAGCAAGTTAAAGTTATTACGGCTGAGAAACTGGAGATTTATGAATCTTGGTCCATGGAGAGACTGTCTTCCAAGTATAATGAATCTTTGTCAAACTCTGCTATAACGAAAGAATGGAAGAAGCGGGTGGCAAACGAAAAGAATGTTCTGAAATGGGCAAGAACTTCAGAGGTTGTTGAGGCTCTGAAGAGAAAAGATTTAGTGGAAACTTGTCTATATGGAAAAGCTCTTTTCCAAATCTTCGAAGCTAGAAAGGCTAACTTCAATCTTGCTGAGAAAGGATCTGAAGTGAAAATGAAGGTTTTGAAGAAGCTAAACGATATCTTGGACAGTTACGTCTCTGTAGCTTCTCGACACATTCATGGCGCCGATTGATCTAGCGCAGAACCTCTCAATGATGATAAAGCTATGGATATTCTAGATGCTGAGAATGATGCTAATGAGCTAGATGCTGCTCTCTTGATCGAATTCGGGAATCTTTCTGCCGAAGAGAGATGCATTCTAGATCAACCTATTAAAGAGATTCCGAATGAAGAAGAATAAGTGATTGTCCAAGAGCCTGAACAAGCTCTTGAGATAAATGAAGAAGAAGTTATTATAGAAGATGTGATTGAGGAGGCTGTTCAAGCCCCTATTGAAGAAAATGAGATGATAACCCCTGTTGCGAGAACAGAGGTTGTTCAAGAGAAAGTGGCCTAGGTTACTCTGCTAGAAACTGTGAGATCTGAGGGGGAACCCCCCAAAGAAAAGAATGTTGAAGAAGGGAGTTCCTCATCTGAGGAGGAATAGGATCAACAAGCAACATTTATCAAGCCCAGTCTATTTCCTGACACCATTGTGGGAAATGTTCATGAAAATATCAACATTCCTCTTCACTACACTGGAAATCTGTATGTGAGATTTCAGAGAGCTGAAGAAGAAATTGAAGAAGAAGAGCGAGATGAAGCTGCTAGGAAAGCCGAAATGAATCAACCGGAACAATCCTTGCAGATTCACACTAACTTTGAGACAATTCAGAGCATGGCAGAAGAGTCGGAAGAGATTTCATCACATGAAGAATCTTCTTTTGGAGGAAACAAGATGTTAAAATCTATGAGGTCTATGCTCTCATCGATTCAGAAGACCATGACACAGGCCATGAACTCGAAGGAAGAAGAAAGAGAGGGCTTTAGCAAGATTATCAAGGTCCTTACTAAATTGGACAACACTTTGAAGAAGAACACATATGAGACTCATGTCGCAAATCTAAACTTCTCAAAGTTTGAAAAGCAACTCTTTAGCCGTCAAACTGAATTACTGGACATTGAAAGGCAATTCAATGATGAACGTCACAAGGAGACCTTAGAAGAATTTTGTTTAGTGAAGAATCAGATGGTGGAAATTCGGGGTTGTTTGAGTAGAAATGACAATGAACGACAAGAGTTTGCTGACTCCATTACAAGGAAGTTTCAAGCAAAGGAGGACGCAAAGGCCAATACAGAATGTGCTCAACCTCGACCAGCTCAAGGTGAGTCAAGTAGAAGAAACGATGGTGTGTCAACCGGCACAAGATCCAGGAGAGCTTCAAGCACTGATGACAATCCTAGGCCAACCAAGAGAGGTGGAGGTCGAAACGGTGGTGAGCGTGGAGGTCGAAGTGGTGGTGGCCGGAGTAGGCTATCCAATGTTGATCAAGGTGGACGTGCTAGTGGTGGTGAACGCGGTGGAAGATCAAGTGCAGGCAGTCGTGGTGGTCGCGGCTATCCTCCTTATCTCAACATGCTTCCCGGTCAAGAAATGTGTCCAACTAATCCTCGAGTTAAAAGGGAAGAACAATGATATCTTTTATTCTACTTTATTTAACTTTATCAAACAATATTTGTTTGATGGTTTTTCGAATACTGGTTTTGGATGTATGATGTAAGTGAACAAGGGTTTTGTTTATTTATATGATGAATGCATGTTTTGGTATATGTATGCAAGTTTCCAATTTCTTCATCAAAAAGGGGAAATTGTTGGGTCAAATTATTTTGACTAAGTGTTAAAATAATTTAACCACTGAGATTTTGATGATGAAATGAGTTTTGATGCAGATGTATCGAAACAATATTTCATAAGACTTGGCTCTAATGAGGGTCATTAGACCGATTTTGGCATTCATTGCATAGAATTAGACGTACAGTCTAACTCATCGGAGTTAGACGTGTAGTCTAATGAATGCATAAAATTAGACGTATAGTCTAACTCATCGGAGTTAGACGTGTAGTCTAATAGACGTGTAATTAGACAGATGGTCTAATAGATACACGGAATTAGACGTAAGTCTAATGCATAAAATTAGACGTACAGTCTAACTCGTCGGAGTTAGACGTGTAGTCTAATGAATGTATAGAATTAGACGTACAGTCTACCTCATCGGAGTTAGATGTGTAGTCTAATGAATGTGAAGAATTAGTCGTAAGTCTAATGAATACACGGAATTAGACGTAAGTCTAATGTGTTCGGAATTAGACGTACCGTTTAACTCACCGGAGTTAGACGTGTAGTCTAATAGACTTGTAATTAGACGGATGGTCTAATGGATATTCCGAATTAGACGTACAGTCTAACTCACCAGAGTTAGACGTGTAGTCTAATATATATACAATTAGACGGATAGTCTAATTTGTTCAGAATTAGACGTGTAGTCTAATTAATGAAAGTTAAACGTGCATCTAACTCCTTCAGATAAGTCTGAGGTAGAACCGAAATTAGATGTGCAGTCTAACTAAGTGGAGTTAGACGTGCAGTTTAATGGTTATTGGATAATTAGACGTGTAGTCTAATTAATGAAAGTTAGACGTGTGTCTAACTCCTTCAGACAATGCTGAGGTAGAACCGGAATTAGACGTGCAGTCTGACTCAGTGGAGTTAGACATGCAGTTTAATGGTTATTGGATAATTAGACGTGTAGTCTAATTAATGAAAATTAGACGTGCGTCTAACTCCTTCATGCAAGTCTGAGGTAGAACCAGAATTAGACGTGCAATCTAATGGTTATTTGATAATTAGATGTGTAGTCTAATTAATGAAAGTTAGACGTGCGTCTAACTCCTTCAAACAAGTCTGAGGTAGAACGGAATTAGACGTGCAGTGTAACTCAGTGGAGTTAGACGTGCAGTCTAATGGTTATTGTAATTAGACGTAAGTGTAATTCTATTAGACCAGGCGGTCTAATAGACATTATTATTAAAAGGAGATGTGTGATTTTAATAGACTGATTTTACAATCCGTCTAACTGAAATACGTCTAACGGTCAGTTTAAGTAGAATGCTTAAAGCTAGCATTTCTCCTACCCACGTGCTATAGCTGTACCCTACTCCTGCTCCACTTTCTAGTGAAGATTAGTACAACAGCTATATGCAATCAACTAAGGAATGCCACGTAAGAGAATTTTCCTCACATTACTGGTTTTGCAGGTACATCCCTGATGGAATATTCGGCGCACTACCAGTGATGTACGACCACGATCCTTGTGCTTAGAACCTACTGTGTACAATGGAGGCTTTCCAATGGAAGAGTGCCACGTATCATTCTAAAAGATTCGACCGTTAGCTCATGCTCAGTATTTAACAAATCTAAAGGACAACGGACAATCGGCCTTACGAATTTTCCTTAAAGAACGAACAAGCAATCTGATTTTGCAAAGAGAGAAAATACTCAATCATCTTGCTTACTGAATTTATACTATGAAGATGCTTTCTGATTGTACTATGTGTGAATCAAGAGAGAGCTAGAATTAAAACACCTTTAGCTGAGTGATATTCTTCATCTTGTAATTGAACAGAAAGTGTTCTGTTCAATAGTGAGTTAAGTGTGTGTAAACTGTATTTGATTCGAATCATATTATACTGAATCCTTCCGATGGTTGGAAGAAGGGGTGACGTAGGAGAGTTTCTTCGAACATCCATAAACAAACTGCTGTGTTCTTTCATTTTTGTCATCTTTTCATATTTCATCTTGTGCTTCAAACCCAAGTAAACAATTCCGCCTTGAATCTGTTTCAAGTATTTACAAGATTTTGCGTAGAATAGAAAGCGAATTAAATCCCTAACAGGATTTCTTTCAAACCGTTTTTCATAAGCCTTCATCCTTAGCCAGACTCCCGTCTTTATCGATAAAGCCGATCCTATCAAACTTATCTCTCAATTCACGTAGTGATTTACAAAATACACTTGAGAATAAAATATCTAGAGAAAGAGTAAGTTGATTAGTTAAAGGGTTTATAACTTATTCTTTAGGTAGGAAGAGAAAGGGAAAACAGAAGAAATCAGAGGTTTCAAAGGGCTCTAAGGGCATTATGATATTGATCTTCCTGATAATGTCAAAAAGGTGAATAATCGACTTGCAATCAAGGGGAAATATCAGGAAAATAGGACTACCAATTAGGGAGAGGAGGATATGATTGACCCATTTTGAGAAATTTTGCTTTGTGTTTGTTAATAGGAAAGTTTGATTTTATAAGAAATCTAATAGGCTGGAATTTTTGCTAATCTTCCTGATCTTCTAACTAAGTTTTAACATCATCAAAAGGGAGGAAATTTTTTAGTCAATTAAAATGAACTTAAGAAATAAGTTTATTAAAATCAACATTGTTCTAATTATGAGCTGGGATTATTTTGATGATGTACGGATTAAATAAAATAAAACTTAGTTATGCACAAGAAAACGAATAAGACTAAATTGTGAAATTGTCGTTGTGCATGTACAGATCTAAAGAAGACTGCCTATTCGGACGCTGTCTATATCCTTTAGACTTGGTCTAAGAAGTGTGCATTGTTAGACGTTGTCTAACCACTTTAGACGTGGTTTAAAAGGAAGCGCAGTTAGACACGGTCTAATTCCTTTAGATATGGTCTAAAGAGAAGCGCAGTTAGAAGCGGTCTAACTCTTTTAGACGTGGTGTAAAAGGAAGCACAATTAGACGCAGTCTAACTCTTTTAGATGTGGTCTAAAGGGAAGCGTAGTTAGACGTGGTCTAAAGTGAAGCACAATTAGACGATGTCTAACTCCTTTAAACGTCGTCTAGAGAGAAGCGCAGTTAGACGCGGTCTAAATCTTTTAAACTTGGTCTAAAGGGAAACGTAGTTAGACATCGTTTAACCTTCTTAGACGCGGTGTAAAGAGAAAGTCGGAAAGAAAAGAACCGTAAAATATATTAGTCATAATTTTAACATTGAGAGACACGTGTCTTTAAGTTATTCAAAATATGACTGTTTAAGTTCTGGGAGGGAAAAGTACATGGACAGCTAATGACAAATTGGACAGTTGTCTCACTCGTCCGAAGATGAGGCGTCTAACTATTCACGTAGTTAGACATCTATGCCATCCGCATGCCTCGCGTCTAAAATGGGTAGACGTCTTGTTTGAATAACGTCTTAATACAGTCGTCTACAGACGTTTAACATGCGTTTATTCTGACGACATCTAAATACACTTGTCTATAGACATCTAACATGCGTATGTTCGGACGACATCTAAACACGCTTTAGACATCTTCCCTATATTTAGACATATAACTAATCTTATATGCAAGTTGCTTAAGCAACCACTCGTGTAAGTACTTTCTTTAGATGACTAATCTAATTAGTCTAATTGAGACATCCGTCTACACACATTTGTCCAACCTCTTTAATCAAAAAGTTTCCCCCTCAATTTGTGCATAAATAATTAAATAACAATTAAATATTAATTTAGATATACAAGTTCCAAAATATTTGTAAAGTAAGAAAACTTAGTCTCGAGAGTGAATTCGTGAACACATCTGCCAATTGTTGATACATTGGGACATATTCTAGACAAATATACTTCTAACTAACATGCTCCCAGATGAAGTGGTGTTGGATTTCGATGTGCTTCGTTCGAGAGTGCAACACTGGGTTATATGTGATCGTTATGGCACTAGTGTTGTCGCAGGAAATCGGTGACTCATCCACCTCAATGTCGTAGTCCCTCAGCTGTTGTGTTAATTTAACTTTGTGCATATTGAAAAAACCGAAAAGGAAAGTTGTCTGGTAGTTGATCAAATTCGGTATTTGATCAAACTTCAGTTTCTGCAAAGAGGCACTTCTGGTTTTTATCTCCAATGTGGAATTATATGGGATTGGTTTTATTAAGGAGCGCATCCGGTATTTAATCAAGATAGATTTTCAAATAAAAGTTGGTTTTATATTATATCAGTATTATGCAAAGAAGCGCGTCCAGTATTATATGGGATCAGTTTTATAAAGGAGTGCGTCCAGTATTTAATCGAGATTAGTTTTCATATCGAGATCGGTTTTATATTACATCGGTATTATGTAAAGGAGCGCGTCCAGTATTATATGAGATCAGTTTTATACAGGAATGCGTCTAGTATTATATGAGATCGGTTTTATATAAATGCGCTACCAATTTTATATAACTTTAGTATTTTATCAAGACACGTCCGGTAGTTTATCAAAATTGGTTTTTGGATAAACTCCTTTGGTCTTATATCCACTTCGTTTTATATAAAGGTGCGTCCGGTAGTTTGTGAGATTCCAGTTATTATATCAAATCGGTATTTTACATAATCGTCCAGTAATTTATCTAGATCTGTTTCTGAATATGCACTTCTGGTTTATTCTTACCCTCGGTTCTATATTCAAGCCTTTCGGTATTCTACCAGTTCTGTATTATATCAAAACATTTACAGTGTTTTACTATTTCAGGACTATACAAGCGTTCCCGAATCTTGATCAAATGTGGAATTTGATCAAGAATCCTTTATGGACAGTCTGATATAGAAACAAAACCGGATCTAAAAGAATGTCACGTTCTAAGACAATTCAAATCCTCTAATTTTGTACGTTCCTCGTACACCACATCCCATTTAATGAATATTTGACTTACTATCATCCAGTACAGACAAAATCAAAAGAGGATCTTTTCTGATGTACTATTATGGAACTCAACCAATCAAATTAGGACTCGTGTCCTCTAAAGAAAATATGTCCGTTGCATTTTGCCTATTTAAGAAGAGGAAAGATGACAATTCGCTTCACGACTCACACGGTCTTCTCATCACTCTCTCAAACTCTCAATGTCCTAAAATCTTACAAGTTTACTAGAGTGTTAAAAGGTGTATTACATATTGTTCCTTATGTGTGAGTTTTAAGCAGTGTAAGCTGATAAAATTTATTTCTGGTCAATAGATTGTGTGTTAAGAGTTCGAAAACAGGCAATGTCTAAGTCTTGGTCTTCCAACTGGGTTTGTACAAGTGTTGTATTCAAATTAAATCTTCTAGTGAATATCCTTCTCAAGGTTGAGAAGAAGGGGTGACGTAAGAGCTTTACTCTGAACATCCATAAAATATCTTGTGTTGTGTGTTCCTTTCTTTCAATTACATTAATATGTTGCTTCATGTGTAAACAAACAGTTCCTCACTTGAACTCCGTTCATGAGTTTTTGACGAATTGCAAAGAATAAAAAAGAATATTAAATTCTAATAGAGTTAATATCAAACCAAAGTATATAAGCGTTCAACATAGTCAGACCCCCGTCTCTATTGTTGTACCCAATCATAACATGTTTTTGAACCCATAAGAGTTGAGAGTAGCAACTACGTGATGCAAGGTATTCGGCCTCTATTGTAGATGTGGATAAAGACGTAAACTTCTTGCTGAGCCAAGAAATTAGACTGTCACCAAGGAACTGGCACATCCCACTAGTGCTCTCCCGATCAATCTTACAACCTGCATAATCTGCATTAGAATAGCTAATTAAATTGAGACTGAAAACTTTCGAATACTATAGTTCCATATTTTGAGTTCCCTTTAAATATTTCAAAATTTTCTTAGCAGCAATATAATGAGATTATTTAGGGTTAGCCTAAAATCTTTCACAAACGTCGGCAACAAACATGATATCTAGCCGGTTAGTAGTTAGGTAGAGCAGAGAACCAATGATCCCTCTATAAGTAGTGATATTAATACTCTGGCCATCTTCATCCATGTCAATATTACAAGAGGAGCTTATTAGAGTAGTTGTAGTTGAGTAGTTTTCTATGCCAAACTTCTTTAGCAGATCCCTGGTTGCTGAAAGTGTCATCTTCAAGTTGACAAACTTGAATACCAAGAAAGAAATTCAATTCTTCTATCATACTTATCTCGAATTTTTCATGCATCAACTTAGAGAATTTCTCACATTATTTATGGTTAGTTGATCCAAATATGATATCATCAACATATACTTGAACAAGCAGAGTGTGAGATTCTTTAACAAATCTAAATAGAGTTTTGTCTACTGTGCCAACAACAAAATCATGATCAAATAAGAACTTAGTTAAAGTATTATACCAAGCTCTAAGAGCTTGTTTAAGACCTTATAAAGCTTTGTCAAGTTTAAAAACATGATTTGGAAAGGAGTGATCTTGAAAGCTAGGCGGTTGTTCAACATACACATCCTCATTTAAAATTCCATTAAAAAATTTACTTTTCACATCCATTTGAAAAACTTTAAAATTATTAACAGATGTGTTGGGAAAAATTAAAAACAACGTAAAAGCTATGAAATAATAAACAACTGGATTTTGTTGATATTTAATTAGAATAAAGCTATATGTTTATTTTGTTTTGTGCAGGTTCATAAGACTATGCTAACTTAGACGTGGTCTAAGCAGGCTAATTAGACGTAGTTAGACGTGGTAGTCTAACTCCTTTAGACTTGTTCTAAAAGTTAATGTAGTTAGGCGTGGTAGTCAAACTCCTTTAGACTTGCTCTAAAAGGAAACGTAGTTAGACGTGGTAGTCTAACTCCTTAAGACTTGGTCTAAAGGGATGCGTTGTTAGACGAAGACGTATAACTCCTTTAGACTTGGTCTAAAGGGATGCGTAGTTAGACGAGGACTTCTAACTCCTTTAGACTTGGTCTAAAGGGATGCGTAGTTAGACGAGAATGTCTAACATATTTAGACTTAATCTAAAGAGATGCGTAGTTAGACGAGGACGTCTAAATCCTGTAGACTTGGTCTAAAGGGATGCTTAGTTAGAAGAGGACGTCTAACTTCTTTAGACTTGGACTAAAGGGATGTGTAGTTATACGAGAATGTCTAACTCCTTTAGACTTGGTCTAAAGGGATGCGTAGTTAGAAGAGGACTTCTAACTCCTTTAAACTTGTACTAAAGGGATGCGTAGTTAGACGAGGATGTCTAACTCCTTTAGACTTGGTCTAAAGGGATGTGTAGTTAGACGAGGACGTCTAACTCCTTTACACTTGGTCTAAAGGGATGCGTAGATAGACGAGGACGTCTAACTCCTGTAGAATTGGTCTAAAGGGATGCGTAGTTAGACGAGAACATCTAAATTCTTTAAACTTGGTCTAACGGAGCACGTCTAATGCATTGTTTTAGTAGCCGTCTGAAGAAAGCATACGTCTAACCACGATCAACTAGATGTCTTCTACTTCTTCTCCACACACTTCTTTGTAGTCTGACAAGCCAGCTAATTATATCAAATGAACGAACGCCACGTACACAAATATCCTTCCAACTACATGTCTTGTACAAGACAACTTCAGAGGATATTCAACGTAATAGAGTTGGGAAAAATATGTGTTGGGAAAAATTAAAAACAAAGTAAAGAAAAGAGTTAATTAATTGTGAAGTAATTATCTTAGAAATAAAAAAAAGCAATGAAACATTAAACAACTGAATTTTGATGATGTTTAATTAGAATAAAGCTATATGTTTATTTTGTTTTGTGTAGGTGCATAAGACAATGTTAACTTAGACATGGTCTAAGCAGGATAATTAGACGTAGTTAGACGTGGTAGTCTAACTCCTTAAGACTTGGTCTAAAGGGATGCGTTGTTAAAAGAGGATGTATAACTTCTTAAGACTTGGTCTAAAGGGATGCGTTGTTAGACGAAGACGTATAACTCCTTTAAACTTGGTCTAAAGGAATGCGTAGTTAGACGAGGATATCTAACTCCTTTAGAATTGGTCTAAAGGGATGCGTAGTTAGACGAGAATGTCTAACACCTTTAGACTTAGTCTAAAGAGATGCGTAGTTAGACGAGGACATCTAAATCCTTTAGACTTGGTCTAAAGGGATGCGTAGTTAGAAGAGAACGTCTAACACCTTTAGACTTGGACTAAAGGGATGCGTAGTTAGACGGGGATGTTTAACTCCTTTAGACTTGGTCTAAAGGGATGTGTAGTTAGACGAGGACGTCTAACTCATTTAGACTTGGTCTAAAGGGATGCGTAGATAGACGAGGACGTCTAACTCCTATAGACTTGGTCTAAAGGGATGCGTAGTTAGACGAGAACGTCTAAATCCTTTAAACTTGGTCTAACGGAGCACGTCTAATGCCTTGCTTTAGCAGTCGTCTGAAGAAAGCATATGTCTAACCACGATCAACTAGTTGTCTACTACTTCTGCTCCACTCACTTTCGTGTAGTCTAAAAATCCAACTAATTATATCAAATGAATGAACGCCACGTACGCAAACATCCTTCCAACTGTCTGTCTAGTACAAGACAACTTCAGAGGATATTCAGCTTACTACCAGTTCGGTACGGCCGTGATCCATTTGCTCAAAGTCTTCTGTATTAGATAACTTATTTTTCCAGTTCATTATATTAGAATTTTCGACTCTGCTTCCGGTCAGCAGAGTGTTGCCCTATTGATCCTTAACTAGAGATGTATGCATTTACAAATTAACAGTAAATCCATTATCATACAATTGGATAATGTTAATAAAGTTATAGCACAGGTTTTTAACAAGTAACACGTTGTTGATGGTGAAGTTACCATGGATAATCTTACCCTTACCATTGGTTTACCCTTGTTATTGTCACCAAAAGTTATCTTAGGCCCTAAGCATTTTGTCACTTCGGCCAGTAGCCGTCTATCTCCAGTCATGTGTTAGGAACAACCGCTATCTAGATACCAGATGGATTACTCCAAGTAGCTGACCTTTTATACCTATAAAAATATATATTTACAACTTTTTAGTAGACACATTCACTTGGGTCCTTGGTTAATCAGCCCCTTGGGAATTTGTATTTGAGTTATTTTGATGGATTTCCCATGTTGTGTTATGATCAGTACGTAAGATTTCGGCTTAGCAGACGTCTTCCTACTAGCAGCTGTTCCATTAACCTTATAGGATAGTTTTTTTTAAAACTCCTTGACTTCCTGTCAAGTTTTGGTTTGCCAGACTTGCTGGCTACTCCCTTTCTAGGCTTCAACTAGTTTTCAATTTTCTTAACATAAGCTATCTAATCCTTTAAAGTTAAATCTTCACAACTTGGATCAGTTCTTTTATCAATTAAACTACTCCTGACAAAGCTTTTTGGTTTAAGCTTGTCTTTCACTGAGTTTAACTTTTCACTAGACTTGTCTGGGATGGCATTGTCAAATTCTAAACCGGATTTGCATCCGGAATACCTCATCATACTTTTTTGTTGTCTGACTGCATCTCTAAACCTTGTCCAGGAACTGACCACATAAGTCAAACGTTGATTTTCAGAAAACAGTGCTTGAACCTTTTCTTTGATTTTCTCATTCTCAAATGAGAGCTTAATGTTGGGTCAAATTATTTTGACTAAGTGTCAAAGTGGTTTGACTATTGGAATTTTGTTGATGAATGTATAGTTAAAATTCAATCTATGCCTCTAATTGTTTTTTGGTGCAGGTGATTCAAAAATAGGTTATATTAGACTTAGTCTTAATGAGAGACCGATTTGGCTTTAGATGCGCAGAGTTAGACGTGCAGTCTAACTAGCGGAGTTAGACGTGCAGTCTAACTAGCGAAGTTAGACGTGCAGTCTAATTAGCGGAGTTTGACGTGCAGTCTAACTAGCGGAGTTAGACGTGCAGTCTAACTAGCGGATTTAGACGTGTAGTCTAACTAGCGGAGTTAGACGTGCAGTCTAACTAACGGAGTTAGACGTGCAGTCTAACTAGTGAGAGTTAGACGTGCAGTCTAACTAATGAGAGTTAGACATGTAGTATAACTCCTTCAGATTAGTCTGAAGGGATGTAAAGTTAGACATGCAGTCTAACTAATGGAAATTAGACGTATAGTCTAACTCCTTCAGATTAGTCTGAAGTGAATGTAATTAGACGTGAAGTCTTATCCCATTAGACCAAGTGGTCTAATGGATAATTCCATTAAACGGGTGCGTTTAATTTCATTAGACGAGGTCGTCTATGTTAGATACGTCTAATGCTAGGCTTAAGTAGTTGCTTGAAGCTAGCACCAGTCTACCTACGATCAATTAGTTGTACACTACTCCTGCTCCACTTTCCTGTGAAGATCAGTACGACAGCTAGTTGCAACCAATTGATTAATGTCACGTAAGCAAATATTCTTCCCACTACTTGTTTTTACAGGAATATCCTTGAAGAATATTTGGCGCACTACCAGATTGGTACGGCCACGATCCTAGTGCTCAGAGTTTGTTGCGTACTATGGAGGCGTTCCAATGGAAGCTCGCCACGTGTCATTATGAAGATTCGACCGTTGGTATCTGTTCCTATTTAAAGATCCTCAAGGACAACAGAAGAATCATCGATCTATCGATACTCAGATTATTCTATCTTAAACTGTCAGCTGCTTTCTTGCTTTTACTGTGTGTTAATCAAGAGAGAGTTAAAATCAAAGCACTGTATTAGCTGAGTGATATTCTTCATATTGCAAGTTGAACAGAGCTTGTTCTGTTCAACTATGAGCTAGTAGTGCGACTGTATTTGATTCGTTAAAAGTTTAGTGAATCTTTCCGGTGGTTGGAAGAAGGGGTGACGTAGGAGAGTTAACTCCGAATATCCATAAACAAACTGCTGTGTTGTTTCTTTCTATCATCTTTTCATTCTTGGTTCTTAGCTTCAAACTCAAGCAAACATTTTCGCACTTAAATAGTTCAAGAGTTTGCAAGAGGTTGCGCAGAATAGAAAGTGATTTGAATCCTTAACATGATTTCTATTAAATCGTTTTTCCGAAGTCGTCATCAATAGCCACACCCCCGTCTCTATCGATTATGCCGATCCTATCATTTAATAACTTTGTTTTCAAAATCTTTTGGTTCAGAAGTTTGAGATGAGAAGAGTTATCAGTTTTATATTTCAATCTCATTTCATTAAAAGAGTCTGACAGTTCTTGTACTCAATGACTATGTCATTAAGTGCAGCAGTTAATTCATCTCTTGTAAACTCCTCAAAGGAGAAGTCAAATACCTCAGATTCTTCCTCTTCCATGAAGAATATAAAATTTTCATCATCGATGTCGTTGGATGATGAATCATCTAAGTCTCATTGGGCCCACTTGGCCTCGCTATCAGCAGCCATGAGAGCCTTCAACTCTTTGTTGTTCTTCTTCTCATCTTTTCTCTTGTCATCACGCTTTGGCTTCCTGTATTACTCTTTCAAGTGTCCTAGTTTATCACACTTACAACACTTCAAGTTATCCTTATAGTTACTTTTATCATCATTTTTATTATTTGAAGAGCTTGAGTAAGGATTGCTCTTCTTCATGAATTTGCTGAATTTCTTCAGGAAGAGAGCCATGACATATCTGTTTATCTTCTCCGTAGTTGTAGCACGTGGCTCCTCAACAAACACCCGCGCCTTAGTTGATATGATAGATGTGGAATGCTCCTATTCGTTCTTAGAGTTTATCTCAAACTCATAGGTCTTCGGATCGGCTATCAAATCATGGATCTCCATCTTGTTGAGGTCTTTAAACTCCCTTATAGCCATCGTCTTAATATCCCACTCTCTAGGAAAAGCACGCATGACTTTGATCGAAACCTTTTTGTTGCTGTAAGACTTGCCCAAAGTGGGGAGAGTAGTGATAATCTTACTGAATCTCTCATTGAATTTAGTCATCGTCTCTCTAAGACGCATCTTGATATTATCAAACTATTGTGTGCAACCATAATTTAGTTTTCTCTAGTTTCCTCGTTTCCCTCATATAATTGCTCTAATGGTTATTGGATAATTAAACGTGTAGTCTAATTAATGAAAGTAAGACGTGCGTCTAACTGCTTCAGACAAGTCTGAGGTAGAACCGGAATTAGACGTGCAGTCTAACTTAGCGGAGTTAGACGTGCAGTCTAATGGTTATTGTAATTAGAGGTAAGTCTAATTCTATTAGACCAGGCGGTCTAATAGACGTTATTATTAAAAGGAGATGTGTGATTTCATTAGACTGATTTTACAATCCGTCTAACTGAAATACGTCTAATGCTTAGTTTAAGTAGTATGCTTCAAGCTAGCATTTCTCCTACCAACGTGCTATAGCTGTACCCTACTCCTGCTCCACTTTCTAGTAAATATTAGTACAACAGCTATATGCAACTAACCAAGGAATGCACGTAAGAGAATTTTCCTCACATTACTTGTTTTGCAAGTACATCCCTGATAGTATATCTGGTGCACTACCAGTGATGTTCGGCCACGATCCTTGTACTTAGAACCTGCTATGTACAATGGAGGCTTTCCAATGGAAGAGTGCCACGTATCATTCTAAAAGATTCGACCGTTAGCTCCTGTTCAGTATTTAACGAATCTAAAGGACAATGGACAATCGGCCTTACGAATTTGCCTTAGAGAACGAACAAGCAATCTGATTTTTTAGAAAGAGAAACTACTCAATCATCTTGCTTACTAAATTCATACTGTGAAGCTGCTTTCTGATTGTACTGTGTGTGAATCAAGAGAGAGCTATAATCAAAACACCTTTAGCTGAGTGATATTCTTCATCTTGTAATTGAACATAAAGTGTTATGTTCAATAGTGAGCTCAGTGTGTGTAAACTATATTTGATTCGAACCATATTATAATGAATCCTCCGGTGGTTGGAAGAAGGGGTGACGTAGGAGAGTTTCACCGAACATCCATAAAGAAACTGTTGTGTTCTTTCATTTCTGTCATCTTTTCATATTTCATCTTGTGCTTTAAACCCAAGTAAACAATTCCGCCTTGAATTTGTTTCAAGTGTTACAAGAGTTTGCGTAGAATAGAAAGCGAATTAAATCCCTAATAGTATTTCTTTCAAACCGTTTTTCATAAGCCTTCATCCTTAGCCAGACCCCGTCTCTATCGATAAAGCCGATCCTATCAATTGGTATCAGAGCCATGTTTCTATTCTCAAGCCTTTCCTAAAATATGTCGACCATATCCAAAGATGCCAGTGCTACAGCCATTCCAACATTCTCTCGAGAAAACTATATTGTTTGGAAGAAAAGAGTTTGTGCTCATCTCTCTTCTCTTCATGATGACATGTAGAGCGTTGTCACAGAAGGTCCTATCAAGATTGATAAGGAGAAGGCTGACTGGATTGCTGATGAAAAGAGGCAGAACAACCTCAACAACATGGCTCTTGATGTTCTGTACAGATCTCTCGATGACAGTATGTTAAACTACATAATCGAATGCGATACTGCCAAAGAGGTCTGGGACATACTCACTCAACTGTGCGAGGGCAACGAAAAAACCAAAGAAAACAAGATCATGTTTGCCACTCAACAGTTCGACAACTTCAAGATGCGTCCTGGTGAAACAATGAACGATTTCGATACCAGATTAAGCAAGATTGTCTCCTCTATGTCTATCCTAGGCAAGACCTATAGCAACCGGGAGCTTGCTATCAAGGTCATGCGTGCTCTTCCAAGAGAATGGGACATAAAGACTATGGAGATGAGAGAATCCAAAGATCTTAACAAGATCTCTCTCTTTGCTAACCTCAAGGCCTATGAGTTAGAACTGAACTATAGGATGGAAGAGGATCAACCCACGTCCGTTATCATTGCTAAGGCGCTAGTGACTGCTGAAGAGCCACCAACCGCTTCGGATGTGAAGATGGAAGATCAGCAGCTGAGCAGCGATGCCATGTCTCTCTTTGTGAAGAAGTTTGACGACTTCATAAAGAAGAGCAACTCTAACTCAAACACTTCAAATTCTAATGATAATAGAAAATCGAAAGCTAATGTTACTTGTTTTAACTGTGGTATTAAAGGTCATTATGCATCGGAATACCGGAAGCCAAAGCGTGAAGATGCCAACGATGATGGAAAAGAGCTGAAGGCTCTTATGGCAGGTGACAAGAAGAACAGAGGAAGCAGCATTGGCTCTTACTTTTCATCTAGTGAAAGTGATGAAAAAGAGGTGGCTTGCTTCATGGTAAGAGAAGATGAAGAAAGAACTTAGGAGACTGAGGTATTTAACTTCTCTTCCGAAAGGTTTTCAAGGGAACAACTGATAGCTGCACTAGATGACATGGTTATCGAGTACAGAAAGCTAGCAGAATCCCTAAACGAAACTAAATCTTCATCAGATGTAAATAAATCAAATCTGTCTAAAGTTGAAGAGTCAAATGTTTTTGAAAAGAATATTGAAGAGATCTCTTCTGAGAATGAGATGCTCAAAGAAGAGATTCAAATTCTTTCATCTGAAAACAAGAGATTAAATTATATAGTCAGTGCATGGACAAGATCTAGAGATGCTGTCAAACATCAGATCAGTATGTTGAAACCTTCTAGATCTAAATCCTGATTGGGATATGACAGCAATGACCCTAATCTATCCTACTAAAGTCAAATCCTTCAACTGACAAGTTTAAGCCTATAAACTTTGTCAAAGGAAGTATGACTGATATTGAATCTGATCCTATTCATGAAGAAGTTGCTTTCAAAAATGAAATAGCTTATGTTCCGCCTACTGTTAGCTGACTTAAGAATAAGCTAGAAG
Organism: Impatiens glandulifera; assembly: GCF_907164915.1. Lineage (NCBI taxonomy): Eukaryota > Viridiplantae > Streptophyta > Magnoliopsida > Ericales > Balsaminaceae > Impatiens > Impatiens glandulifera. The sequence goes on along the minus strand of NC_061864.1, from coordinate 38,725,305 downwards.
CAGCTAACAAGTATAGGAATCGAAAACCTGACTCTAAGTCAAGGAGTTTTAAAAGAAAGCCTTCTTCAAAAGCTAAAGGATCAGTGGTTAACAGAAAGTCATCTGCTAAGTCAAAATCTTATACATTAATCACAACACAAAATGGGAAGTCCATCAGAATAACTCAGATATGGATTCCTAAGGAACTAATTGATCGAGGACCCAATTAAGTACGGGTACCAAAATGTGTAAATTTGTAGGTGATGCAGGAGGATTGCAGGAAGGAAGCTAGAAGAGTACTCCTCTGAGTACACAGCCTGGAAGATCAACAATGGCATTTGTCATTCTAGTAGAATAAATGTTTTTATTTGTTAAAAATATGTTTGGTCTTTGGACCACAAAAATTATTTACTACATTCTTATGTCCATATACATACTGAGAAGGAAAATTACTTTGGAAGTAAAGATACTCTCCAGACGAATATCCTTAATCGATCTAATTAGACAAGGGTGTCTAAAAGAAACAGTGTGTACTTTGACGTATTTTTACTCAAAATCCATTCATCTAAGTCTACATTTTGAGGTGTTATACCTACGCAATTAGACGGACACGTCTAATAGACGTTAGACGTTTTTACGTCACGAGCAAGAGAATGCTCACGTCTAATCAAACACACGTCTAACACGTGGTGTTTATGCGGAATTAGACGTACACGTCTAATAGACATTAGACGAATTTTTATAACACGGAATTAGACGTATGCGTCTAATAGACTCGTCCGTCTAATATATGTTTTGTTATATGGATTTGTGGAGTAAGAAAAACGTCTAACTACGTGTCGATTAGACTAATCAAGGACAGTTGTCCCACGATTGAGAGTTATTTACTTTTCCCGCTCAAAATATTAAACAGTCATCTCTTATTAACATGAAGACATGTGTCTCTCAATTTTAGAGAAAATGACTGATATACCCTCATTTTTAATAATGACTTCTTGAAAAAAAGGACGTCTAACATTTATTAATGGGCCATACCCTTAAGAAGAGACAGTTATTCTGTGTTTCCCTCTTCTGTCTATATAAGTATATTAGTGAATGAGTTTGAAAGCTTTCAATCCTTTGAAATCCTTAAGAACCCTATCTCTCTTTTCATTTCTCTCACTAAATCTCTCCGAAATCTTGTGTCGTTTCATATTCCTTTGAAAATGGTGAAGAAAATCACTCTGGGTCATTGTACTTTGCAGGTGGACTTTCCATCTGTATACACATTCGATCAACCGGAGGTGGTGGAGATGTTCCAAACCTTAGAATATTATGGGTTAAGAAAGTATCTAGGCGGACTGTTCATATTCTACAAAAACGAAGTTCGTGAGTTCTTCAAAACGACAACTATGGTGGGTGAATCCATCGTAGTAACCGTCAACGGAATGGAGTTCTCATTCGATGAAGCAATTTATGCAGAGTTCTTTGAACTTCCAACGGAGGGGAACTTATTCGACCTGATCCTTTCTTCAGAAATCATGGAGGAGATGAAGAGAACCTTTTCTGCCGATGGTTCGATAATCCATGTAAATGGACTCAAGAAGGCGTTCAAACCGCATTTCATTCTACTGAATGACGTGGTGGCAAAGGCACTACAAGGGAAATCCGGCTCTTTCCATCTCTATAGTCATGACCGTTTTGAATATATGTGTGTTATCTCTAAGGGAATCCAGGTAAATTGGGCTCATACCCTTTTCCAGAACTTGTTCTATTCTATCTGTCAAACGAACAAGGAAAGTATAATGTTTGCGGCTGAACTGAGTCATCTGTTGAAGCATTTGGGGGTTCCTGATGGTGAACCTATGCAGATCAACTCTCCAAGAGTATATACTGCTCTAACAGTGGCTAACACACTAATGAGGTTGAAGAACAACCTTGAATCTGCATCTAGTGCTTCTAGTTATGAAACCGATGGAAATCCTTCTACCCGATCCAAGCCTTCTGCTTCTGTTATGTCAACAGGGGAAAAGAGAACGAAAACGGTGAATGAGTCGGAGGCCAGTTCCTCCTGTTTGAAGAGTTCAAACAATAAGGACTTTAAATATGTCGATTCAAGGTTGAGGCAAGGTCCTGGCGTATTTGCTGCAACTCTAATGTCCTCTATATCTACTCCCTCAACCATTTTGAGAAAACCTTCAAGATCCTGTGTCTCAAAGGAGAAGAAGACGAAGGCGCCCCGCGCGTCTAAATCTGTAAAGGTAAAGTTTTCCAAATCTTTGGCCGCTGTGCCTAAGTTTAATATTCCCGTAATGGAACAAGCTGAATCTGTATTTTCTCCCTTAAGGGAATGTACTGAAGGGCCTGCTGTTGAGTCAGCCGGTCCAAATAATGAAACTGTTGACAGGATTGAGTCTCCTGTTGTTCAAACTGATCTTGTAGCCGCCGGTGCTATAAAGTCATCTCAACTAGAATAAGGTGTTGTTCTTACCCTTGTGGCTGGTGAACCTACCATTCCAGTTCCTAAAGATTCATTTGTAGCTGGGAAAGTTGTTCGTATGGAGCTTCCTGCTAAGCTCTGTAAGAAACCTCAATCTGCATTTGAACTGATGCGTTCCAGAAGACAGATAGGTGGAACCGTGATCAGTGAACCTAGACCTACTCCAAAACCCTTAGAGGTTGTTGGAAAAGGCAAGAAAATCGCAACTCAAGCTCCTGAAAAGGTATCGTAGGCAACAAGGATTGTTGACCTCATCTTAGAGAAAGTTAAAGTTATTACGGCTGAGAAACTGGAGATTTATGAATCTTGGTCCATGGAGAGACTGTCATCCAAGTATAAATAATCTTTGTCAAACTCTGCTATAACGAAAGAATGGAAGAAGCGGGTGGCAAACGAAAAGAATGTTCTGAAATGGGCAACAACTTCAGAGGTTGTTGAGGCTATGAAGAGAAAAGATTTAGTGGAAGCTTGTCTATATGGAAAAGCTCTTTTTCAAATTTTCGAAGCCAAAAAGGCTAACTTCAATCCTGCTGAGAAAGGATCTGAAGTGGAAATGAAGGTTTTGAAGAAGCTAAACGATATCTTGGACAGTTACGTCTCTGAAGCTTCTCGACACATTCATGGCGCCGATTGCTCTAGAGCAGAACCTCTCAATGATGATGAAGATATGGATATTCCAGATGCTAAGAATGATGCTGATGAGCTAGATGATGCTCTCTTGATCGAATTCGGGAATCTTTCTGCCGAAGAGAGACACATTCTAGATCAACCTATTAAAGAGATTCCGAATGAAGAAGAAGAAGTGATTGTCCAAGAGCCTGAACAAGCTCTTGAGATAAATGAAGAAGAAGTTCTTATAGAAGATGTGATTGAGGAGGTTGTTCAAGCCCCTATTGAAGAAAATGAGATGATAACCCCTGTTGCGAGAATAGAGGTTGTTCAAGAGAAAGTGGTCGAAGTTACTCAGCCAAAAACTGTGATATCTGAGGGGGAACCCCCCAAAGAAAAGAATGTTGAAGAAGGGAGTTCCTCATCTGAGGAGGAACAGGATCAACAAGCAACATTTATCAAGCCCAGTCTATTTCCCGACACCATTGTGGGAAATGTTCATGAAAATATCAACATTCCTCTTCACTCCACTTGAAATCTGTATGAGAGATTTCAGAGAGCTGAAGAAGAAAATGAAGAAGAAGAGCGATATGAAGCTGCTAGGAAAGCCGAAATGAATCAACAGGAGTAATCCTTGCAGATTCACACTAACTTTGAGCCAATTCAGAGCATGGCATCAGAGTCGGAAGAGATTTCATCACATGAAGAATCTTCTGCTAAAGGAAACAAGATGTTAAAATCTATGAGGTCTATTCTCTCATCGATTCAGAAGACCATGACACAAGACTTGAACTCGAAGGAAGAAGAAAGAGAGGGCTTTAGCAAGATTATCAAGGTCCTTACTGAATTGGACAACACTTTGAAGAAGAACACATATGAGACTCATGTCGCAAATCTAAACTTCTCAAAGTTTGAAAAGCAACTCTTTAGCCGTCAAACTGAATTACTGGACATTGAAAGGCAATTCAATGATGAACGTCACAAGGAGACCTTAGAAGAATTTTGTCTAGTGAAGAATCGGATGGTGGAAATTCAGGGCTATTTGAGTAGAAATGATAATGAACGACAAGAGTTTGCTGATTCCATTGCAAGGAAGTTTCAAGCAAAGGAAGACGCAAAGGCCAATGCAGAATGTGCTCAACCTCGACCAGCTCAAGGTGAGTCAAGTAGAAGAAACGATGGTGTGTCAACCGGCACAAGATCCAGGCGAGCTTCAAGCACCGATGACAATCCTATGCCAACTAAGAGAGGTGGAGGTCGAAGCGGTGGTGAGCGTGGAGGTCAATGTGGTGGTGGCCGGAGTAGGCTATCCAATGTTGATCAAGGTGGACGTGCCAGTGGTGGTGAACGCGGTGGAAGATCAAGTGGAGGCAGTCGTGGTAGTCGCGGCTATCCTCCTTATCTCAACATGCTTCCCGGTCAAGAAATGAATCCAATCGATCCTCGAGTTAAAAGGGAAGAATAGTGATCTCTTTTCTTCTACTTTATTTAACTCTATCAAACAATATTTGTTTGATGGTTTTTCGAATACTGGTTTTGGATGTATGATGTAAGTGAACAAGGGTTTTGTTTATTTATATGATGAATGCATGTTTTGGTATATGTTTGCAAGTTTCCAATTTCTTCATCAAAAAGGGGAAATTGTTGAGTCAAATTATTTTGATTAAGTGTTAAAATAATTGAACCATTGAGATTTTGATGATGAAATGAGTTTTGATGCAGATGTATCGAAACAATATTTCATAAGACTTGGCTCTAATGAGGGTCATTAGAACGATTTTGGCATTCAATGCATAGAATTAGACGTATAGTCTAACTCATCGGAGTTAGACATGTAGTCTAATGAATGCATAGAATTAGACGTACAGTCTAACTCATCGGAGTTAGACGTGTAGTCTAATAGACGTGTAATTAGACAGATGGTCTAATAGATACACGGAATTAGACGTAAGTCTAATGCATAGAATTAGACGTACAGTCTAACTCATCGGAGATAGACGTGTAGTCTAATGAATGTATAGAATTAGACGTACAGTCTAACTCATCGGAGTTAGACGTGTAGTCTAATGAATGTAAAGAATTAGACGTAAGTCTAATGAATACACGGAATTTGACGTAAGTCTAATGTGTTCGGAATTAGACGTACCATTTAACTCACCGGAGTTAGACGTGTAGTCTAATAGACTTGTAATTAGATGGATGGTCTAATGGATATCCGGAATTAGACGTACAGTGTAACTCAGCAGAGTTAGACATGTAGTCTAATATATATACAATTAGACGGATAGTCTAATTTGTTCGGAATTAGACGTGTAGTCTAATTAATGAAAGTTAAACGTGCATCTAACTCCTTCAGATAAGTCTGAGGTAGAACCGGAATTAGATGTGCAGTCTAACTCAGTGGAGTTAGACGTGCAGTTTAATGGTTATTGGATAATTAGACGTATAGTCTAATTAATGAAAGTTAGACGTGCGTCTAACTCTTTCAGACAAGTCTGAGGTAGAACCGGAATTAGACGTGCAGTCTAACTCAGTGGAGTTAGACGTGCAATTTAATGGTTATTGGATAATTAGACGTGTAGTCTAATTAATGAAAGTTAGACGTGCGTCTAACTCCTTCAGACAAGTTTGAGGTAGAACCGGAATTAGACGTGCAGTGTAATGGTTATTGGATAATTAGACGTGTAGTCTAATTAATGAAAGTTAGACGTGCGTCTAACTCCTTGAAACAAGTCTGAGGTAGAACCGGAATTAGACGTGCAGTGTAACTCAGTGGAGTTAGACGTGCAGTCTAATAGTTATTGTAATTAGACGTAAGTCTAATTCTATTAGACCAGGCGGTCTAATAGACGTTATTATTAAAATGAGATCTGTGATTTCAATAGACTGATTTTACAATCCGTCTAACTGAAATACGTCTAATGCTCAGTTTAAGTAGTATGCTTGAAGCTAGCATTTCTCCTACCCACGTGCTATAGCTGTACCCTACTCCTGCTCCACTTTCTAGTGAAGATTAGTATAACAACTATATGAAACCAACTAAGGAATGCCACGTAAGAGAATTTTCCTCACATTACTTGTTTTGCAGGTACATCCCTGATGGAATATTCGGCGCACTACCAGTGATGTACGACCACGATCCTTGTGCTCAGAACCTGCTATGTACAATGGAGGCTTTCCAATGGAAGAGTGTCACGTATCATTATAAAAGATTCGACCGTTAGCTCCTGCTCAGTATTTAACAAATCTAATGGACAACGGACAATCGGCCTTACGAATTTGCCTTAGAGAACGAACAAGCAATCTGATTTTGCAAAGAGAGAAACTACTAAATCATCTTGCTTACTGAATTTATACTGTGAAGCTGCTTTCTGATTGTACTATGAGTGAATCAAGAGAGAGCTAGAATAAAAACACCTCTAGCTGAGTGATATTCTTCATCTTGTAATTGAACAGAAAGTGTTATGTTCAATAGTGAGCTAAGTGTGAGTAAACTGTATTTGATTCGAATCATATTATACTGAATCCTTCCAGTGGTTGGAAGAAGGGGTGACCTAGGAGAGTTTCTCCGAACATCCATAAACAAACTGCTGTTTTCTTTCATTTCTGTTATCTTTTCATATTTCATCTTGTGCTTCAAACCCAAGTAAACAATTCCGCCTTGAATCTGTTTCAAGTGTTTATAAGATTTTGCGTAGAATAGAAAGAGAATTAAATCCCTAACATGATTTCTATCAAACCGTTTTTCATAAGCCTTCATCCTTAGCCAGACCCCCGTCTCTATCGATAAAGCCGATCCTATCAATTGGTATCAGAGCCCTGTTTCTATTCTCAAGCCTTTCCTGAAATATGTCGACCATATCCAAATATGCCAGTGCTACAGCCATTCCGACCTTCTTTCGAGAAAACTATATTGTTTGGAAGAAAAGAGTTTGTGCTCATCTCTCTTCTCTTCATGATGACATGTTGAACGTTGTCATAGAAGGTCCTATCAAGATTGATAAGGAGAAGGCTAACTGGACCGCTGATGAAAATAGGCTAAACAACCTCAACAACATGGCTCTTGATGTTCTGTACAGATCTCTCGATGATAGTATGTTCAACTACATCATCGAATGCGATACTGCCAAAGAGGTCTGGGACATACTCAATCAACTGTGCGAGGGCAGCGAGCAAACCAAAGAAAACAAGATCATGGTTGCCACTCAACAATTCGACAGCTTCAAGATGCGTCCTGGTGAAACAATGAACGATTTCGATACCAGATTCAGCAAGATTGTCTCCTCTCTGTCTATCCTAGGCAAGACCTATAGCAACCGGGAGCTTGCTATCAAGGTCATGCGTGCTCTTCCAAGAGAATGGGACATAAAGACTATGGCGATGAGAGAATCCAAAGATCTTAACAAGATCTCTCTCTTTGATCTCTTTGCTGACCTCAAGGACTATGAGTTCGAGCTGAACTGTAGGATGGAAGAGGATCAACCCACGTCCGTTATCATTGCCAAGGCGCTGGTGACTACTGAAGAGCCACCAACCGCTCCGGACGTGAAGATGGCAGCTCAGCAGCTGAGCAGCGATGCCATGTCTCTCTTTTTGAAGAAGTTTGACGACTTCATGAAGAAGAGCAACTCTAACTCAAACTCTTCAAATTCTAATGATAATAGAAAATCTAATGCTAATGTTACTTGTTTTAACTGTGGTATTAAAGGTCATTGTGCATCGGAATACCGGAAGCCAAAGCGTGTAGATGCCAACGATGATGGAAAAGAGCTGAAGGCTCTTATGGCAGGTGACAAGAAGAACAGAGGAAGCAGCAATGACTCTTACTTTTCATCCAGTGAAAGTGATGAAGAAGAGGTGGCTTGCTTCATGGTAACAGAAGATGAAGAAAGAACTCAGGAGACTGAGGTATTTGACTTCTCTTCCGTAAGGTTTTCAAGGGAACAACTGATAGCTGTACTAGATGACATGGTCATCGAGTACAGAAAGCTAGCAGAATCTCTAAACGAAACTAAATCTTTATCAGATGTAAATAAATCAAATCTGTCTAAAGTTGAAGAGTCAAATGTTTTTGAAAAGAAGATTGAAGAGATCTCTTCTAAGAATGAGAAGCTCAAAGATAAGATTCAGATTCTTTCATCTGAAAACAAGATATTAAATTATATAGTCAGTGCATGGACAAGATCAAGAGATGCTGTCAAACATCAGATCAGTATGTTGAAACCTTCTAGATCTAAATCCGGATTGGGATATGACAGTAATGACCCTAATCTATCCTGCAAAAAGTCAAATCCTTCAACTGACAAGTTTAATCCTACAAACATTGTCAAAGGAAGTATGACTGATATTGAATTTGATCCTATTCATGAAGAAGTTGCTTTCAGAAATGAAATAGTTTATGTTCCGCCTACTGTTAGCTGGAATAAGAATAAGCTAGAAGCAGCTAACAAGTATAGGAATCGAAAATCTGACTCTAAGTCAAGGAGTTTTAAAAAAAGAGCTTTCTTCAAAAGCTAAAGGATCAGTGGCTAACAGAAAGTCATCTGCTAAGTCAAAATCTTCATAACACAAAATGGGAAGTCCATCAGAATAACTCAGATATGGATTCCTAAGGAAGTAATTGATCGAGGACCCAATTAAGTATGGGTACCAAAATGTGTAAATAGTTTCTTTTGTAGGTGATGCAAGAGGTATGCAGGAAGGAAGCTAGAAGAGTACTCCTCTGAGTACACAACCTGGAAGATCAATAATGGCATTTTCCATTCTAGTAGAATAAATGTTTTTATTTGTTAAAAATATTTTTGGTCTGTGGACCACAAAAATCATTTACTACATTCTTATGTCCATATACATATTGAGAAGGAAAATTACTTTGAAAGTAAAGATACTCTCCAGACGAATATCCTTAATCGATTTAATTAGACAAGGGTTTATAAAAGAAACAGTGTGTACTTAGACCTATTTTTACTCAAAATCCATTCATCTAAGTCTACATTTTGAGGTGTTATACCTATGCAATTAGACGGACACGTCTAATAGACGTTAGACGTTTTTACGTCACGAGCAAGAGGATGCTCACGTCTAATCAAACACACGTCTAACACGTGGTGTTTATGCGGAATTAGACGTACACGTCTAATAGACATTAGACGAATTTTTATAACACGGAATTAGACGTATGCGTCTAATAGACTCATCTGTCTAATAGATGTTTTGTTATATGGATTTGTGGAGTAAGAAAAACGTCTAACTATGTGCCGATTAGACTAATCAAGGACAGTTGTCCCACGATTGAGAGTTATTTACTTTTCCCGCTCAAAATATTAAACAGTCATCTCTTATTAACATGAAGACACGTGTCTCTCAAGTTTAGAGAAAATGACTGATATACTCTCATTTTTAATAATGACTTCTTGAAAAAAGACGTCTAACATTTATTAATGGGCCATACCCTTAAGAAGAGACAGTTATTATGTGTTTCCCTCTTCTGTCTATATAAGTATATTAGTGAATGAGTTTGAAAGCTTTCAATCCCTCGATATCCTTAAGAACCCTAGCTCTCTTTGCATTTCTCTCACTAAATCTCTCTGAAATCTTATGTCGTTTCATATTACTTTGAAAATGGTGAACAAAATCACTCTGTGTCACTGTACTTTGCAGGTGGATTTTCCATCTGTATACAAGTTCGATCAACCGGAGGTGGTGGAGATGTTCCAAACCTTAGAATATTATGGGTTAAGAAAGTATCTAAGCGGACCGTTCATATTCTACGAAAACGAAGTTCATGAGTTCTTCAAAACGGCAACTATGGTGGGTGAATCCATCGTAGAAACTGTCAACGGAACGGAGTTCTCATTCGATGAAGCAGTTTATGCGGAGTTCTTTGAACTTCCAACGGAGGGGCACTTATTCGACCTGATCTGTTGGAATAATTTACCTACTGATATTTTGATGATGAAATAATTTATGAGTTTTGATACAGGTGTATTAAGACAACATGTTATTAGACTTGGATCTAATGAGGGTCATTAGACCGATTTTGATCTCCATTCGCATAAAATTTGACGTACAGTCTAACTCAACAGAGTTAGACGGGCAGTCTAATAGACGCATGAATTAGACGAGAGTCTAATGGAATTAGACGTACAGTCTAACTCATCGGAGTTAGACGTGTAAGTCTAATAGATGTGTAAAGAATTAGACGGATGGTCTAATGAATACACGGAATTAGACGTGAGTTTAATAGAATTAGATGTACAGTCTAATAGATGTGTAAAGAATTAGATGGATGGTCTAATGAATACGCGAAATTAGACGTGGCAGTCTAACTCAATGGAGTTAGACGTGCCAGTCTAGTGGTTATTATAATTAGACAGGTTGTCTAATTAGTGAAAGTTAGACGTGAGTCTAACTCCTTCAGACAAGTCTGAGGTAGAACCGGAATTAGACGTGGCAGTCTAACTCAGTGGAGTTAGACGTTCTGGTCTAATGGTTATTATAATTAGACGGGTTGTCTAATTAGTGAAAGTTAGACGTGAGTCTAACTCCTTCAGACAAGTCTGAGGTAGAACCGGAAATAGACGTGTAATCTAACTTAGTGGACTTAGACGTACCCGTCTAATGGTTATGTAAATTAGACGCGAGTCTAATTATGTTAGACCAGGCGGTCTAATAGACGTTTTTCATTAGAAGGAGTTGACTTATTTCATTAGACTGATTTTGCCAAATCCGTCTAACTGAAATACGTCTGATGCTCTGTTTAAGTAGTACGCTTGAATCTAGCATTTCTCCTACCAACGTGCTATAGCTGTACCCTACTCCTGCTCCACGTTCTTGTGAAGATTAGTACAACAGATATATGCATCCAATCAAGGAATGCCACGTAAGAGAATTTTCCTCACATTACCCGTTTTGCAAGTACATTTCTGATGGAATATTCGGCGCACTACCAGATCGGTACGACCACGATCCTTATGCTCAAATCCTGCTGTGTACAATGTAGGCTTTCCAATGGAAGAGCGCCACATATCATTCTTGAAGACTCGACCGTTGGCTTCTGCTTAGTATTTAATCAATCCTAAGAGCAACGAACGAAGCGACGACTTTATCATCTTTAAAACCAATCTTACGAACAAGCATTCTGATTTTGCAGAGAGAGACTACTCAATCATCTTGCTTAGTGAAGTTATTTTGTGAAGCTTCTTTCTGATTGTACTGTGTGTGAATCGAGAGAGAGAGCTAGAATCAAAACACCATTAGCTGAGTGATATTCTTCATCTTCATGTAATTGAACATAAAGTGTTCTGTTCAATAGTGAAGCTAAGTGTGTGTGTAAACTGTATTTGATTCTCATCATATAGTGAATCCTTCTGGTGGTTGGAAGAAGGGGTGACATAGGAGAGTTTCTCCGAACATCCATAAACAAACTGCTGTATTCTTCTTTTCTGTCATCTTTTCATATTTCATCTTGTGCTTCAAACCCAAGTAATAATTCCGCCTTGAATCGGTTTCAAGTGTTTACACAAGTTTGCGTAGAATAGAAAGAGATATTAATCCCTAACAGGATTTCTATCAAACCGTTTTTCATAAGCCTTTTTCATTATCTATACCCCCCTCTCTATTGATAAAGTCGATCCTATCAATAGCTCACTTGGCTGCTATTGACTATGATATGTGGAGTGTCATCACCGATGGTGCCATAAAGATCTCAAAGCCAAGAAGTTAGTGGACCACTGAAGATAAGGTGACCAACAACTTGGATAATGTTGCTAAGAACATTCTGTTCCAGTCTCTCAACACGAAGATGTTCTGTGAGATTAAGTCATGTTCCAATGCAAAAGAAATATGGAATAAGCTCAGCCAGATCCATGGAGTGAGCCCTCAAGCAAAGAACAACCAGAACGCATTCATTTGTAGTCAGAACAAATCCAGATGGGCTGACAGTGATACTGAGGAGTCTTCCACCGAAAAAGAGAATGAAGCTGTAACATGCCTGATGGCAGATGAGCAATCTAAGGTAAATGATATCTCTGCACCAGAATTTACAAACGAGGAGCTAACTAATGCACTCAATGAAATGGCTATTGAGTACAAAAAGTCAGCTGACTCTTTTTATGAAATGAAAGTTAAATATGAATCAACTGTTCCCTTTTCAAAGCAAGAACCCGAATCAAATGTTTTTGATGAAAACATAACAAAGATCTCATCTGAGAATGAGATGCTCAAGGAACAGATTCAAACTCTTTCATCTAAAAACAAGAAACTGAACTACATAGTCAGTGCATGGATAAGGTCTGGTGATGCTGTCAGATATCAGATCAGCATGTTGAAACCTGCTGGATCTAGATCCGGATTGGGATTTGATAGCAATGATCCTAACCTGTCCTGCAAAAAGTCAAAGCCAAATGACAAACTTAAGCCAATAAGTTTTGTCAAAGGAAGTATGACTGACATTGAATCTGATCCTATTCATGAAGAAGTGGTTTTTAAAAATGAAATATTTTATGTTCCACCAATTGTTAGCTGACTTAAGAATAAGCTTGAAAAGGCTAATAAGTTTGGTGATTTAAAACCTGACTCAATGTCAAGGAGTTTTAAAAGAAAATCTTCTTCAAAAGCTAAAGGATCAGTGGCTAGCAGGAAGTCATCTGTTAAGTAAAAAACTTATACATTAATCACAACACAAAATGGGAAATCCATAAGAATAACCCAAATATGGATTCCTAAGGGACTGATTAATCGAGGACCCAATTAAAGGTGGGTACCAAAAGATTGTAAATATCTATTTATGTAGGTATAAATAAATGAAGGACTGGAGGAATCTGTATGGTATCTTGATAGCGGATGTTCTAGGCATATGACTGGAAACAGACGGCTTCTCACTGATATATCAGACTGCTCTGGACCTAAGATCACATTTGGTGACAGCAAGAAGGGTATGACCATGGGTAAGGGTAAGATTATCCATGGTAACCTAACCATTAATGATGTGCTGCTAGTTGACAACTTGTGTTATAATTTAATCAGTATCAGTCAACTATGTGATAATGGTTTGTCAGTAGATTTTCAAACTCATGCATGTTTAGTTAAAGACCAAGAGGGAAACATTTTATTAACTGGAAGTAGAGTAGGAAACTCATATAAAATGAATTGGCAAAAAGAAACATCTGATCCTATGTGCATGATTGCCAAAAATGACCAGAAATGGTTATGACATAAACGTTTGAACCACTTGAATTTTAAAACCATCAACAACATTTGTTCAAACAATTTAGTTATTGGTTTACCCAACCTTCAGTTTTTAAAGGACAAGATTTTCACTACTTGCTAGTTAGGCAAACAGGGCAAATCATCGTTCAAAATCAAATGGAAATCACAATCCAGCCGTATCCTAGAACTTTTACATATGGATCTTTTTGGTCCAATTCCTGTAAAAAGTGTAGGAGGAATGATATTTGCCTTAAATTTTATTGATGACTTTTCACGTTTTACATGGGTTGCATTTTTACCATCAAAAGATAAAACTGCTGAAAATTTGATTAGGATATTTAGAGGAATTCCGAATTAGAAATCTCTAAATATCACATGTATCAGAATTGATCAGGGAACTGAATTCACTAACAGATATCTATCATCTTATCTTGAGGAGACTGGGATTAGGCACGAGTTGTCTAGTGCCAGAACTCCACAGCAAAACGGCACTACTGAGAGAAGAGTGAGAACTCTAAAGGAAGCAGCGAGATCTATTCTTGCTGAATCAGATGTTCCTTAGAGGTTCTGGGCGGAAGCCATTAGTACTGCTTGTTATACTCAAAATCGGTCAATAATCAACAAACGCTTTGATAAAACTCCCTATGAACTGTATTATGGGAGAATTCCCACAGTTTCTTACTTTAAGATTTTTGGGTGTAAATGTTTTATCCATAATAATGGAAAGGTTTATTTGACTGCTTTTGATGCTAAAGTAGATGAAGGATTCATGTTGGGATAATCATCAGTAAGGAAGGCTTACAGAGTATACAACAAAAGAACACAGACTGTTAAAGAATCCCTTCATGTAGTTTTTAATGAGCCTATTGAGAGAAAATCCAAAGAACCCATCGATCTTGCTGACAGACTACAAGCGGTTAGTCTTGAGTCTGTAAGTGAAGAAGAATCCTTGGACAAGCGGATGGCTCTATCTGATCCTGTGGCTGATCCGGTTGAAGCTCAACCAGATGTACAAACTCCTGTTCAACAAGATGTTGAGAGTTTGGATGTTGCGGTGTCACCGGTTCAGATGACCAATCCCCTTGGTTCCAACTTCAGATGGAACAGAAATCATCCACCAGAACTAATAATTGGTAACCCTTTTTATCCTCGAAGGACAAGACGTCAGTTGATGGATGAAATGGCCAATTCTGCATTTATTTCTCAAATTGAACCAAATAAAATTGGTGAAGCTATAGTTGATCCAGATTGGATCAATGTTATGCAAGAGGAGTTAAACCAATTTAATAGAAATAAAGTATGGTATCTTACTCTTAAACCAACTGATAAGTCAGTTATAGGAACAAGATGGGTTTTTAGAAATAAGCTTAGTGAAGATGGCCTAGTCATTAGAAACAAAGCTCGTTTAGTTGCTCAAGGATACAGACAAGAGGACGGTATTGATTTTGATGAGTCTTTTGCACCGGTTCCAAGACTAGAAGCAATCAGATTCTTCCTAGCATATGCATCATATAAGAACTTTAAAGTATTTCAAATGGATGTGAAAAGTGCATTTTTAAATGGAAAATTAAATGAGGAAGTATATGTTGAGCAACCCCCTGGTTTCGTAGATCATGTTTTACCTAATCATGTTTATAGGCTTAACAAAGCATTGTATGGTTTAAAACAAGCTTCTAGAGCTTGGTATGACACCTTAACCAATTTCTTATTTGATCATGATTTTGTTGTTGGAACAGTGGATAAAACCCTGTTTAGATTTGCTAAAGATTCCCATATATTACTTGTTCAGATATATGTTGATGACATTATCTTTGGGTCAACTAACTCCAAACTGTGTGAGAAATTTTCCAAGCTGATGCAAGATAGGTTTGAAATGAGCATGAAGGGAGAACTTACATTCTTCCATGGGCATCAAATCCGTCAGCTAGAAAACGGAACTCTCATCAACCAGGCCAAATACACCAAAGAATTACTGAAGAAATTTGGTTTGGAGAACTGTTCTGCAGCAGCTCATCCAATGAGCTCTTCAGCTAAATTGGACAAGGATGAAGGTGGCCAAAGTGTAGATGTTACAGCATATAGAGGACTCCTCGGTTCCTTGCTATACGTAACAGCTAGCAGGCCAGACATTCAATTTGTTGTTGGTGTCTGTGGCAGATTTCAGGCTGATCCTAAACTCTCTCAATTTACTGCTGCTAAACACATTCTTAAATACTTGAAGGGAACTCAAAATGTGGGACTGTGGTATCCGAAGGATTCCAGTTTCAATTTAATTAGTTTCGCAGATGCAAATTATGGAGGATGCAAAATTGATAGAAAAAGCACTAGTGGAACTTGTCAGTTCCTTGGAGATCGTCTAATCACATGGTTCAGCAAGAAGCAGACTTTTGTGGAAACTTCTACAGCTGAAGCAGAGTATCTTGCAGCTGGTAGTTGTTGCTCTCAAGTTTTGTGGATTCAACAACAGCTCAGAGACTATGGGATTGAGGCTGATGAATCTCCAATTTTCTGCGACAACACAAGTGCCATCGCAATATCCTACAATCCTGTTCTGCATTCTCGGACAAAGCATATTGAAATCAGGCATCATTTCATCCGAGAACACGTCAATCAGAAGCAAATTCGTCTTGAACATGTTCCTACTGATCAACAAACTACAGACATTTCCACAAAACCTCTTCCTGAAGCTATGTTTTCTCATTTTAGAAACATGCTAGGTCTTGTTGATCTTGATATATGTAATTATGTGCATAAATTGAGGTAGAACATATTGTTCAAAATGAAACTGAATAGATATGAAAGACGGAGGTCTTAACTTGTCCTAAGGATTCAGAGTTTGAGAAACACAGTTACTTAGATGAACATCTCCCTTAGTAGTTTCATCTTTATATGAAATCATTGTCTTGGTTATTTTAACCTGCTTGGTTAGACGGGTGCATCTATTAGACGGACACGTCTAATAGACGTTAGACGTTTTTACGTCATGAGCAAGAGGATGCTCAAGTCTAATCAAACACGCGTGTCTCACATGCTGTTATAGCATAATTAGACGTACACGTCTAATAGACTAATTTTCAAATAGAAGTTGAGAATGTAAAAAGTAGAATAAAACGTCTAACTACTAGTGTAATTAGACTCTTCATCTTCTGGCATTTAGGACAACTGTCCTTTAATGATGTCTGTTTAAGTTCTCTTTCCCGCCGAAAATTAAATCAGTCATTCCTCGAAAGAATTGAAGACACGTGTCTCTCAATATGCAAGAAATGACTAATATTTCTGACATCTTTTGCTTGTAAACTTAGTATTAGACGTTCTATTTCATGCTAACATTAAATGCTGTTTATTGAGAACTGTCTTTTTAAATTCTTGACGGTAGGAGCAATCATTAGTATTCTTCTTCATGATTAAAACCCCGATATTAATAGCTTCATTTACTCTAAAAGATAGAAGATCCTTGAAATCCCTCTTTCTCTCTTTAGAAGTCGAATCCTATGAGTCTCTCAAACCCTTGTTCTTCAAATCAAAATGCTGCCTTTCCGACCAAAATCGATTCAAGTGGATTTTCAATCCGTTTCCACTCTTGAATCTCCGGGCATGCAAAGGATGTTCGATTCTCTAAAAGCTTCAAGGCTGAGAAGATTCCTCACCCCTCATGAAACCTATCATGAACAACTTGTCAACGAATTCTTCCAAACCGCTAGCTTTTATCAAGATAATGTTATTGCTGGTGCAGTAATGGGCCAGATGGAATGGCTCACAGAAGAATCTTTTGGTGAGTTTTTCCATCTCCCAACAGAAGGTATTGATGATTTCTCTACCACTCACCCTAACCTCATGATTTCGATGTTAAAAGTCTTTTCCAATTCCCCTGAAGTAGATATTCATGGAAAGAAAAACCTTCTGAAGGTTGAATATACTCTTCTAAGTGATATCATTTATAAATCCCTTCTGTCTAAAGAAACCTCCTACAAGTATTGTACGAAGGTCTTTCAGATAATGGTGGCTATCACCAGGGGTGTTCCGGTGAACTGGACAAGCTTCCTCTTTGGGAATCTTGTCAGAATGGTTGTAGCTAGAAAGAAGATCTTCGGCATTGACGGTCCTCTCAGCTATTTTCTCTGTCATCGTCTGAACGAACCTGGTAAGAGTTTCCCACTCCCTTCTAAGATCCTGAACTACCAGAAAGTGGTATATTATATTCAAAGGGTGGAAACGCTCAAGTCTAAGAAACGAAAAATTGAAGACTCCAACTCCCCTCTAATTGCAGTCTTAGAGACATCTTAGGTTGAAGTCAATCCCGTCCAGAAGTTATGACCAGGAAGAAGAAGAAGACTAATGATTAAATGTCTTTTTGTATCTATTTTGAACGTTTTCATTATGTTTTTGGTAAACTTATCATGGTCACATTGAACAACGTTTTGAGTGTTTCTTCTGAAAATACTCATATGTGATTAACATGGATGTTTTTGAAATGATTACTTGCATGCTGCCTGTTTATTTATTTATTGGATGAATACATGTCTTGTTATGTGTATGGAGGTTTGCAATTTCTTCATCAAAAAGGGGGAAATTATTGGGTCAAATTATTTTGACTAAGTGTTGAAATAATTTACCTACTGATATTTTGATGATGAAATAATTTATGAGTTTTGATACAGGTGTATTAAGACAACATGTTATTAGACTTGGATCTAATGATTAGACCGATTTTGATATCCATTCGCATAAAATTAGACATAGGTCTAATGGAATTAGACGCACAGTCTAACGCATAAAGTTTGAAGAAGCGGGTGGCAAACGAAAAGAATGTTCTGAAATGGGCAAGAACTTCAGAGGTTGTTGAGGCTCTGAAGAGAAAAGATTTAGTGGAAGCTTGTCTATATGGAAAAGCTCTTTTCCAAATCTTCGAAGCCAGAAAGGCTAACTTCAATCCTGTTGAGAAAGGATCTGAAGTGGAAATGAAGGTTTTGAATAAGCTAAATGATATCTTGGACAGTTACGTCTCTGTAGCTTCTCGACACATTCATGGCGCCGATTGCTCTAGCGCAGAACCTCTCAATGATGATGAAGCTATGGATATTCCAGATGCTGAGATTGATGCTGATGAGCTAGATGCTGCTCTCTTGATCGAATTCGGGAATCTTTTGGCCGAAGAGAGACGCATTCTATATTAACCTATT
Source organism: Impatiens glandulifera (assembly GCF_907164915.1). NCBI lineage: Eukaryota > Viridiplantae > Streptophyta > Magnoliopsida > Ericales > Balsaminaceae > Impatiens > Impatiens glandulifera. Next base: position 38,706,849 of record NC_061864.1, on the reverse strand, counting down.
AAAGAGATTCCGAATGAAAAAGAATAAGTGATTGTCCTAGAGCCTGAACAAGCTCTTGAGATAAATGAAGAAGAAGTTCTTATAGAAGATGTGATTGAGGAGGCTGTTCAAGCCCCTATTGATGAAAATGAGATGATAACCCCTGTTGCGAGAACAGAGGTTGTTCAAGAGAAAGTGGTCGAGGTTACTCAGCCAGAAACTGTGAGATCTGAGGGGGAATCCCCCAAAGAAAAGAATGTTGAAGAAGGGAGTTTCTCATCTGAGGAGGAACAAGATCAACAAGCAACATTTATCAAGCCTAGTCTATTTCCCGACACCATTGTGGGAAATGTTCATGAAAATATCAACATTCCTCTTCACTACACTGGAAAATTGTATCTGAGATTTCAGAGAGCTGAAGAAGAAATTGAAGAAGAAGAGCGAGATGAAGCTGCTAGGAAAGCCGAAATGAATCAACCGGAGCAATCCTTGCAGATTCACACTAACTTTGAGCACTGAGATTTTGATTATGAAATGAGTTTTGATGCAGATGTATCGAAACAATATTTCATAAGACTTGGCTCTAATGAGGGTCATAAGACCGATTTTGGCATTCAATGCATAGAATTAGACGTACAGTCTAACTCATCGGAGTTAGACGTGTAGCCTAATGAATACATAGAATTAGACGTGCAGTCTAACTCATCGGAGTTAGACGTGTAGTCTAATAGATGTGTAATTAGACAGATGGTCTAATAGATACACGAAATTAGACGTAAGTCTAATGCATAGAATTAGACGTACAGTCTAACTCATCGGAGTTCGACGTGTAGTCTAATGAATGTATAGAATTAGACGTATAGTCTAACTCATCGGAGGTAGATGTGTATTCTAATGAATGTAAAGAATTAGACGTAAGTCTAATGAATACACGGAATTAGACGTACCGTTTAACTCAACGGAGTTAGACGTGTAGTCTAATAGACTTGTAATTAGACAGATGGTCTAATGGATATTCGGAATTAGACGTACATCTAACTCACCAGAGTTAGACGTGTAGTCTAATATATATACAATTAGACGGATAGTCTAATTTGTTCGGAATTAGACGTGTAGTCTAATTAATGAAAGTTAAACGTGCGTGTAACTCCTTCAAATAAGTCTGAGGTAGAACCGGAATTAGATGTGCAGTCTAACTAAGTGGAGTTAGACGTTCAGTTTAATGGTTATTGGATAATTAGACGTGTAGTCTAATTAATGAAAGTTAGACGTGCGTCTAACTCCTTCAAACAAGTCTAAGGTAGAACCGGAATTAGACATGCAGTCTAACTCAGTGGAGTTAGACGTGCAGTTTAATGGTTATTGGATATTTAGACGTGTAGTCTAATTAATGAAAATTAGACATGCGTCTAACTCCTTCAGACAAGTCTGAGGTAGAACCGGAATTAGACGTGCAATCTAATGGTTATTGGATAATTAGACGTGTAGTCTAATTAATGAAAGTTAGATGTGCGTCTAACTCCTTCAAACAAGTCTGAGGTAGAACCGGAATTAGACGTGCAGTCTAACTCAGTGAAGTTAGACGTGCAGTCTAATGGTTATTGTAATTAGACGTAAGTCTAATTCTATTAGACCAGGCGGTCTAATAGACATTATTATTAAAAGGAGATGTGTGATTTCAATAGACTGATTTTACAATCCGTCTAACTGAAATATGTCTAATGCTCAGTTTAAGTAGTATGCTTGAAGCTAGCATTTCTCCTACCCACGTGCTATAGCTGTACCCTACTCCTACTCAACTTTCTAGTGAAGATTAGTACAACAGCTATATGCAACCAACTAAGGAATGCCACGTAAGAGAATTTTCCTCACATTACTTGTTTTGCAAGTACATCCCAGATGGAATATTCGGCGCACTACTAGTGATGTATGACCACGATCCTTGTGCTCAGAACCTGCTGTGTACAATGGAGGCTTTCCAATGGAAGAGTGCCACGTATCATTCTAAAAGATTCGACCGTTAGCTCCTGCTCAGTATTAACAAATCTAAAGGACAACTGACAATCAGCCTTACGAATTTTCCGTAGAGAACGAACAAGCAATCTGATTTTGCAAAGAGAGAAACTACTCAATCATCTTGCTTACTAAATTCATACTGTGAAGCTGCTTTCTGATTGTACTATGTGTGAATCAAGAGAGAGCTAGAATCAAAACACCTTTAGCTGAGTGATATTCTTCATCTTGTAATTGAACAGAAAGTGTTATGTTCAATAGTGAGCTAAGTGTGTGTAAACTGTATTTGATTCGAATCATATTATACTGAATCCCTCCGGTGGTTGGAATAAGGGGTGACGTAGGAGAGTTTCTCCGAACATCCATTAACAAACTGCTGTGTTCTTTCATTTCTATCATCTTTTCATAATTCATCTTGTGCTTCAAACCCAAGTAAACAATTCCGCCTTGAATCTGTTTCAAGTGTTTACAAGATTTTGCGTAGAATAGAAAGCGAATTAAATCCCTAACAGGATTTCTTTCAAACCGTTTTTCATAATCCTTCATCCTTAGCCAGACCCCGTCTCTGGTGATAAAGCCGATCCTATCAAACTTATCTCTCAATTCACGTAGTGATTTACAAAATACACTTGAGAATAAAATATCTAATGAAAGAGTAAGTTGATTAGTTAAAGGGTTTATAACCTCTTCTTTAGGTAGGAAGAGAAAGGGAAAAGAGAAGAAATCAGAGGCTTCAAAGGGCTCTAAGGGCATTATGATATTGATCTTCCTGATAATTTCAAAAAGGGGAATAACCGGCTTGCAATCAAGGGGGAATATCAGGAAAATAGGACTATCAACTAGGGAGAGGAGGATATGAGTGAGCCATTATGAGAAATTTTGCTTTGTGTCTGTTAATAGGAAAGTTTGATTTTATAAAAAATCTAATTGGCTGAAATTTTTGCTAATCTTCCCGATCTTCTAACTAAGTTTTAACATCATAAAAAGGGGGGAAATTCTTTAGTCAATTAAAATGAACTTAAGAAATAAGTTTATTTAAATCAACATTGTTCTAATTATGAGCTGGGATTATTTTGATGATGTATGGATTAAATAAAATAAAACTTAGTTATGCACAAGAAAACGAATAAGACTAAATTGTGAAATTGTCGTTGTGTAGGTACAGATCTAAAGAAGACTGCCTATTCAGATGCTGTCTATCTCCTTTAGAATTGGTCTAAGAAGTGTGCATTGTTAGACGTTGTCTAACTACTTTAGACGTGGTCTAAAGGGAAACGCAGTTAGACACGGTCTAATTCCTTTAGACGTGGTCTAAAGAGAAGCGCAGTTAGACGCGGTCTAACTCCTTTAGACGTGGTCTAAAGGGAAGCACAATTAGACACAATCTAACTCTTTTAGATGTGGTCTAAAGGGAAGCGTAGTTAGACGTGGTCTAAAGTGAAGCGCAGTTAGACGTGGTCTAACTCCTTTAAACGTCGTCTAGAGATAAGCGTAGTTAGACGCGGTCTAAATCTTTTAAACTTGGTCTAAAGGGAAGCGTAGTTAGACATCGTCTAACCTTTTTAGACGCGGTGTAAAGAGAAAGTCGGAATGAAAAGAACCGTCAAATATATTAGTCATAATTTTAACATTGAGAGACACGTGTCTTCAAGTTATTAAAAATATGACTGTTCAATTTCTGGGAGGGAAAAGTACATGTGCAGCTAATGACAAATTGGACAGTTGTCCCACTCATCCGAAGATGAGGCGTCTAACTATACACGTAGTTAGACATCTATGCCATCTGCATGCCTCGCGTCTAAAATGGGTAGACGTCTTGTTTGAACAACGTCTTAACACAGTCATCTTCAGACGTTTAACATGCGTTTATTCTAACGACATCTAAATACACTTGTCTATAGACATCTAACATGCGTATGGTCGGACGACATCTAAACACGCTTTAGACGTCTTCCCTATATTTAGACATATAACCAAGCTTATATGCAAGTTGCTTAAGCAACCACTCGTGTAAGTACTTTCTTTAGATGACTAATCTAATTAGTCTAATTGAGACATCCGTCTACACACATTTGTCCAACCTCTTTAATAAAAAAGTTTCCCCCTCAATTTGTGCATAAATAATTAAATAACAATTAAATATTAATTTAGATATACAAGTTCCAAAATATTTCTAAAGTAAGAAAACTTAGTCTCGAAAGTGAATTCGTGAACACGTCTGCCAATTGTTGATTCATTGGGACATATTCTAGACAAATATACTTCTAACTATCATTCTCCCAGATGAAGTGGTGTTGGATTTCGATGTGCTTCGTTCGAGAGTGCAACACTGGGTTATATGTGATCGTTATGGCACTAGTGTTGTCGCAGAAAATCGGTGACTCGTCCGCCTCAATGTCGTAGTCCCTCAGCTGTTGTGTTAAGTTCAATGTATTAAGTATAAGTGTATAAATAAAAACTGAGTTGTGTTAATTTAACTTTGTGCATATTGAAAAAATCAAAAAGGAAAGTTGTCTGGTAGTTGATCAATTTCGGTATTTGATCAAACTTCAGTTTCCGCAAAGAGGCACTTCTGGTTTTTATCTCCAATGTGGAATTATATGGGATCGGTTTTATACATGAATGCGTCTAGTATTATATGAGATCGGTTTTATATAAATGCACTACCAATTTTATATAACTTTAGTATTTTATCAAGACACGTCCGGTAGTTTATCCAAATCGGTTTTTGGATAAACTCCTTTGGTCTTATATCCACTTCGGTTTTATATAAAGGTGCGTCCGGTGGTTTGTGAGATTCCAGTTATTATATCAAATCGGTATTTTATAGAATCGTCCAGTAATTTATCTAGATCTGTTTCTGAATATGCACTTCTGGTTTATTCTTACCCTCGGTTCTATATTCAAGCCTTTCGGTATTCTACCAGTTCTGTATTATATCAAAACATTTCTAGTGTTTTACTATTTCAGGACTATACAAGCGTTCCCGGTTCTTGATCAAATGTGGCATCTAATCAAGCATCCTTTATGGACAGTCTGATATAGAAACAAAACCGGATCTAAAAGAATGTCACGTTCTAAGACAATTCAAATCCTCTAATTGTGTACGTTCCTCGTACACCACATCCAATTTAATGAATATTTGACTTACTATCATCTAGTACAGACAAAATCAAAAGAGGATCTTTTCTGATGTACTATTATGGAACTCAACCAATCAAATTAGGACTCGTGTCCTCTAAAGAAAATATGTCCGTTGCATTTTGCCTATTTAAGAAGAGGAAAGATGACAATTCGCTTCACGACTCACACACGGTCTTCTCATCACTCTCTCAAACTCTCAATGTCCTAAAATCTTACAAGTTTACTAGAGTGTTAAAAGTTGTATTACATATTGTTCCTAATGTGTGAGTTTTAAGAAGTGTAAGCTGATAAAATTTATTTCTGGTCAATATAGTATGTGTTAGGAGTTCGAAAACAGGCAGTGTCTAAGTCTTGGTCTTCCAACTGGGTTTGTACATACTCATCTCATCTCGAATTTTTCATGCATCAACTTAGAGAATTTCTCACATTATTTAGGGTTAGTTGACCAAAATATGATATCATCAACATATACTTGAACAAGCAGAATGTGAGAATCTTTAACAAACCTAAACAGAGTTTTGTCTACTGTGCCAACAAAAAAATCATGATCAAATAAGATCTTAGTTTAAGACCATATAGAGCTTTGTCAAGTTTAAAAACATGATTTGGCAAGGAGTGATCTTGAAAGCTAGGCGGTTGTTCAACATACACATCCTCATTTAAAATTCCATTTAAAAATTTACTTTTCACATCCATTTGAAAAACCTTAAAATTATTAAAAGATGTGTTGGGAAAAATTAAAAACAACGTAAAAGCTATGAAACATTAAACAACTGGATTTTGTTGATGTTTAATTAGAATAAAGCTAGATGTTTATTTTGTTTTGTGCAGGTGCATAAGACTATGCTAACTTAGATGTGGTCTAAGCAGGCTAATTAGACGTAGTTAGACATGGTAGTATAACTCCTTTAAACTTGGTCTAAAAGGTAATTTAGTTAGACGTGGTAGTCTAACTCCTTTAGACTTGGTCTAAAAGGAAACGTAGTTAGACGTGGTAGTCTAACTCCTTAAGACTTGGTCTAAAGGGATGTGTTGTTAGACGAAGACGTATAACTCCTTTAGACTTGGTCTAAAGGAATGCGTAGTTAGACGAGGACTTCTAACTCCTTTAGACTTGGTCTAAAGGGATGCGTAGTTAGACGAGAATGTCTAACACATTTACACTTAGTCTAAAGAGATGCGTAGTTAGACGAGGACGTATAAATCCTTTAGACTTGGTCTAAAGGGATGCCTAGTTAGAAGAGGACGTCTAACTTCTTTAGACTTGGACTAAAGGGATGCGTAGTTAGACGAGGATGTCTAACTCCTTTAGACTTGGTCTAAAGGGATGCGTAGTTAGAATAGGACGTCTAACTCCTTTAAACTTGTACTAAAGGGATGCATAGTTAGACGAGGATGTCTAACTCCTTTAGACTTGGTCTAAAGGGATGTGTAGTTAGACGAGGACGTCTAACTCCTTTACACTTGGTCTAAAGGGATGCGTAGATAGACGAGGACGTCTAACTCCTGTAGTATTGGTCTAAAGGGATGCATAGTTAGACGAGAACATCTAAATTCTTTAAACTTTGTCTAACGGAGCACGTCTAATGCATTATTTTAGAAGCTGTCTAAAGAAAGCATACGTCTAACCACGATCAACTAGATGTCTTTTACTTCTTCTCCACACACTTCCGTGTAGTCTGACAAGCCATCTAATTATATCAAATGAACGAACGCCACATACAAAAATATCCTTCCAACTACATGTCTAGTACAAGACAACTTCAGAGGATATTCAGCGTAATAGAGTTGGGAAAAATATGTGTTGGGAAAAATTAAAAACAACGTAAAGAAAAGAGTTAGTTAAGTGAGAAGTAATTAACATAGAAATAAACAAAAGCAATGAAACATTAAACAACTGAATTTTGATGATGCTTATTAGAATAAAGCTAGATGTTTATTTTGTTTTGTGCAGGTGCATAAGACAATATTAACTTAGACATGGTCTAAGCAGGATAATTAGACGTAGTTAGACGTGGTAGTCTAACTCCTTAAGACTTGGTCTAAAGGGATGCGTTGTTATACGAGGATGTATAACTTCTTTAGACTTGGTTTAAAGGGATGCGTAGTTAAACGAGGACGTCTAACTCCTTTAGACTTGGTCTAAAGGGATGCGTAGTTAGACAAGGATGTCTAACAACTTTAGATTTGGTCTAAAGGGATGCGTAGTTATATGAGGACGTCTAACTCTTTTAGACTTGGTCTAAAGGGATGCGTAGTTAGACGAGGACGTCTAACTCCTTTAGACTAGGTCTAAAGGGATGCGTAGTTAGACGAGGACGTCTAACTCCTTTAGACTTGGACTAAAGGGATACGTAGTTAGACGAGGATGTCTAAATCCTTTAGACTTGGTCTAAAGGGATGTGTAGTTAGACGAGGACGTCTAACTCATTTAGACTTGGTCTAAAAGGATGCGTAGATAGACGAGAACGTCTAACTCCTATAGTCTTGGTCTAAATGGATGCGTAGTTAGATGAGAATGTCTAAATCCTTTAAACTTGGTCTAACGGAGCACGTCTAATGCATTGCTTTAGCAGCCGTCTGAAGAAAGCATATGTCTAACCACGATCAACTAGTTGTCTGCTACTTCTGCTCCACTCACTTTCGTGTAGTCTAACAAGCCAACTAATTATATCAAATGAACGAACGCCACGTACGCAAATATCCTTCCAACTGTCTGTCTAGTACAAGACAACTTCAGAGGATATTCAGCGTACTATCAGTTCAGTACGGCCACGATCCATTTGCTCAAAGTCTTCTGTATTCTAGTATTATGGGCGACCTTCTAATGGACACTTGACATGCGTCCATGAAGAAGATTAGACCGTTGGTGTCGCTTTACTACAAATAGATGTTCAAGGACAACGGATGAATCATCGAACCTTACTGATCTTACTTGCTACTAACTTAAACATTTGCTTAGTCATTCACTTTTGCTCCTACTAATTTCTATCATTCAAGATCAAGAGAGAAAATCAATTACTATCTAGGTTTGAGAATTAGATAACTTATTTTTCCAGTTCATTTTATAAGAATTTTCTACTCTGCTTTCGGTCAGCAGAGTATTGCCCTATTGATCCTTAACCAGAGTTGTATGTATTTACAAATTAACAGTAAATCCATTATCACACAATTGGATAATGTTAATAATGTTATAGCACAGGTTTTTAAGAAGTAACACGTTGTTGATGGTGAGGTTACCATGGATAATCATACCCTTACCCATGGTTTTACCCTTGTTATTGTCACCAAAAGTTATCTTAGGCCCTAAGCATTTTGTCACTTCGGCCAGTAGCCATCTATCTCCAGTCATGTGTTAGGAACAACCGCTATCTAGATACCAGATGGATTCCTCCAAGTAGCTGACCTTTTGTACCTATAAAAATATATATTTACAACTTTTTAGTAGCCACATTCACTTGGGTCCTTGGTTAATCAGCCCCTTGGGAATCTATATTTGAGTTATTTTGATGGATTTCCCATGTTGTGTTGTGATCAGTACGTAAGATTTCGGCTTAGCAGACGTCTTCCTACTAGCAGCTGTTCCATTAACCTTATAGGATGTTTTTTTTAAACTCCTTGACTTCCTGTCAGGTTTTGGTTTGCCAGACTTTCTGGCTAATCCCTTTTTAGGCTTCAACTAGCTTTCAATTGTCTTAACATAAGCTATCTAATCGTTTAAAGTTAAATCTTCACAGCTTGGATCAGTTATTTTATCAATTAAACTACTCCTGACAAAGCTTATTGGTTTAAGCTTGTCTTTCACTGAGTTTAACTTTTCACAAGACTTGTCTGGGATGGCATTGTCAAATTCTAAACCGGATTTGCATCCGGAAGACCTCATCATACTTATTTGTTGTCTGACTGTATCTCTAAACCTTGTCCAGGAACTGACCACATAAGTCAAACGTTGATTTTCAGAAAACAGTGCTTGAACCTTTTCTTTGATTTTCTCATTCTCAGATGAGAGCTTAATGTTGGGTCAAATTATTTTGACTAAGTGTCAAAGTAGTTTGACTATTGGAATTTTGACGATGAATGTATAGTTAAAACTCAATCTATGCGTGAAATTGTTTTTTGGTGTAGGTGTATCAAAAATAGGTTATATTAGACTTAGTCTTAATGAGATTCTGTTAGATTTTAAATTATGACCGAGCCTTTTAAGTTCTTTAATTCAAGAAACGAGTTCTTGATGATCGAGGCCGATGGTGGAATTCAACATTCAAGCGTAGCGGACATAGAATGAGAGGAGAATTCGGGGTTAGGGAGAGAAGAGCCGAAGGGAAGGAGAGAAATACCACTAGATTACACCTAGCGGTCCAAGAAGGGGGAGGAGGGCCGAGAGATAACTTAGAGCACCAAGTTCCAAAATATTCAATTCATAGCCCCAAAAAGTGGGGTGGGCATCACCATTTAAAGAGGCTGGTTTACCCAAGATTATTCGGTTACAACAAACTTTCAAAATAACAAAATTCAGTTCAAGAGAAATAAGAGAGAAAGTAAACAAAATAGAATTATTCCATAAAAAACATAAACTGGCCCATATGCACACTTGGGCCGAGAGATGGATGCATAAAATATTTTAGGACCGAGGTTTTTGATGAACAGACCGTAATAGATTCATTAGACCGATTTGGCATTAGATGCGTAGAGTTAGACGTGCAGTCTAACTAGCGGAGTTAGACGTGCAGTCTAACTAGCGGAGTTAGACGTGCAGTATAACTAGCGGAGTTAGACGTGCAGTCTAACTAGCGGAGTTAGACGTGAAGTCTAACTAGCGGAGTTAGACGTGCAGTCTAACTAGCAGAGTTAGACGTGCCGTCTAATTAATGAGAGTTAGACGTGTAGTCTAACTCTTTCAGATTAGTCTGAAGGGATGTAAAGTTAGACATGCAGTCTAAATAATGGAAGTTAGACGTGCAGTCTAACACCTTCAGATTAGTCTGAAGTGAATTGTAATTAGACGTGATGTCTAATCCCATTAGACCAAGTGGTCTAATGGATAATGCCATTAGACGGGGGCGTTTAATTTCATTAGACGAGGTCGTCTAAGTCAAATACGTCTAATGCTAGGCTTAAGCAGTTGCTTGAAGATAGCACCCGTCTACCCACGATCAACTAGTTGTACGCTACTCCTGCTCCACTTTCCTGTAAAGATCAGTACGACAGCCAGTTGCAACCAATTGATTAATGTCACGTAAGCAAATATTCTTCCCACTACTAGTTTTTGCAGAAATATCCTTGAAAAATATTTGGCGCACTACCAGATTGGTACGGCCACGATCATAGTACTCAGAGTCTGTTGCATACTGTGGAGGCGTTCCAATGGAAGCTCGCCACGTGTAATTATGAAGATTCGACCATTGGTACCTGTTCCTATTTAAAGATCCTAAAGGACAACGGAAGAATCATTGATCTATCGATACTCATATTATTCTATCTTAAACTATCAGCTGCTTTCTTGCTTTTATTGTGTGTTAATCAAGAGAGAGTTAGAATCAAAGCACTATATTAGTTGAGTGATATTCTTCATATTGTAAGTTGAACAGAGCTTGTTCTGTTCAACAATGAGCTAGTAGTGCGACTGTATTTGATTCGTGGAAAGTTTAGTGAATCCTTCCGGTGGTTGGAAGAAGGGGTGATGTAGGAGAGTTAACTCCGAACATCCATAAACAAACTGCTGTGTTGTTTCTTTCTGTTATCTTTTCATTCTTGGTTCTTAGCTTCAAACTGAAGCAAACATTTCCGCACTTGAATAGTTCAAGAGTTTGTAAGAGGTTGCGTAGAATAGAAAGTGATTTAAATCCTTAACAGGATTTCTATTAAATCGTTTTTTTGAAGTCGTCATCAATAGCCAGACCCCCGTCTCTATCGATTACACTGATCCTATCATTTAATAACTTTGTTTTCAAATTCTTTTGGTTCAGAAGTTTAAGATGAGAAGAGTTATCAGTTTTATATTTCAATCTTATTTCATTAAAAGATTCTGATAGTTCTTGTACTCAATGACCATGTCATTAAGTGCAGTAGTTAATTCATCTCTTGTAAACTCCTCAAAGGAGAAGTCAAATACCTCAGATTCTTCCTCTTCCATGAAGAATATAAAATTTTCATCATCGATGTCGTTGGATGATGAATCATCTAAGTCTCATTGGGCCCACTTGGCCTCGCTATCAGCAGCCATGAGAGCCTTCAGCTCTTTGTTGTTCTTCTTCTCATCTTTTCTCTTGTCATCACGCTTTGGCTTCCTGCATTACTCTTTCAAGTGTCCTAGTTTATCACACTTACAACACTTCAAGTTATCCTTATAGTTACTTTTATCATAATTTTTATTATTTGAAGAGCTTGAGTTAGGATTGCTCTTCTTCATGAATTTGTTGAATTTCTTCAGGAAGAGAGCCATGGCATCGCTGTTGATCTTCTCCGCAGTTGTAGCAGGTGGCTCCTCTACAAACACCTGCACCTTAGTTGAGATGATAGATGTGGAATGCTCCTATTTGTTCTTAGAGTTTATCTCAAACTCATAGGTCTTCAGATCGGCTATCAAATCATGGAGCTCCATCTTGTTGAGGTCTTTAAAATCCCTCATAGCCATCGTCTTAATATCCCACTCTCTAGGAAAAGCACGCATGACTTTGATCGAGACCTCTTTGTTGATGTAAGACTTTCCCAAAGTGGAGAGAGTAGTGATAATCTTACTAAATCTCTCAATGAATTTAGTCATCGTCTCTCTAAGACGCATCTTGATATTATCAAATTACTGTGTGCAACCATAAGTTAGTTTTTTCTAGTTTCCTCGTTGCCCTCATATAGTTGAGTTAGGTTCTCCCAAATTTATTTGGTAGTGAGGTAGGTGATGATCTTGTGGAACATGTTGTCATCCAATGTCTCTTATAGGTTGTCTTTACAATGTTGTCGAGGTTGTTCGTCATCTCATCTTCACTAGTTCATTTGCATCTTGCCTTCTCGATCTTTATCAGACCATTGGTGATGACAAACCACATGTCATCATCTATGAAAGATAAATGAGTTTGCACTCTTACTTTCCATCCGTTGTAGTTTTCCTTACAGAACATAAGAACTTTGTTGGTGGCAGCCATAAACATGGTTTTAGATCTAATGATGCTTGAGAATAGAAAATGAGGCTCTGATACCACTTGTTAGGATCGGTGTTAATAATAGAAACAGGGGTCTGGCTATTGTGAACAGCTTATACACTTCAATTCGATTTTAACTCTATTAAAACTTAAGGTCTGTTTCCATTCTTCACAAACTTTTGAACAAATTCAAGTGCGGAACCGTTTGTTATTTTGAAGCTTGAAATGAATAAATGTCAATGGAAGAAAGTAAAGAACACAGGGAGTTTTATGGATATTCGGAGATAAAACTCCTACGTCACCCCTTCTTCCCCAACAAGAAAGATATTCACTAGAAGACTTTGATCGATATAAAACACACTATACAAACCAATTCAGAAACTCAGTACTTAATTGACCGTATATTTTGAACTTCTAGCTAACTCTCTGTTGAACAGAACACCCTCTATTCAACTTACAACACTAAGATGTCACATAGAAAGAATAGTGAATGAATTATAGAATGATCTCTAGAAAGAACAATGAATGAATTACAGAAGGATCTCTAAACAATGTATACACAACGCTTTAGATAGAGAATATGACTTGATAGCAGTGAGCAAGTTCAACAAGCTAGGAAGAATGATTGAAAGATGGTAAGTTGGTAACCGATTCATCAAGAATGAGCACGTTAACAAGTGATTCGTTTTGGTTAGTGGTTAGTCTATTGTCCTTGGGATTCTATTTATATTTGAAGTGCACCAATGGTCGAAAATTCTTTAAAGACATGTGTCCTCCTTTTGTTGTACAACTGCCAATAGTACAAAGGTACATCAGACTAAGCATTAGGATTATGGTCGTACCATGGAAGGTACAACACATATTGGGAATTTTGAATATTGGAGAATGTGGCAGTAGTTCATTCGTTGTTGGAGCTGAGTTGTCAAACTATTGAAAATGGTAACTGTAGATGAGTTGAGTGGCGTAGTTAGACGCTCCTTTGGACGTCTGATCAAGCTAGATAACGTCTGCTTGCGCTCCATCTTTAGACCGCGTCTAAGAAGTAGTTAGACGACGTATAATTATTCTTGCTCTTTAGACCGCGTCTAACTGCGCTTCCCTTTAGACCACGTCTAAAGGAGTTGGACCGCCTCTAACTGCGCTTCCCTTTAGACCACGTATAAAGGAGTTAGACCGCGTCTAATTGCGCTTCTTCTTTAGACCGCGTCGATGATGTTAGATGGAGTCTAACTACACTTCCCTTTAGACCACGTCTAAAGGAGTTAGACAGCGTCGAACTGTGTTTCCCTTTAGACCACGTTTAACTGTGCTTCCCTTTAGATCACGTCTAAAAGAGTTAGACCGCGTCTAACTCTTCTTCCTTTTAGACCTCGTCTAAAGGAGTTAGAACGCGTCTAACTATAATTCCCTTTAGACCACGTCTAAAGGAGTTAGACCGCATCTAACTATGCTTAAATTTAGACCACATCTAAAGGAGTTAGACCGTGTCTAACTACGCTTCCCTTTATATTACGTATAAAAGGGTTAGACAATGTCTAACAATGCACATTCATTAAACCACGTCTAAAGGAGTTAGATGACGTCCAAATAGGCAGTCTTCTTTAGATCTGTACCTGCACAACGATAGTTTCACAGTTTAGTCTTATTCATTTACTTGTGCATAACTAAGTTTTATTTTAATTAATCTGCACATTATCAAAATAATGCCAACTCATAATTAGAACAATGTTGATTTAAATAAACTTATTTCCTAAGTTTAATGATGACTCTAAGCTTCAATTTGATTTCGACGAATGTTGAGATAAAGCAATTTAGAATTCTCTAAGTTTTTAATATCATATTTTAAGTCTAATTGGAGATTAACCATATTCTTAGTTCAAAGGTAACTTTAAATTCTCGATTGATTTTCTCTAAACAAAAGACTATATAATGAAACAATTGAATGTTTCTTGGGCACATGTCAACATCAATGTGAATTCATTGATTTGTATGTTGCTTGAAGTTTATTTTCCGAGTTCGAATTATGAATCCTTATACCAAAAGGAGTTCAAGAATGTAAAAAATGTAGATTAAGGATTCAGAGGGGAATTAGAACCCCATTTATGTCACAACAAAAATTAAGAATTTTCTCAAAAATAATGATATTTTTTAAATTATTGTGCATGAAAACAATGTTTTAGGAACACTTTCCACTAAAATTATTTTTTCTCAAAAGTGTTACGAATATTTTGAAAATTTTCATGGACGTCAAAAATAAATTTGAAGACCCACTTTTGAAGTTGTAGAGATCAAGATATGAGCATTTCAAATTACGTCATTTTTAAAATGGGCCATAAAATTATAGAAAATAATAATTCTTGAAGAAATAATATTTAGAACCATCCATGAATTTTTGGAATTTTTCTAAAATGATATAGTGGCTCCAATTAATAAAATAAGGTTGTTTGGTGTGAAAATGGAACAAAATTAACCATAAGGAATTTAAAATTTTAAAAATTTGAATTTTATAGCTAAAATTGGACATATATAAAATATGGAGGTCAAATTAGATGTGGAAAAATAGTTCAAGGGTTGAATTATTTTAGAGTTATTGAAAATAATCTAAAATTGGAAGTTTAAGGTTGAAATTGCACATATGTAGAAAGTCTAAGGTCTAATTTAATTCTTAATTAATAAATTAAATTTTAATTAAAGTTTCCAGACAAATATTAAAAAATTAGAACTTCGAGGGCCAAAATAAACATCCTTAAAGAGTTTAAGATTCCGAAAAAGACAAAGATAAAGAAATGAACTAAAACCATTCGTCGTCCTCTTCCTTGTCATCGTGTGTCTCGCCAAGTTTGGATGCAACATAACCTTCTGCAGAGATTTCTTACTTGAACTTGCCTACTTGGAAGTCACCCGAAACACTCGGAGAATAACATAAGGCATGTGGTGACGAAAAACAGAGGCGAACTCTCTTTTCCAATTTTGACTTCATGTTTCTGATGGAGGCTACATCTCACTTTTCTATGTCTTTAAGTAGAGGAGCTCATCATCTTCAGAACTCATAGACTCCATAATCATCGTCAATTAGAGAATCGGTTCATAAAAAAGAAGAAAAAGAAAATTAGAGGAAGAATCCACTACGGTTCGAGATTCCAGTAAGTAGTTTCTGTTTGGGAATTTCATGTCTTTATTAAGGCATCTTCATATTGATCTTTAGTAAGTAGTTTTAAATAAGTCTTCACTATGATTTGGAGAGGATAGAAGTCTTCGCTACAATCTGGAGAGGATCTGGTGCTCATCTGAAAGACTACTCAATAGTGTCTTTTCCGACGACCAAAATTAACAAAATCCGGTGAGATTAGAACATTGGATTTGAGGCAAGTCAAAACCTATCCTCTTCATAGATAGACTAAATCTACCTAAGGACTTCTAGCAACTAGGTTAAACCAATCCATCAAACGACATTTAAACAATTTAATAAAACTAAAAATTTACTTATTGTACTGATCATATGTTAACTTACCATCGATGTACATAATGGACGACTGATATATGTCTTGGAGTCAGGGTATATAAGTAACTTACCTAAATGTGCAAAATAAAGAATAACAAATGGAGAAGAAGAGTTCACTGGAGGATATGCAGTTCTCATAGGAATCACCTTCAATGTGTTATTGATTTGGTCTAACTAGCTCTCAATTGTGGTTTTCTCTCGAACGTGCTCTAGATTTTTTCAAAATGATAAATCGTACCTCAAATGAATGAGTTATATCCTTAAATACCCTTAGGAAAGGGTATCATTGGAAATTGGGATTTTAGGAGACCGGTAAACGAGTTAAAGCTTGGGTGTTGCTTGTTATCAATTGAATGACAACTCAAATATCTTTCCAATGGTAACCCACTTGCACTAAATGGTCAAGTATGTTAAAATATAAGAATTTTCAAAGTAACATCAAGCTTCAGTTCGCTCCAAGATTGAAGTTGTTGTGATTGCATCTTGTTGTCGGGTTGCCTAGACCACCTTAATCGTCAAATGGAGACTCGGGACCGGTACCATTCGATCATGTTGTGTATTAGCTTTCTAATCATAGATAGTAAAACTAATATAAAGAATTTTTTTTTGTCAAGTTTTGAATTTTTATTTTGATCCTATTTTGTTCGGATTGTCTTGCACCGCCGATCTCTTGGGCTTAAGAAGTTCGATTATAATTTTTATTCAAATGAGGCCTTATAGAGAACCCTTGAAAGTTTCCAATAAAATCCAATATCATCTAAAATCATCGAGTATAGAGATCTGGGTGCATTTTTTAGTTTGGTGATCTTTGTTAAACCTCCATAATCAAACCAATGCAAAAACTAGCATTTTTAGGCCTTTTTCAAATATAGAACGTCGGACATTAGCATGAAGTCACCAGATTATTTTAAATAAGCCTAGACGGACGAAAGCTTCTTGTGTTGAGTTCCGCTGACTTGTTCTTGACCCAACCAGTTTGACTATATTTTCACACTTTTACCCTTTTGAGAGCCTCCTAAACAAAATTGTCAATAAAAATATTATACTCAAAAATTTTAATTTTTCGAACTCGTTAATTAGAACGTATCAAGCACCCGAATTCCAACATCGTATGAAAATTGGCGTTTGGATGTAAAAAAGCCTAAAAATAAGTGTTAGGTACATTTTTTCCTACAATAAAATTATACTCAAAATTCATGATTTCCCAAATTAGTCAATCTGAAGGTGTTGGATCATCTGAAGCTTGAGTGGTTTTGGAAATTGGCATTAAGACCGATATTCAATGGTTTTCATTTTGCGCAAATTCTCAAAAGTGTTACTGAGGTTTGTTTTCTTGGTCCAATAATCAAGTATTATTATCATATTAGATCAGGATGGTTCATTTTAATTTTGAGGTGTGTACAAAATGTCCCTCTTCAACAAAGTTTGGAGTAAACAACATCTTTGTAAATCCAATATGTAAATATTTTTCTTGAGAAAAAAAAGACAACTTGGAGTCGTGCATTTTCTGTTCTGCCTAACCTTACTTGGGGAACATATGATTAAAAAATCATGCGTAATTGTAGTGAAGTTCGTGCAAAGTACCTGTAAGAAGTGTCAATACATGCAAGCATAATTTAATTGTATTTAAAGTATGGGTACATAACTTGTTGCATTTTAATTTCTTGTAGGGTCATAGCAAGCTATCATACAATCATGTATTCTCATGTAGAGACTCCGCATACATCCAAAATTGTTTTAAATTTTGGAGTTCAAAATCGTTTTAAATTGTTAACAGGAATGAATAGTATAATCTTCCACATGAACAAACATGAAATATAATTAGAAAATCTAATAAACACAATATCGATATTAGACTATATAAATCATGAAGTTTCCTATTATGCCACCAAAATTTCTCAAACCTTGAAACATTTAGATTTCTTTATCGCATTTTGCAAAAATGTGAAATTCTTGAATTTATTTGTTGTATTCTGTATAAGTGTGAAACCCTTCAATTTCTTTGTCGTATTCGGTATATTTGTGAAAAACTTTTATTTTTTTATGTCTTAATTTGTATATTTAATTTAAATTAGTAATAAATCCGTATACTTATTATTGCATAAATGTAGGTGTAAGTTTGAGACTTCATTATTATTTAAAAAATAAGTAATTTAATTTTCTTTTGTAATGATTAATTTTGATAGTATATATTTTGTGAGAGAAAGTAAATGGAAGTTGATTATTAATAATTATAAATATTAAATATTAGGGTTAAACTTACATTAAACCAAATATAATATCTAATCTATTTAGAATAATAAACAAATTTGAAAGTGAGACTATCTAACCAACTTAGAATATATTTTTCAAATGAATTTATTTGTTTATATACTTTAATATTTAAATAATAAATCAATATTTTATTCTTGTATAGTAATATAAAAAATTAATTAGTTAGGTAACTACAATATTTGAAATATTTATTAAAGAGGCTTACAAATTTTGGATAGAAATAAACATTTATTTGTTTTATTTATTTCAGGAATATCTCTTATTAGTGGAGAAATATTTGTTATGATTTTAATTCAAGTGGTGAATTTAAAAATATTTATTACTAAAAAATAGATTATATAAAAAAATTCAAAATATTAAATTAATAGAATAACATTATTTATTGATTATTTTTATATTGGAAATAGATAAATGCACAAACTCCTTACATATATTATGTGAACATATTTAAGAATAAATAATGTAATATGATCTTCTTATACAAAATAAATTAATGATTTTTGGTATCTTATAAATGGGTAAAAGTATAATTAGAATAATTGCTTCTATATCTTGGATTATGGATTTTAATTATTAGCTTTAACCATTGAAACCATTTTAATTTTTCTTATGTTTAATTTGATATATTTTTTTATGGTAGGAATTATAATATACTAATTAACAGAGAGATAATATACTATTTTTAATATTTTTTTATATTTTTTTCTTATTTTTAGCTTGAAATAAAAAATTATTACTAAATATTTTATAAACTCTAATTCAAACGTAATGGACGAATGGTTCTCTTCTTGATTTATTTTCAATTTTTTGATTAAACAAAATTAGTACAAAATTTATTTTATCTGAATTTATAAATATAATTGTTCAGCATTAATATAATCTTATTTAGAGAGAACTATATTAATCTAGATTGAACAACAATAACCCATGTTTGTAAAGTTAATATAGATGATTGATAAAAAAAAAATAATAGTAACGGAAACATTTTACTTCTAAATTACCCAGAATTACCAGAGTATTTTAAACGATATAACAAAGAGGAAATAATAAACAAAATTAATGTAAATACAAATTGCTCCTCGTTTTACAACACGAGGAATGATCTTGACCTGCATCATTAAGATCCTTGAAGTTCTCATTCTCAATAATTTTTGTTTATATCAAATAACAATTAATCTGCAAAATCATTTCATAAGATTCCACCCCATCCCTCTCAAGGAAATCAGGATGCTGACACAATCAGTCATACTTAAGAATCTTATTAAATGTAGAGTAGAACATAAATTCATACAATAATGTTATTATTAAGAAATAAAAAGTTAGACATGAAATACAATAAAAAACATACAAGTTGTTGAAGTTTATAAAACGATATGTATTAATATTAAGTTATATGTTTATGATGGTTTATATAAAAATATTACAAATTAGTTTGATTAAGATAGATATGAATTGGATGTTTTGAAACATAAAACACAAGTATATAAAAATCTTAGTAACTTATAATAAGTCTATATAAGCAATCATAAACATGTAACTTATTATTGATTCTTTTTACCTATCATAAACCTCGAAAATATATTTATGTTTTATATTATTCGTCTAAAATGCAAAATACTTGCCTATTAATTTTTGATAAAATCATTACTAATATGCCACTCTTTAACTATTTTAATTAATAAAATCTTTTAAAAATAAGAAAGTTGTGATAATAAACGGAAACAATTTAATTGACTAAAACAAGATAAAGAGTACAAATATGTTTTTCTCGAGGAATAATTGTGTCCATCAAATGTTGATTCTAAGAATGAAAAAATCGTTCCATTAACAAAGTAAATTCACTTTATACTAAAAGAAGACAATTTAAATAAATTAATATACAATATTTCTGATTTTATGATTAATTAATATGATTTATGTAATCAATTAATAAAAAATAAACTCTTTATTTAGATAAATACATGTTGGGTCAAATTATTTTGATTAAGTGTTGAAATAATTTATCCCCTGATATTTTGATGATGAAATAATTTATAAGTTTTGATACAGGTGTATTTAGACAAACATGTCTTCAAACTTGGATCTAATGAGGGTCATTAGACCGATTTTGATCTCCATTCGCATTAAGTTAGACGCAAGTCTAATGAAATTAGACGCTCAGTCTAACTCAACAGAGTTAGACGGGGCAGTCTAATAGACGCATGAATTAAACGTGAGTCTAATAGAATTAGACGTACAGTCTAACTCATCGGAGTTAGACGTGTAAGTCTAATAGACGTGTAAAGAATTAGACGGGTAGTCTAATGAATACACGGAATTAGACGTACAGTCTAACTCATTGGAGTTATACGTGTAAGTCTAATAGACGTGTAAAGAATTAGACGGGTAGTCTAATGAATACACGGAATTAGACGTAAGTCTAATAGAATTAGACGTACAGTTTAACTCATCGGAGTTAGACGTGTAAGTCTAATAGACGTAAAGAATTAGACAGATGGTCTAATGAATACGCGAAATTAGACGGGTTGTCTAATTAATTGAAAGTTAGACGTGGGTCTAACTCCTTCAGATAAGTCTGAGGTAGAACCGGAATTAGACGTGGTAGTCTAACTCAATGGAGTTAGACGTACCAGTCTAATGGTTACGAAATAATTAGACGGGTTGTCTAATTAATTGAAAGTTAGACGTGGGTCTAACTCCTTCCGACAAGTCTGAGGTAGAACCGGAATTAGACATGGTAGTCTAACTCAGTGGAGTTAGACGTACCAGTCTAATGGTTACGTAATAATTAGACGGGTTGTCTAATTAATTGAAAGTTAGACGTGAGTCTAACTCCTTCAGATTAGTTTGAGGTAGAACCGGAATTAGACGTGGTAGTCTAACTTAGTGGAGTTAGACGTACCCGTCTAATGGTTATTGAAATTAGACGCGAGTCTAATTATATTAGACCAGGCGGTCTAATAGACGCTTTTCATTAGAAGGAGTTGACTTATTTCATTAGACTAATTTCTCCAAATCCGTCTAACTGAAATACGTCTAATGCTTTGTTCAAGCAGTACGCTTGAATTTAGCATTTCTCCTACCCACGTGTTATAGATGTACCCTACTCCTGCTCCACTTTCCTGTGAAGTTTAGTACAACAGCTATATGCATCCAATCAAGGAATGCCACGTAAGAGAATTTTCCTCAGATTACCCGTTTTGTAGGTACATCCCTGATGGAATATTCGGCGCACTACCAGTTCGGTACGGCCACGATCCTTGTGCTCAAAACCTGATGTGTACAATAGAGGCTTTCCAATAGAAGAGCACCACGTATCATTCTTGAATATTCGACCGTTAGATCCTGATCAGTATTTAACCAATCCTTAGAGCAACGGACGAAACATAAGCAACCTAGTTAATTTCCGAACGACCAAGCATTCTGATTTTGCAAAGAGAGACTACTCAATCACCTTGCTTACTGAACCTATTCTTGAAGCTTCTTTCTGATTGTACTGTGTGTAAATCGAGAGAGAGAGCTAGAATCAAAACACCATTAGCTGAGTGATATTCTTCATTTCCTTGTAATTGAACAGAAAGTGTTCTATTCAATATTGAGCTAAGTGTGTGTGTAAACTGTATTTGATTCTCATCATATAGTGAATCCTTCCGGTGGTTGGAAGAAGGGGTGACGTAGAAGAGTTTCTCCGAACATCCATAAACAAACTGTTGTGTTCTTCATTTTCTGTCATCTTTTCATATTTCGTCTTGTGCTTCAAACCCAAGTAATCAATTCCGCCTTGAATCTATTTCAAGTGTTTACACAAGTTTGCGTAGAATAGAAAGCGAATTAAATCCCTAACAGGATTTCTTTCAAACCGTTTTTCATAAGTCTTCATCCTTAGCCAGACCCCGTCTCTAACGATAAAGCCGATCTTATCAATTGGTATTAGAGCCTTGTTTGTATTCTCAAGCATCAAGTTCCCAAAGCATGTCTTGCATCAATAAAATTCCTCTTTTGTCAAAGGACAACTATGATTTGTGGATGATAAAGATGCAAGCTCACTTGGCTGCTATTGACTATGATATGTGGAGTGTCATCACCGATGACCCCATAAAGATCTCAAAGCCAAGAATTGAGTGGACCACTGAAGATAAGGTGACAAACAACCTAGATAATGTTGCTAAAAACATCCTGTTTCAATCTCTCAACACAAATATGTTCTGTGAGATTAAGTCCTGCTCTACTGCCAAAGAAATATGGGATAAGCTCAGCCATATCCATGGAGTGAGCCATCAAACAAAGAACAACCAGAACACATTCATGTGTAGTCAGAACAAATCCAGATGAGCTGACAGTGATACTGAGGTGTTTCTCACCGAAAAAGAGAATGAAGCTGTAACATGCCTAATTGCAGATGACCAATCTAAGGTAAATGATATCTCTGCACCAGAATTTACAAACGAGGAGATAACTAATGCACTCAATGACATGGCTATTGAGTACAAAAAGTTAGCTCACTCTTTTTATGAAATGAAAGTTAAATATGAATCAACTGTTCCCTTCTCAAAGCAAGAACCCGAATCAAATGTTTTTGATGAAAACTTAACAGAGATCTCATCCGAGAATGAGATGTTCAAGGAACAGATTCAAACTCTTTCATCTGAAAACAAGAGACTGAACTACATAGTCAGTGCATGGACAAGGTCTGGTGATGCTGTCAAATATCAGATTAGCATGTTGAAACCTGCTGGATTTAGATCCGGATTGGGATTTGATGGCAATGATCCTAACCTGTCCTGTAAAAAGTCAAAGCCAAATGACAAACTTAAGCCAATAAGTTTTGTCAAAGGAAGTATGACTGACATTGAATCTGACCCTATTCATGAAGAAGTGACTTTTAAAAATGAAATAATTTATGTTCCACCAACTATTAGCTGACTTAAGAATAAGCTTAAAAAGGCTAATAAGTCTGGTAATTTAAAACCTGACTCAATGTCAAGGAGTTTTAAAAGAAAATCTTCTTCAAAAAATAAAGGATCAGTGGCTAGTAGGAAGTCATCTGCTAGTCAAAAACCTATGCATTAATCACAACACAGAATGGGAAATCCATCAGAATAACTCAAATATGGATTCCTAAGGGACTGATTGACAGAGGATCCAATTGAATATGGGTACCAAAAGATTGTAAATATTTATTTATGTAGGTACAAATAAATGAAGGACGAGAGGAATCTGTATGGTATCTTGATAGCGGATGTTCTAGGCATATGACTGGAAACAGACGACTTCTCACTGATATATCAGACTGCTCTGGACCTAAGATCACATTTGGTGACAACAAGAAGGGTAAGACCATGGGTAAGGGTAAGATTATTCATGGTAACCTAACCATTAATGATGTGTTGTTAGTTGACAACTTGTGTTATAACTTAATCAGTATTAGTCAACTATGTGATAATGGTTTGTCAGTAGATTTTCAAACTCATGCATGTTTAGTTAAAGACCAAGAGGGAAACATCTTATTAACTGGAAGCAGAGTAGAAAACTCATATAAAATGAATTGGCGAAAAGAAACAGCTTATCGTATGTGCATGATTGCCAAAAATGATCAGAAATGGTTATGGCATAAACGTTTGAACCACTTGAATTTTAAAACCATCAACAACATTTGTTCAAACAATTTAGTTATTGGTTTACTTAACCTTCAGTTTTCAAATGACAAGATTTGCACTGCTTGCCAATTAGGCAAACAGGGCAGATCATCGTTCAAAAGCAAAGGAAAATCTCAATCCAGCCGTATCCTAGAACTTTTACATATGGATCTTTTTGGTCCAATTCCTGTAAAAAGTGTAGGAGGAATGAGATTTGCCTTAATTGTTATTGATAATTTTTCACGTTTTACGTGGGTTGCATTTTTTCCATCAAAAGATAAAACTACTGAAAATTTGATCAGAATATTTAGAGGCATTCAGAATCAGAAATCTCTAAATATCTCATGTATTAGAAGTGATCAAGGAACTGAATTTACAAACAGATACCTATCATCTTATCTTGAGGAGAATGGAATTAGGCACAAGTTGTCTAGTGTCGGAACTCCACACCAAAACGACATTGCTGAAAGAAGAGTGAGAACTCTGAAAGAAGCAGCGAGATCTATGCTTGCTGAATCAGATGTTCCTCAGAGGTTCTGGGCGAAAGCCATTAGTATTGCTTGTTATACTCAAAACCGGTCAATTATTAAAAAACATTTTGATAAAACTCCCTATGAATTGTATTATGGGAGAATTCCCACAGTTTCTTATTTTAAGATATTTGGATGTAAATATTTTATCCATAACAATGGAAAGGTTTATTTAACTGCTTTTGATGCTAAAGCAGATGAGGGATTTATGTTGGGATAATCATCAGTATGCAAGGCTTACAGAGTATACAACAAAAGAACTCAGACTGTTGAAGAATCCCTTCATGTAATCTTTGATGAGCCTGTTGAGAGAAAATCCAAAGAACCCATTGATCTTGCTGACAGACTGCAAGCGGCTAGTCTTGAGTCTATAAGTGAAGAAGAAGAAACTTTGGACAAACGGATGGCACTATCTGATCCTGTGGCTGATCCGGTTGAAGTTCAACCAGACGTAAAAAATCCTGTTCAACAAGAAGTTGAAAGTTTGGATGTCGCGGTGTCACCGGTTCAGATGACCAATCCTCTTGGTTCCAACTTCAGATGGAACAGAAATCATCCACCGGAACTAATAATTGGTAACCCTTTTTCTCCTCGAAGGACAAGACGTCAGTTGATGGAAGAAATGGCCAATTCTGCATTTATTGTTAGGATTTGTATCTCCCAAATCCGACCTGCTTGAAAACAATCGGTAAAAAACACAAGAAAGAAGAACACAAGAACACACAGATTTATAGTGGTTTACTCAAATTGAGCTACATTCACTTCAGCCACCACCAGATTTACTATGAAGAAGAAGGAATACAGAGTTTTTGCCTCACACTTTATCTCTCTAAAATTTTGTCTCACAATGTAAACCCTTAATAATCACATATTTATAGGGTAAACATTCAGGTAATAAACCTAAATAACTTTGGTCAGGCCCAAGCCCAAAACCAAAAAAAGATAACCCAATAAACTCTAATTAACAATGTAGAATTTATTATAAGTGTAGGCTCCATAACTCAACAATCTCCCACTTGGAGACTAACTTCATCATCTCTCGATCGGTAGTGGCTTTTCATTCGGTGTCTTAAAGAAGAAGACCAACTGAAGTTACACAACTTTAGTTTCTCAATTGTCACAGCTTTCAGCAATATATCAGCTGGATTCTCACTCCCGGGAATCTTCTCAAGAGCTAATACTCCATCTTCTAAAGCTGACCGGATGAAATGATAACGAACCTGTATATGCTTCGTCCTGCCATGATAAACATGATTCTTTTCCAAATGAATGGCACTCTGACTGTCGCATCGCAACACACTTCCCTAACAACTCCCACTGCATGTGTTATGTCTGGTCTTGTGCAAACCATCGCATACATAATACAACCAATGGTAGAGGCATACGAAACTGTTGCCATGTAATTTTTCTCCTCCTCTGTTGAAGGCGACTGATCTTTAGATAGTCTGAAGTGACTAGCTAAGGGGGTAGTAACTGGTTTTGCATCATACAAGTTGAACCAGCTAAGAATTTTCTTCACATATTCTTCTTGTGAAAGCGTGAGAACTTCTTCATTCCTGAAAATTCTCATCCCAAGGATTTGCTTAGCCGCACCCAAATCCTTCATTGCAAACTTTTCAGACAACTCTTTCTTGAGCTTGTTAATCTCATACAAGCTTGCTCCAGTAATCAACATGTCATCAACGTAGAGAAGAAGAATAATGTACCATTTATCAAACCTCTTAATATAGCACTAATGATCAGCTTCACACCTAAAAAAATTGTTACTTTTCATGAAGCTATCGAACTTCTTGTACAATTGCCTTGGAGCCTGTTTCAAACCATACAGACTCTTCTAAAGCTTACACACAAGCTCATCTTTTCCTTTGATTTCAAATCCTTCTGGTTGTCGCATATAAATCTCTTCATCTAAATCACCATGAAGAAAAGCATTTTTGACATCCATTTGTTGAAGATGAAGGTCTTCTTTCACAACCAAACTCAAAATAGTTCTGATTGTCATTAATTTAACTACTGGAGAGAAAATCTCATTGTAGTCAATACCTTCTTTCTGTTGAAATCTTTTCACAACCAACCTTGCCTTGTACCTCTTGGTTTTATCATGTTCTTCTTTAATCTTGAAGATCCATTTGTTGTGAAGTGCTTTCTTTCCCTTTGGTAGCTCAGTGAGCTCCCAAGTCTGATTCAACATCAAAGAGTCCATCTCATCTTTCATAGCAGACTCCCACTTAATCGATTCATCTGATTGTATTGCTTCCTGATAACATTCAGGTTCACCTCTATCTGTCAACAAGATATAGTTCAGAGATGGAGACCACCTCTCAACTGGTTTTCGATTCCTTGATAATCTTCTCAACTGTATAACCGGTGTTTGCTGATTTACCTCTAGGGCCACGTTCTCAACCATTTCATCTTCAACAATACATTGTTCTTATTCGACAACCGGTATATATTCAGCTGAAAATTGTCTCAAATCGACTTTACCAGTCTCTTCCAACTTGGAATCACCATCTGATGTCTTCCCAACACAATCTTTGTAGAGAACCTGTTCATTAAAGATAACATTTCTGCTACGAATGATCTTCCGATTTTGATTATCCCAAAAACGATAACCAAACTCGATATCACCATAACCAATGAAAAAATATTTATTAGACTTTGGATCAAGTTTGCTCCTATCACATTCATTAATATGAACATATGATAAACATCCAAACACTTTCAAATAAAAATGGTTTACCTTTTTATTGCTCCAAGCTTCTTCAGGAATTCTGAATTCAAGAGGAACAGAGGGTCCCCTGTTTATCAAATAGGCAGCAGTATTGATAGTTTCTGCCCAGAAAATTTTAGGCAGCCCTGCATGCAATCTCATGCTTCTAGCACGCTCGTTCAATGTTCGATTCATTCTTTCAGCTACTATATTCTCTTGAGGCGTTCGGGGAACAGTCTTCACCATACTGATCCCATTCTCAGCACAATACTCTTTGAAATCTGAATTGATATATTCACCTCCGTTATCGGATCTCAAGCACTTAACTTTCTGATTTGTTTCATTTTCAACCAAAGCCTTCCACTTCTTGAAAATAGCAAATACTTGAGACTTGTGCTTCATAAAGCAAACCCATACTTTTCATGTTGAATCATCTATAAAAGTCACATAGTAGTATGATCCGCCAATAGAAGAAACAGCTGCAGGTCCCCATACATCAGTGTGTACCAACTCTAGTCTTTCTTTCTTGAGCTCCTTCCCAGTTTTTAAGAAACTCACCCGTTTTTGTTTTCCAAAAATGCAGTTTTCGCATAACTGATGTTCAACATACTTCAGTTCTGGAATTTATCCTTTCTTCAAAAGAATTTTCATCCCTTTTTCACTCATATGGCCCAACCTGCAATGCCACAACTCACTGTTCTTCGAGTTATCAACTACAGTAGCAACTGTTTCTCAACAAGTTGAAGTCGTGTATAAAGTTCCAGTTTTGTGACCTCGAGCAACAACAATTGCTCCTTTAGTCACCTTCCACGCACCATTTCCACAACTGAAATTGTGACATTCTTCATTAACTTGTGTAACAGAAATTAGATTGCTCATTAAACCTGGAATGTGTCTCACCTTAGTAATCTTCCAAACAGAACTATTTGCCATCTTCAATTTGATGTCACCAATGCCAAAAATATCCAGTGGCTCACCATCTGCGAGATAAACTTTCTCACAGTTTCCAGCCACATAATTCTCCATTAATTCTTTGTGAGCAGTGGTGTGGGAAGACGCTCCTGAGTCCAAAACCCATGAATCTATCGAACTATCAACAGACAGAAGTAACGCATCAGTGACAGATTCTAAAACAACGTTGGCTGCATCATTTTTATCATCACCGTTTTTCTTCGGTGCTTTGCAGTTCCTCTTCAGATGACCCTGTTTACCACAATTCCAGCACTCAAATGTCCTCCCAGACATGGACTGACTCCTCCTGCTCCTTGACATAGATCTTCTCTTACCTCGGTTGAAATTTCTATCATTTCCTCTACCCCTGTTTTCCACATTCAGAGCAGAACCTTTGAATGTTTCACCAGAATCAATTTTACGAACCTCTTTAGCAAGAATACGATCTCTAACTTCAACAAATTTCAGTTTAACATTTTCAACTGAATTACTAATTGCTGCCCTCATAGGTTCCCAACTATTTGGTAGAGATGCTAAAAAAATCAGGGCACTAACTTCATCCCCAAAATCAATCTCAACAGATAGCAATTGATTCACAATTGTATTGAATTCATTCAAATGAGTTGTGATAGAAGTACCATCAACCATTCTTAAGTAAAAGAGTCTTTTCATTAAGTGTACCTTGTTGTTAGCAGATTGTTTCTCATACATATCAGAAAGAGCTTTCATCAGACCCATGGTGGTCTTCTCCTTTGCTACATTGTGAGCAACCGTCTTGGCTAGCGTCAATCGGACAACTTCCAAAACCTGTCTATCAAGGAGTTTCAATTTAGCTTCATCCATCTTCTCTGGTTTCTCACTCAAAGGAACATTAAGCTTCTTTCAATAGAGATAATCTTCAATCTGCATTCTCTAGAAGGGATAATCTGTCCCATCAAATCTTTCAATCCCATGTCATATACTGTTCTCACTTGCCATTGTTTCCAATGCTCAGATCTAGCCTAGCTGCTCTGATACCAGTTGTTAGGATTTGTATCTCCCAAATCCGACCTGCTTGAAAACAATCGGTAAAAAACACAAGAACACACAGATTTATAGTGGTTCACTCAAATTGAGCTACATCCACTTCAGCCACCATCAGATTTACTATGAAGAAGAAGGAATACAGAGTTTTTGCCTCACACTTTATCTCTCTAAAATTCTGTCTCACAATGTAAACCCTTAATAATCACATATTTATAGGGTAAACATTCAGATAATAAACCTAAATAACTTTGGGCAGGCCCAAGCCCAAACCAAAAAAAGAAAACTCAATAAACTCTAATTAACAATGTAGAATTTATTATAAGTGTAGGCTCCATAACTCAACATTTTTTCTCAAATTGAACCAAAGAAAATTGGTGAAACTATAGTTAATACAGATTGGATCAATGATATGCAAGAGGAGTTAAAACAATTTGATAGAAATAAAGTGTGGTATCTTACTCCTAGACCAACTGACAAGTCAGTTATAGGAACAAGATGGGTCTTTAGAAACAAGCTTAGTGAAGATGGTTTAGTCATTAGAAACAAAGCTCGTTTAGTTGCTCAAGGATACAGACAAGAGGAGGGTATTGATTTTGATGAGTCTTTTGCACCGGTTGCAAGACTAGAGGCAATCAGAATCTTGCTAGCATATGCATCATTTAAGAATTTCAAAGTTTTTCAAATGGATGTAAAAAGTGCATTTTTGAATGGAAAATTAAGTGAGGAAGTATATGTTGAGCAGCCCCCTGGTTTCGTATATCATGTTTTACCTGATCATGTTTATAGACTTAAAAAACAATTGTATGGTCTAAAACAAGCTCCTAGAGCTTGGTATGACACTCTAAACAATTCCTTATTTGATCATGATTTTGTTGTTGGAACAGTGGATAAAACTCTGTTCAGATTTGCTAAAGACTCCCATATACTACTTGTTTAGATATATGTTGACGACATTATCTTTGGGTCAACTAACCCCAAAATATGTGAGAAATTTGCCAAGCTGATGCAGGATACGTTTGAAATGAGCATGATGGGAGAACTTACATTCTTCCTTGGGCTTCAGATCCGTCAGCTGGAAAACGGAACCCTCATCAACCAAGCCAAATACACCAAAGAATTGCTAAAGAAATTTGGTTTGGAGAATTGTTTTGCAGCAGCTACTCCTATGAGCTCCTCAGTCAAATCGGACAAAGATGAAGGTGGCCAAAGTGTAGATGTTACAGCATATAGAGGACTCATCGATTCCTTACTATATGTAACTACCAACAGGCCAAACATTCAATTTGCTGTTGGTGTCTGGCAGGTTTCAGGCTGATCCTAAACTCTCTCATTTCACTGCTGCTAAACATATTCTTAAATATTTGAAGGGAACTCAAAATGTGGGACTGTGGTATCCGAAGGATTCCAGTTTCAATTTAATTAGCTTCTCAGATGCAGATTATGCAGGATGCAAAATTGATAGAAAAAGCACAAGTGGAACTTGCCAGTTCCTTGGAGATCGTCTAATCACATGGTTCAGCAAGAAGCAGACTTCTGTGGCAACCTCTACAGATGAAGCAGAGTATTTTGCAGCTGGTAGTTGCTGCTCTCAAGTTCTGTGGATTCAGCAACAACTCAGAGACTATGGGATTGAGGCTGATGAATCTCCAATTTTCTGCGACAACACAAGTGCCATCGAAATATCCTATAATCTTGTTCTGCATTCTCATACAAAGCATATTAAAAGCAGGCATCATTTCATCCGAGAACACGTCAATCAGAAGCAAATCCGTCTTGAACATGTTCCTATAGATCAACAAACTACAGACATTTTCACGAAACCTCTTCCTTAAGCTAAGTTTTCTCATTTTAGAAACATGCTAGGTCTTGTTGATCTTGATTGACGTAATTATGCGCATAAATTGAGGGGGAACGTATTGTTCAAAACGAAACTGAACAGATATGAAAAACGGAGGTTCTAATTCGTCCTAAGGATTCAGAGTCTGAGAAACACAGCTACTTAGACGCACAGTTCCCTTAAGCAGTTTCATCTCTATATGAAATCATTGTCTTGGTTATTTTAACCTGCTTGATTAGACGTATACATCTATTAGACGGACACGTCTAATAGACGTTAGACGTTTTTACGTCATGAGCAAGAGGCTGCTCACTTCTAATCAGACACGCGTGTATCACGTGCTGTTATAGCATAATTAGACGCACATGTCTAATAGACTGATTTTCAAAAAGAAGTTGAAAATGTAAAAAGAAGAACAAAAACGTCTAACTACTGGTGTAATTAGACTCTTCATCTTCTGGCATTTAGGACAGCTGTCCTTTAATGATGTCTGTTTGAGTAATCTTTCCCGCCGAAAAATAAATCAGTCATTCCTCTAAAGAATTGAAGACACGTGTCTCTCAATATGCAAGAAATGACTAATATTTATGACATCTTTTGCTTGTACATTTAGTATTAGACGTTTTATTTCATGCTAACATTAAATGCTGTGTAGTGGGAACTGTCTTTTGAAATTCTTGACGGTAGAAGTAATCATTAGCTTTCTTCTTCATAATTAAAACCCCGGTATTAATAGGTTCATTCTCTCTAAAAGGTTAGAAGATCCCTGAAATCTCTCTTTCTCTCTTTAGAAATCGAACCCTTTGAATCTCTCAATCCCTTGTTCATCAAATCAACATGCTGCCCTTCCGACCAAAATCGATTCAGGTGGACTTTCAATCTGTTTCCACTCTTGAATCTCCGGGCATGCAAAGGATGTTCGACTCTCTGAAAGCTACAAGGCTGAGAAGATTCCTCACTCCTCATGAAACTTATCATGAACAGCTTGTCAACGAATTCTTCCAAACCGCTAGCTTCTATCAAGATAGTGTTATTGCTGGTGCTGTAATGGGCCAGATGGTATGGCTCACAGAAGAATCTTTTGGTGAGTTTTTTCATCTCCCAACAGAAGGTATTGATGATTTCTCTACCACTCACCCTAACCTCATGATTTCGATGATAAAAGTCTTTTACGATTCCCCTAAAGTAGATATTCATGGAAAGAAGAACCTTCTGAAGGTCGAATATGCTCTTCTAAGTGATATCATTTCTAAATCCCTTCTGTCTAAAGAAACCTCCTACAAGTATTGTACGAAGGTTTTTCAGATAATGGTGGCTATCACCTGTGGTGTTCCTGTGAACTGGACAAACTACCTCTTCGGGAATCTTGTTAGAATGGTTATAGCTAGAAAGAAGATCTTTGGCTTTGATGGTCCTCTCAGTTCCTTTCTCTGTCTTCGTCTTAACGAACCTAGTAAGAGTTTCCCCCTCCCTTCTAAGATCCTGAACTACCAGAAAGTGGTAGATTATATTCAAAGGGTGGAAACGCTCAAATCTAAGAAACGTAAAAGTGAAGACTCCAACTCTCTCGTAACTGCTGTCTTCGAGGCATCTTAGGCTGAAGTGTATCCCGTCCAGAAGATATGACCAGGGAGAAGAAGAAGAAGACTAATGATTAAATGTCTTTTTGTAGTTATTTTTGAATGTCTTCATAATGTTTTTGGTAAAATTATCATGGTTACACTAAACAATGTTTTGAGTGTTTCTTTTGAAAACACTTATATGTGATTAACGTAGATGTTTTTGAATGATTACTTGCATGTTGTCTGTTTGTTTATTTATTGGATGAATGCATGTTGTGTTGTATGTATGCAGGCTTGTAATTTCTTCATCAAAAAGGGGGAAATTGTTGGGTCAAATTATTTTGACTAAGTGTTGAAATAATTAATCCCCTGATATTTTGATGATGAAATAATTTATGAATTTTGATACAGGTGTATTAAGACAAACATGTCTTCAAACTTGGATCTAATGAGGGTCATTAGACCGATTTTGATCTCCATTCGCATTAAGTTAGACGCAAGTCTAATGAAATTAGACGCTCAGTCTAAATCAACGGAGTTAGACGGGGCAGTCTAATAGACGCATGAATTAGACGTGAGTCTAATAGAATTAGATGTACATTCTAACTCATCGGAGTTAGACGTGTAAGTCTAATAGATGTGTAAAGAATTAGACGGGTAGTCTAATGAATACACGGAATTACACGTAAGTCTAATAGAATTAGACGTACAGTCTCACTCATCGGAGTTAGACGTGTAAAGAATTAGACGGATAGTCTAATGAATACACGGAATTAGACGTAAGTCTAATACAATTAGACGTACAGTCTAACTCATCGGAGTTAGACGTGTAAGTCTAATAGACGTAAAGAATTAGACGAATGGTCTAATGAATATGCGGAATTAGACGGGTTGTCTAATTAATTGAAAGTTAGACGTGGGTCTAACTCCTTCAGATAAGTCTGAGGTAGAACCGGAATTAGATGTGGTAGTCTAACTCAGTGGAGTTAGACGTACCAGTCTAATGGTTACGTAATAATTAGACGGGTTGTCTAATTAATTGAAAGTTAGACGTGGGTCTAACTCCTTTAGACAAGTCTGAGGTAGAACCGGAATTAGACGTGGTAGTCTAACTCAGTGGAGTTAGACGTACCAGTTTAATGGTTACATAATAATTAGACGGGTTGTCTAATTAATTGAAAGTTAGACGTGAGTCTAACTCCTTCAGATTAGTCTGAGGTAGAACCGGAATTAGACGTGGTAGTCTAACTTAGTGGAGTTAGACGTACCCGTCTAATGGTTATTGAAATTAGACGCGAGTTGACTTATTTCATTAGACTGATTTCTCCAAATCCGTCTAACTGAAATACGTCTAATGATCTGTTCAAGCAGTACGCTTGAATCTAGCATTTCTCCTACCCACGTGTTATAGCTGTACCCTACTCCTGCTCCACTTTCCTATGAAGATTATTACAACAGCTATATGCATCCAATCAAAGAATGCCACGTAATAGAATTTGTCCTCACATTACCCGTTTTGCAGGTACATCCTTGATGGAATATTCGACGCACTACCAGTTCGGTACGGCCACGATCCTTGTGCTCAGAACCTGCTGTGTACAATGGAGGCTTTCCAATAGAAGAGCGCCACATATCATTCTTGAAGATTCGCCCGTTAGCTCCTGATTAGTATTTAAACAATCCTTAGAGTAACGGACGAAACATAAGCAACCTAGATAATTTCCGAACGACCAAGCATTCTGATTTTGCAGAGAGAGACTACTCAATCATCTTGCTTACTGAACCCATTCTTAAAGCTTCTTTCTGATTGTACTGTGTGTAAATCGAGAGAGAGAGCTAGAATCAAAACACCATTAGCTAAGTGATATTCTTCATTTCCTTGTAATTGAACAGAAAGTGTTCTGTTCAATATTGAGCTAAGTGTGTGTGTGAACTGTATTTGATTCTCATCATATAGTGAATACTTCCGGTGGTTGGAAGAAGGGGTAACGTAGGAGAGTTTCTCCGAACATCCATAAACAAACTGTTGTGTTCTTCATTTTCTGTCATCTTTTCATATTTCGTCTTGTGCTTCAAACCCAAATAAACAATTCCGCCTTGAATTTGTTTCAAGTGTTTACACAAGTTTGCGTAAAATAGAAAGCGAATTAAATCCCTAACAAGATTTCTTTCAAACCGTTTTTCATAAGCCTTCATCCTATAAATACATATTTTAGATTTTAGATTTATTTCCTTAAATATCTCATACAATATATTTTTATTCAGTAAACATAAATTTTAAAATATTATTTTACTAAGTAAGAATAACATATTTAGTACTATTAAACACAAAAAATTAATATAAAGATAAAATGATATTTATTTATTTTGAAAATAAAATATTATTAATATTTGATTATATATATATCAATTTAAATAAAAAACAATTATATTAAACTTGTTAAAATTATGCTTATTGTTTAGAAATAAATTTTATGTGTTTAATACAAAAATATATGTAAGTAACTTATTAATATGAATAATTTTTTT
The DNA here is from genome assembly GCF_907164915.1 of Impatiens glandulifera. Classification (NCBI taxonomy): domain Eukaryota; kingdom Viridiplantae; phylum Streptophyta; class Magnoliopsida; order Ericales; family Balsaminaceae; genus Impatiens; species Impatiens glandulifera. The sequence goes on along the minus strand of NC_061864.1, from coordinate 38,672,020 downwards.
AGATAGAGATATATTTAATATTTTTGATTAATTTCCATTTATTGCTCCTAAAATAATTTTTTATATAGTAAACATCCATGTTCAAATATCATTATGCTATATAAAAAATAAAATATTTAGTACTATTAAACATCATAAATTAACATAAAGAAAAAGTGACTTATATTTTAATTTTGGAAATGAAATATTTGATAACATATTAATATAATATATATATATATATATATATATGTCTATGTAAATATTGAATGTCAATTTTTTTGATTATACTCAAATATAACATATTTAATCGGAAAATTTTGAAATTGAGATTTAAAGTATTTTAAAATTAAGTGTTTCTTTTTTAGAATTATTTTAAAATGTAAAAGTTTATTTAATGTAACAGAATATTATATGTCAAACCTGAATAATATAAGCACTTTAGAATATAAATATTAATATTATATATTAAATTTAATTGAAATCTTTTTAAAATTATTAGTAGAAAAAAAGACTTAGGTGTACTTATTGGTTATCTTTATAAATCGTTGAGAAAAATATATAAATTAAATTAATAAACTACTAAATTAAAAAAAAAAAACTAGTAATATAGAATCATCTTTGTATTGAAGCCTAAAATTTAAATTAACATAAATGAATTGAATAATCTCCTACTTAAACAAACATGAAATATAATTATAAAATCAAATTAATTAAAATTATAAGTAGTTAGAATAAGGTATATGTGGTTTAGAATTAAAGCTTGTTAAAATTGAGAAAATATGTTTAAAAAATGAAAATTATAAACATAGTAAAATCTAATAAACACAATATCGATATTAGACTATATAAATCAAGAAGTTTACTATTATGCTACCAAAATATCTCAAACCTTAAACATTTCAATTTCTTTATCGTGTGAAATTCTTAAATTTATTTGTCGTATTCTATATGAGTGTGAAACTCTTCAATTTCTTTGTCGTATTCGGTATATTTGTGAAAATCTTTAATTTTTTATTATGTCTTAATTTGTATAGGATATTAATATATTTTATTTAAATTAGTAATAAATCCTTATACTTATTATGTGAATGTAGGGTAAGTTTGAGACTTCATTATTATTTAAAAAATAATTAATTTAATTTTCTTTTGTAATGATTAGTTTTGATAATATATATTTTTGTGAGAGTTAGTAAATGGAGGGTTTTTTTTTTTGTTAATAAGTGATAATCTTTTAAAACATGAAATGGTTAATTACAAAATTATAAGATTATAAATATTAATTATTGTTGTTAAACTTACATTAAACCAGATATTAAATATATTTTTCAAATAAATTTATTTATTTATAAAATTTAATATTTAAATAATAAATGAATGTTTTATTTTTTTCATAGTAATATAAAAAATATTAATTAGTTTGGTAACTACTTCCCCTTAGATCACGTCTAAAAGTGTTAGAACGCATCTAACTACGCTTCCCTTTACACCACGTCTAAAGAAGATAGACCGTGTCTAACTACGCTTCCCATTAAATTACGTCTAAAAGAGTTAGACAACATCTAACAATGCACACTCCTTAAACCACGTCTAAAGGAGTTAAATGACGTCCAAATAGACAATCTTCTTTAGATCTGTACCTGCACAATGACAGTTTCGCAGTTTACTCTTATTCATTTACTTGTGCATAACTAAGTTTTATTTTAATTAATCTGCACATCATCAAAATAATGCCAGCTCATGATTAGAACAATATTAATTTAAATCAACTTATTTCCTAAGTTCATTTTAATTGACTCAACAAGTCGCCGCTTCAGTTACTTAACAAGGAAATAAAAGAAAAGAAAATTAGGGGTCATAACTAAGGGTTATGTGTTTGGTTGAACATAAAAAAAAAGGTCATAACTATTATGCCCTATGTTTTTATCCCGAGCGATAGTCTCTACTAGAAAGTAGTTCGCCATATATTTATGAGTGTACGTTACACATTGCATTATGTGTTTAGAATTCTTTGGCTTGTGTATATCCTAACATGTGTTTAAACTAAAGAATTAACCATATTCCTTGCTTAAGATGACTCTAAGATTCAATTAGATTTAGACGAATGTTGATATAAAGCAATTTAGAATTCTCTAAGTTTTTAATATCATCTTTTAAGTCTAATTGGAGAATAACCATATTCTTAGTTCAAATGTAACTTTAAATTCTCGATAGATTTTCTCAAGACAAAAGACTATATAATGAAACATTAGAATGTTTCTTGGTCACACGTCAACATCAATGTGAATTCACTGATTTGTATGATGCTTGGAGTTTTCTTTCCAAGTTCGAATTATGAATCCTTATACCAAAAGGAGTTCAAGAATGTAGATAGATGTAGATTAAGGATTAAGAGGGGAATTGGAACCCAATTTATGTCACAACCGAAATCATGAATTTTCCTAAAAATAATGATATTTTTTAAATCATTGTCCATGAAAACAATATTTTTAAGAACACTTTCCACAAATTTGTAGACTCACTTTTGAAGTTGTAGAGATCAAGATATGAGCGTTTCAAATTACGTCGTTTTCAAAACATGTCCTAAAATTATGGAAAATAATAATTCTTGAAGAAATAATATTTTGAATCATCCATGAATTTTTGGAATTCTTAAAAAATGATATAGTGGATCCAATTAATAAAATAAGGTTGTTTGGTGTGAAAATGGTACAAAACTAACCATACTGACTTTTATTGCTAAAATTAGACATATATAAAATATGGAGGTCAGATTAGATGTGGAAAAATAGTTCAAGGGTTGAATTATTTTAGAGTTATTGAAAATAATCTGTAATTTGAAGTTTAAGGGATGTGAAAGGATCAGTGGCACCAATAGAGACAGAGGTCTAACTATTGATGACAACTCCGTGTAAAAACAGTTTGATAGAAATCCTGTTGGAGATTTATAACACTTTTTATTCTTCAAAAACTCTTGCAAACTCTTGAAGCGATTCAAGTGCGGAAACGTTTACTCAGTTTTGAAGCTAAGAACCAATGGAGGAAAAGATGACAGAATGTAAAAGACACATAGAGTTATTTTTGGATGTTCAGAGAAAAACTCTCCTATGTCACCCCTTCTTCCAACCACCGGAAGGATTCACTATACTCTTCTTTGAATTAAATACAGTTTATTAATCTAGCTAACTCTCTGTTGAACAAAACAACATTTGTTCAACTTACAACACACTGTTAATGACTATTAAATAGTCCAGTAACTTATCTCTCAATTCACGTAGTGATTTACAAAATACACTTGAGAATAAAATATCTAGAGAAAGTGTAAGTTGATTAGTTAAAGGGTTTATAACTTCTTCTTTAGGTAGGAGGAGAAAGGGATAAGAGAAGAAATCAGAGGCTTCAAAGGGCTCTAAGGGCATTATGATATTGATCTTCCTGATAATGTCAAAAAGGGGAATAATCGGCTTGCAATCAAGGGGGAATATCAGGAAAAAAGGACTATCAACTAAGGAGAGGAGGATAGGAGTTACCCATTTTAAGAAATTTTGCTTTGTGTCTGTTAATAGGAAAGTTTGATTTTATAAGAAATCTAACTCGCTGGAATTTTTGCTAATCTTCCTGTACTTCTAAAGGGAAGTTAGACGTGGTCTAAAGAGAAGGGCAGTTAGACGCGGTCTAACTCCTTTAGACTTGGTCTAAAGGGAAGAACAATTAGACACGGTCTAACTCCTTTAGATGTGGTCTAAAGGGAAGCGTAGTTAGACGTGGTCTAAAGTGAAGCGCAGTTGGATGTGGTCTAACTCCTTTAGACGTGGTCTAGAGGGAAGCGGAGTTAGACGCGGTCTAACTCTTTTAGACTTGGTCTAAATGGAAGCGTAGTTAGACGTCGTCTAACCTTCTTAGACGCGGTGTAAAGAGAAAGTCGGAAAGAAAAGAACCATCAAATATATTAGTCATAATTTTAACTAACATGCTCCCGGATGAAGTGGTGTTGGATTTCGATTTTCTTCGTTCGAGAGTGCAACACTGGGTTATATGTGATCGTTATGGCACTAGTGTTGTCGCAGAATATCGGTAACTCGTCCGCCTCAATGTCGTAGTCCCTCAGCTAATGTGTTAAGTTAAATGTATTAAGTATAAGTGTATAGATAAAAACTGAGTTGTGTTAATTTAACTTTGTGCATATTGAAAAAACCGAAAAGGAAAGTTGTCTAGTAGTTGATCAAATTCGGTATTTGATCAAACTTCAGTTTCCGCAAAGAGGCACATCCGGTATTTAATCAAGATCGATTTTCATATAAAAATCAATTTTATATTACATCGGTATTATGAAAAGAAGCGCTTCCAGTATTATATGGGATCAGTTTTATAAAGGAGTGCGTCCAGTATTTAATCGAGATCAGTTTTCATATCGATATCGGTTTTATATTACATTGGTATTATGCAAAGGAGCGCGTCTAGTATCATATGAGATTGGTTTTATACAGGAATGCGTCTAGTATTATATGAGATCGGTTTTATATAAATGTGCTACCAATTTTATATAACTTTAGTATTTTATCAAGACGCGTCCGATAGTTTATCCAAATCGGTTTTTAGATAAACTCCTTTGGTCTTATATCCACTTCGGTTTTATATAAAGGTGCGTCCGGTAGTTTGTGAGATTCCGGTTATTATATCAAATCGGTATTTTACAGAATCGTCCAGTAATTTATCTAGATCTGTTTCTGAATATGAACTTCTGGTTTATTCTTACCCTCGGTTCTATATTCAAGCCTTTCAGTATTCTACCAGTTCTGTATTATATCAAAACGTTTCCGGTGTCTTACTATTTCAGGACTATACAAGCGTTCCCGGTTCTTGATCAAATGTGGCATCTGATCAAGCATCATTTATGGACAGTCTGATATAGAAACAAAACCGGATCTAAAAGAATGTCACGTTCTAAGACAATTCAAATCCTCTAATTTTGTACGTTCCTCGTACACCACATCCTATTTAATGAATATTTGGCTTACTATCATCTAGTACAGAAAAAATCAAAGGAGGATCTTTTCTGATGTACTATTATGGAACTCAACCAATCAAATTAGGACTCGTGTCCTCTAAAGAAAATATGTCTGTTGCAGTTTGCCTATTTAAGAAGAAGAAAGATGACAATTCGCTTCACGACTCACACACGGTCTTCTCATCACTCTCTCAAACTCTCAATGTCCTAAAATCTTACAAGTTTACTAGAGTCTTAAAAGTTGTATTACATATTGTTCCTTATGTGTGAGTTTTAAGTAGTGTAAGCTGATAAAATTTATTTCCGGTCAATAGAGTGTGTGTTAAGAGTTCTAAAACAGGCAGTGTCTAAGTCTTGGTCTTCCAACTGGGTTTGTACAAGTGTTGTATTCAAACTAAATCTTATAGTGAATATCCTTCTCAAGGTTGAGAAGAAGGGGTGATGTAAGAGCTTTACTCCGAACATCCATAAAATCTCTTGTGTCGTGTGTTCCTTTCTTTCAATTACATTAATATGTTGCTTCATGTGAAAAAAAACAGTTCCTCGCTTGAACTCCATTCATGAGTTTTTGACTACTTGCAAAGAATAAAAAAGGATATTAAATTCTAATAGAGTTAATATCAAACCAAAGTATATAAGCGTTCAACATAGTCAGACCTCCGTCTCTATTGTTGTACACAATCCTAACATGTTGTTGAACCCACAAGAGTTGAGAGCAGCAACTACACGAAGCAAGGTATTCAGCCTCTGCTGTAGACGTAGATACAGACGTAAACTTCTTGCTTAACCAAGAAATCAGATGGTCACCAAGGAACTGGCACGTCCAACTAGTGCTCTTCCGATCAATCTGACAACCTGCATAATCTGTATTAGTATAGCTAATTAAATTGAGACTAAAAACTTTCGGATACTACAGTTCCATATTTTGAGTTCCCTTTAAATACTTCAAAATTTTCTTAGCAGCAATATAATGAGATTATTTAGGGTTAGCCTGAAATCTTTCACAAACGTCGACAACAAACATGATATCTAGCTGGTTAGCAGTTAGGTTGAGCAGAGAACCAATGATCCCTCTATAAGTAGTGATATTAATACTTTGGCCATCTTCATCCATGTCAATATTACTAGAGGAGCTTATTAGAGTAGTTGCAGTTGAGTAGTTTTCTATGCCAAACTTCTTTAGTAGATCCCTGGTTGATGAAAGTGTCATCTTCAAGTTGACAAACTTGAAGACTAAGAAAGAAATTCAATTCTTCTATCATACTCATCTCGAATTTTTCATGCATCAACTTAGAGAATTTCTCACATTATTTAGGGTTAGTTGACCAAAATATGATATCATCAACATATACTTGAACAAGCAGAATGTGAGAATCTTTAACAAACCTAAATAGAGTTTTGTCTACTGTGCCAACAAAAAAATCATGATCAAATAAGATCTTAGTTTAAGACCATATAAAGCTTTGTCAAGTTTAAAAACATGATTTGGCAAGGAGTGATCTTGAAAGCTAGGCGGTTGTTCAACATACACATCCTCATTTAAAATTCCATTTAAAAATTTACTTTTCACATCCATTTGAAAAACTTTAAAATTATTAAAAGAAGGCTAATTAGACGTAGTTAGACGTTGTAGTCTAACTCCTTTAGACTTGGTCTAAAAGGTAATGTAGTTAGATGTGGTAGTCTAACTCCTTTAGATTTGGTCTAAAAGGAAACATAGTTAGATGTGGTAGTCTAACTCCTTAAGACTTGGTCTAAAGGGATGCGTTGTTAGACGAAGACGTATAACTCCTTTAAACTTGGTCTAAAGGGATGCGTAGTTAGACGAGGACTTCTAACTCCTTTAGACTTGGTCTAAAGGGATGCGTAGTTAGACGAGAATGTCTAACACCTTTAGACGTAGTCTAAAGAGATGCGTAGTTAGACGAGTACGTCTAAATCCTTTAGACTTGGTCTAAAGGGATGCGTAGTTAGAAGAGGACGTCTAACACCTTTAGACTTGGACTAAAGGGATGCGTAGTTAGACGAGGATGTTTAACTCCTTTAGACTTGGTCTAAAGGGATGTGTAGTTAAACGAGGACGTCTAACTCATTTAGACTTGGTCTAAAGGGATGCGTAGATAGACGAGGACGTCTAACTCCTATAGACTTGGTCTAAAGGGATGCGTAGTTAGACGAGAACATATAAATCCTTTAAACTTGGTCTAACGGAGCACGTCTAATGCCTTGATTTAGCAGCCATCTGAAGAAAGCATATGTCTAACCACGATCAACTAGCTGTCTGCTACTTCTGCTCCACTCACTTTCGTGTAGTCTGACAAGCCAATTAATTATATCAAATGAATGAACGCCACGTACGCAAATATCCTTCCAACTATTTGTCTAGTACAAGACAACTTCAGAGGATATTCAACGTACTACCAGTTCGGTACGGCCACGATCCATTTGCTCAAAGTCTTCTGTATTCTAGTATTATGGGCGACCTTATAATGGATACTTGCCATGCGTCCATGAAGAAGATTAGACCGTTGGTGTCTCTTTACTACAAATAGATGCTCAATGACAACGGATGAATCATCGAATCTTACTGATCTTACTTGCTACTAACTTAAACATTTGCTTAGTAATTCACTCTTGCTCCTACTAATTTCTATCATTCCAGATCAAGAGAGAAAATCAATTACTATCTAGTTGTGAGAATTAGATAACTTATTTTTCCAGTTCATTTTATAAGAATTTTCTACTCTACTTCCGGTCAGTAGAGTGTTGCCCTATTGATCCTTAACCAGAGATATATGCATTTACAAATTAAAAGTAAATCCATTATCACACAATTGGATAATGATAATAAAGTTATAGCACAGGTTTTTAACAAGTAACACGTTGTTGATGGTGAGGTTACCATGGATAATCTTACCCTTACCCATGGTTTTACCCTTGTTATTATCACCAAAAGTTATCTTTGGCCCTAAGCATTTTGTCACTTCGGCTAGTAGCCGTCTATCTCCAGTCATTTGTTAGGAACAACCACTATCTAGATACCAGATGGATTCCTCCAAGTAACTGACCTTTTGTACCTATAAAAATATATATATTCACAACTTTTTAGTAGCCACATTCACTTGGGTCCTTGGTTAATCAGCCCCTTGGGAATCTATATTTGAGTTATTTTGATGGATTTCCCATGTTTTGTAGTCATCAGTACGTATGATTTTGGCTTAGCAAACGTCTTCCTACTAGCAGTTGTTCCATTAACCTTATAGGATGGTTTTTTTCTAAAACTCCTTGACTTCTTGTCAGGTTTTGGTTTGCCAGACTTGCTGGATGCTCCATTTCTAGGCTTCAACTAGTTTTCAATTGTCTTAACATAAGCTATCTAATCCTTTAAAGTTAAATCTTCACAGTTTGGATCAGTTCTTTTATCAGTTAAACTACTCCTGACAAAGCTTATTGGTTTAAACTTGTCTTTCACTGAGTTTAACTTTTTACAAGACTTCTCTGGGATGGCATTGTCAAATTCTAAACCAGATTTGCATCGGGAAGACCTCATCATACTTATTTCTTGTCTGACTGCATCTCTAAATCTCGTCCAGGAACTGACCACATAAGTCAAACGTTGGTTTTCAGAAAATAGTGCTTGAACCTTTTCTTTGAGTTTCTCATTCTCAGATGAGAGCTTAATGTTGGGTCAAATTATTTTGAATAAGTGTCAAAGTAGTTTGACTATTGGAATTTTGATGATGAATGTATAGTTAAAACTCAATCTATGCGTCTAATTGTTTTTTGGTGCAGGTGTATAAAAAAAATATTAGACTTAGTCTTAATGAGAGACTGATTTGGTATTAGATGCGCAGAGTTTGACGTGCAGTCTAACTAGCGGAGTTAGACGTGCAGTCTAACTAGCGGAGTTAGACGTGCAGTCTAACTAGCGGAGTTAGACGTGCAGTCTAACTAGCCGAGTTAGACGTGCAGTCTAACTAGCGGAGTTAGACGTGCTGTCTAACTAGCGGAGTTAGACGTGCAGTCTAACTAACGGAGTTAGACGTACAGTCTAACTAGTGAGAGTTAGACGTGCCGTCTAACTAATGAGAGTTAGACGTGTAGTCTAACTCTTTCAGATTAGTCTGAAGGGATGTAAAGTTAGACATGCAGTCTAAATAATGGAAGTTAGACGTGCAGTCTAACTCCTTCAGATTAGTCTGAAGTGAATTGTAATTAGACGTGAAGTCTAATCCCATTAGACCAAGTGGTCTAATGGATAATGCCATTAGACGGGGGCGTTTAATTTGATTAGACGAGGTCGTCTAAGTCAAATACATCTAATGCTAGGCTTAAGCAGTTGCTTGAAGATAGCACCCGTCTACCCACGATCAACTAGTTGTACGCTACTCCTGCTCCACTTTCCTGTGAAGATCAGTACGACAGCCAGTTGCAACCAATTGATTAATGTCACGTAAGCAAATATTCTTCCCACTACTAGTTTTTGCAGAAATATCCTTGAAGAATATTTGGCGCACTACCAGATTGGTACGGCCACGATCATAGTGCTCAAAGTCTGTTGCGTACTATGGAGGCATTCCAATGGAAGCTCGCCACATGGCATTATGAAGATTCGATCGTTGGTACTTGTTCCTATTTAAAGATCCTGAAGGACAACGGAAGAATCATCGATCTATCGATACTCAGATTATTCTATCTTAAACGGCCAACTGCTTTCTTGCTTTTACTGTGTGTTAATCAAGAGAGAGTTAGAATCAAAGCACTGTATTAGCTGAGTGATATTCTTCATATTGTAAGTTGAACAGAGCTTGTTCTGTTCAACAATGAGCTAGTAGTGCGACTATATTTGATTCGTTGAAAGTTTAGTGAATCTTTCTGGTGGTTGGAAGAAGGGGTGACGTAGGAGAGTTAACTCCGAACATCCATAAACAAACTGTGTTGTTTCTTTCTGTCATCTTTTCATTCTTGGTTCTTAGCTTCAAACTCAAGCAAACATTTCCGCACTTAAATAGTTCAAGAGTTTGTAAGTGGTTGCGCAAAATAGAAAGTGATTTAAATCCTTAACAGGATTTCTATTAAATCGTTTTTTCGAAGTCGTCATCAATAGCTAGACCCCCGTCTCTATCGATTACGCCGATCCTATCATTTAATAACTTTGTTTTCAAAATCTTTTGGTTCAGAAGTTTGAGATGAGAAGAGTTATTAGTTTTATATTTCAATCTCATTTCATTAAAAGAGTCTGACAGTTCTTGTACTCAATGACCATGTCATTAAGTGCAGCAGTTAATTCATCTCTTGTAAACTCCTCAAAGGAGAAGTCAAATACCTCAGATTCTTCCTCTTCCATGAAGAATATAAAATTTTCATCATCGATGTCGTTGGATGATGAATCATCTAAGTCTCAATGGGCCCACTTGGCCTCACTATCAGCAGCCATGAGAGCCTTCAGCTCTTTGTTGTTCTTCTTCTCATCTTTTCTCTTGTCATCACGCTTTGGCTTCCTGCATTACTCTTTCAAGTGTCCTAGTTTATCACACTTACAACACTTCAAGTTATCCTTATAGTTACTTTTATCATCATTTTTATTATTTGAAGAGCTTGAGTTAAGATTCCTCTTCTTCATGAATTTGCTGAATTTCTTCAGGAAGAGAGCCATGGCATCGCTGTTGATTTTCTCCGCAGTTGTAGAAGGTGGCTCCTCAACAAACACCCGCGCCTTAGTTGAGATGATAGATGTGGAATGCTCCTATTCGTTCTTAGAGTTTATCTCAAACTCCTAGTTCTTCAGATCGGCTATCAAATCATGGAGCTCCATCTTGTTGAGGTCTTTAAACTCCCTTATAGCCATCATCTTAATATCCCACTCTCTAGGCAAAGCACTCATGACTTTGATCGAAACCTTTTTGTTGCTGTAAGATTTGCCCAAAGTGGAGAGAGTAGTGATAATCTTACTGAATCTCTCATTAAATTTAGTCATCGTCTCTCTAAGACGCATCTTGATATTATCAAACTACTGTGTGCAACCATAAGTTAGTTTTCTCTGGTTTCCTCGTTGCCCTCATATAGTTGCTCTAATGGTTATTGGATAATTATACGTGTAGTTTAATTAATGAAAGTTAGACGTGTGTCTAACTCCTTCAGACAAGTCTGAGGTAGAACCGGAATTAGACGTGCAGTCTAACTCAGTGGAGTTAGACGTGCAGTCTAACTCAGTGGAGTTAGACGTGCAGTCTAACTCAGTGAAGTTAGACGTGCAGTCTAATTGTTATTGTAATTAGACATAAGTCTAATTCTATTAGACCAGACGGTCTAATAGACGTTATTATTAAAAGGAGATGTGTGATTTCATTAGACTGATTTTACAATCCGTCTAACTGAAATACGTCTAATGCTTAGTTTAAGCAGTATGCTTGAAGCTAGCATTTCTCCTACCCACGTGCTATAGCTGTACCCTACTCCTGCTTCACTTTCTAGTAAATATTAGAACAACATCTATATATAACCAACCAAGGAATGCCACGTAAGAGAATTTTCATCACATTACTTGTTTTGCAGGTACATTCCTGATGGAATATTCGGTGCACTACCAGTGATATACGGCCACGATCCTTGTACTCAGAACCTGCTATGTACAATGGAGGCTTTCCAATCGAAGAGTGCCACGTATCATTCTAAAAGATTCGACAGTTAGCCCCTGTTCAGTATTTAACAAATCTAAAGGACAACGGACAATCGGCCTTACGAATTTGCCTTAGACAACGAACAAGCAATCTGATTTTGCAGAAAGAGAAACTACTCAATCATCTTGCTTACTGAATTCATACTTTGAAGCTGCTTTTCTGATTGTACTGTGTGTGAATCAAGAGAGAGCTAGAATCAAAACACCTTTAGCTGAGTGGTATTCTTCATTTTATAATTGAACAGAAAGTGTTATGTTCAATAGTGAGATAAGTGTGTGTAAACTGTATTTGATTCGAATCATATTATAGTGAATCCTCCGGTGGTTGGAAGAAGGGGTGACGTAGGAGAGTTTCACCGAACATCCATAAACAAACTGCTGTGTTCTTTCATTTCTGTGATCTTTTCTTATTTCATCTTGTGCTTCAAACCCAAGTAAACAATTTCTCCTTGAATTTGTTTCAAGTGTTTACAAGAGTTTGCGTAGAATAGAAAACGAATTAAATCCCTAATAATATTTCTTTCAAACCGTTTTTCATAAGCCTTCATCCTTAGCCAGACCCCCGTCTCTATCGATAAAGCTGATCCTATCAATTGGTATTAAAGCCATGTTTCTATTCTCAAGCCTTTCCTGAAATATGTCGACCATATCCAAAGATGCCAGTGCTACAGCCATTCCAACCTTCTCTCCAGAACACTATATTGTTTGGAAGAAAAGAGTTTATGCTCATCTCTCTTCTCTTCATGATGACATGTGGAGCGTTGTCACAGAAGGTCCTATCAAGATTAATAAAGAGAAGGCTGACTAGACCGCTGATGAAAAGAGGCAGAACAACCTCAACAACATGGCTCTTGATGTTCTGTACAGATCTCTCGATGACAGTATGTTCAACTACATCATCGAATGCGATACTGCCAAAGAGGTCTGGGACATACTCACTCAACTGTGCGAGGGCAACGAAAAAACCAAAGAAAACAAGATCATGGTTGCCACTCAACAGTTCGACAGCTTCAAGATACGTCCTGGTGAAACAATGAACGATTTCGATACCAGATTCAGCAAGATTGTCTCCTCTCTGTCTATCCTAGGCAAGACCTATAGCAACCGGGAGCTTACTATCAAGGTCATGCATGCTCTTCCAAGAGAATGGGACATAAAGACTATGGCGATGAGAGAATCCAAAGATCTTAACAAGATCTCTCTCTTTGATCTCTTTGCTGACCTCAAGGCCTATGAGTTTGAGCTGAACTGTAGGATGGAAGAGGATCAACCCACGTCCGTTATCATTGCCAAGGCACTGGTGACTGCTGAAGAGCCACCAACCGCTCCGGACGTGAAGATGGCAGCTCAGCAGTTTAGCAGCGATGCCATGTCTCTCTTTGTGAAGAAGTTTGACGACTTCATGAAGAAGAGCAACTCTAACTCAAACTCTTCAAATTCTAATGATAATAGAAAATCTAAAGTTAATGTTACTTGTTTTAACTGTGGTATTAAAGGTCATTATGCATCGGAATACCGGAAACCAAAGCGTGAAGATGCCAACCATTATGGAAAAGAGTTGAAGGCTCTTATGGCAGGTGACAAGAAGACCAGAGGAAGCAACAGTGGCTCTTACTTTTCATCTAGTGAAAGTGATTAAGAAGAGGTGGCTTGCTTCATGGTAAGAGAAGATGAAGAAAGAACTCAGGAGACTGAGGTATTTGACTTCTCTTCCGAAAGGTTTTCAAGGGAACAACTGATAGCTGCACTAGATGACATGGTCATCAAGTACAGAAAGCTAGCATAATCCCTAAACGAAACTAAATCTTCATCAGATGTAAATAAATCAAATCTGTCTAAAGTTGAAGAGTCAAATGTTTTTGAAAAGAAGATTGAAGAGATCTATTCTGAGAATGAGATGCTCAAAGAACAGATTCAAATTCTTTCATCTGAAAACAAGAGATTAAATTATATAGTCAGTGCATGGACAAGATCTAGAGATGCTGTCAAACATCAGATCAGTATGTTGAAACCTTTTAGATCTAAATCCGGATTGGGATATGACAGCAATGAACCTAATCTATCCTGTAAAAAGTCAAATCCTTCAACTGACAAGTTTAAGCCTATAAACTTTGTCAAAGGAAGTATGACTGATATTGAATCTGATCCTATTCATGAAGAAGTTGATTTCAAAAATGAAATAGTTTATGTTCCGCCTACTGTTAGCTGGCTTAAGAATAAGCTAGAAGCAGCTAACAAGTATAGGAATCGAAAACCTGACTCTAAGTCAAGGAGTTTTAAAAGAAAGGATCAGTGGCTAACAGAAAGTCATCTGCTAAGTCAAAATCTTATGCATTAATCACAACACAAAATGTGAAGTCCATCAGAATAACTCAGATATGGATTCCTAAGGAACTAATTGATCGAGGACCCAATTAAGTATGGGTACCAAAATGTGTAAATAGTTTCTTTTGTAGGTGATGCAGGAGGATTGCAGGAAGGAAGCTAGAAGAGTACTCCTCTGAGTACACAGCCTGGAAGATCAACAATGGCATTTGTTAGAATAAATGTTTTTATTTGTTAAAAATATTTTTGGTCTTTGGACCACAAAATTTATTTACTACATTCTTATGTCCATATACATACTGAGAAGGAAAATTACTTTGGAAGTAAAGATACTCTCCAGACGAATATCCTTAATTGATCTAATTAGACAAGGGTGTCTAAAGTAACAGTGTGTACTTAGACGTATTTTTACTCAAAATCCATTCATCTAATTCTACATTTTGAGGTTTTATACCTACGCAATTAGACGGACACGTCTAATAGACGTTAGACGTTTTTACGTCACGAGCAAGAGCATGCTCACGTCTAATCAAACACACGTCTAACACGTGGTGTTTATGCGGAATTAGACGTACACATCTAATAGACATTAGACGAATTTTTATAACACGGAATTAGACGTATGCGTCTAATAGACTCATCCGTCTAATAGATGTTTTGTTATATGGATTTGTGGAGTAAGAAAAACGTCTAACTACATGCCGATTAGACTAATCAAGGACAACTGTCCCACGATTGAGAGTTATTTACTTTTCCCGCACAAAATATTAAACAGTCATCTCTTATTAACATGAAGACACGTGTCTCTCAAGTTTAGAGAAAATGACTGATATACCCTCATTTTTAATAATGACTTCTTGAAAAAGGACGTCTAACATTTATTAATGGGCCATACCCTTAAAAAGAGACAGTTATTCTATGTTTCCCTCTTTTGTCTATATAAATATATTAGTGAATGAGTTTGAAAGCTTTCAATCCCTCGAAATCCTTAAGAGCCCTAGCTCTCTTTGCATTTCTCTCACTAAATCTCTCTGAAATCTTGTGTCGTTTCATATTCCTTTGAATATGGTGAAGAAAATCACTCTGGGTCACTGTACTTTGAAGGTGTACTTTCCATCTGTATACACGTTCGATCAACCGGAGGTGGTGGAGATGTTCCAAACCTTAGAATATTCTGGGTTAAGAAAGTATCTAGGCGGACCGTTCATATTCTACGAAAACGAAGTTCGCGAGTTCTTCAAAACGACAACTATGGTGGGTGAATCCATCGTAGAAACCGTCAACGGAATGGAGTTCTCATTCGATGAAGCAGTTTATGCGGAGTTCTTTGAACTTCCAACAGAGGGGCACTTATTCGACCTGATCCTTTCTTCAGAAATCATGGAGGAGATGAATAGAACATTTTCTGTCGATGGTTCGATAATCCATGTAAATGGACTCAAGAAGGCGTTCAAACCGCATTTCATTCTACTGAACGACGTGGTGGCAAAGGCACTATAAGGGAAATCTGGATCTTTCCATCTCTATAGTCATGACCGTTTTGAATATATGTGTGCTATCTCTAAGGGAATCCAGGTAAACTGGGCTCATACCCTTTTCCAGAACTTGTGCTTTTCTATCTGTCAGACGAACAAGGAAAGTATAACGTTTGCGGCTCAACTGAATCATCTGTTGAAGCATTTGGGGGTTCCTGTTGGTGAACCTATGCAGATCAACTCTCCAAGAGTATATACTGCTCTTATAGTGGCTAACACACTGATGAGGTTGAAGAACAACCTTGAATCTGCATCTGGTGCTTGTAGTTACCAAACCGGTGGAAAGCCTTCTACCCGATCCAAGCCTTCTACTTCTGTTATGTCAATAGGGGAGAAGAGAACGAAAACAGTGAATGAGTCAGAGGCCAGTTCCTCTTGTTTGAAGAGTTCAAATAATAAGGACTCTGAATCTGTCGATTCAAGGTTGAGGCAAGGTCCAGGCGTACTAGCTACAACTCTAATGTCCTCTATATCTACTCCCTCAACCATTTTGAGGAAACCTTCGAGATCCTGTGTCTCAAAGGAGAAGAAGACGAAGGCGCCCCGCGCGTCTAAATCAGTAAATGTAAAGTCTTCCAAATCTTTGGCCGTTGTGCCTAAGTTTAATGTTCCCGTAGTGGAACAAGCTGAATCTGTATTTTCTCCCTTAAGGGAATGTACTGAAGGGCCTTCTGTTGAGTTAGCCGATCCAAATGATGAAACTGTTGACAGGATTGAGTCTCCTATTATTCAAACTAATCTTATAGCCGCCGGTGCTACAAAGTCATCTCAACTAGAACAAGGTGTTGTTCTTACCTTTGTGGCTGGTGAACCTACCGTTCTAGTTCCTAAAGATTCATTGGTAGCTGGGAAAGTGGTTCGTATGGAGCTTCCTGCTGAGCTCTGTAAGAAACCTCAATCTGCGTTTGAACTGATGCGTTCCAGAAGACAGAGAGGTAGAATCGTGATCAGTGAACCTAGACCTACTCCAAAACCCGTAGAGGTTGTTGGAAAAGGCAAGAAAATTGCAACTCAAGCTTCTGAAAAGGTATCGGAAGCAACAAGGATTGTTGACCTCATCTTAAAGCAAGTTAAAGTTATTACGGTTGAGAAACTAGAGATTTATGAATCTTGGTCCATGGAGAGACTGTCATCCAAGTATAATGAATCTTTGTCAAACTCTGCTATAACGAAAGAATGGAAGAAGCGAGTGGCAAACGAAAAGAATGTTCTGAAATGGGCAAGAACTTCAGAGGATGTTGAGGCTCTGAAGAGAAAAGATTTAGTGGAAGCTTGTCTATATGGAAAAACTGTTTTCCAAATATTCGAAGCCAAAAAGGCTAACTTCAATCCTGCTGAGAAAGGATCTGAAGTGGAAATGAAGGTTTTGAAGAAGCTAAACGATATCTTGGACAGTTATGTCTCTGTAGCTTCTCGACACATTCATGGCGCTGATTGCTCTAGCGTAGAACCTCTCAATGATGATGAAGCTATGGATATTCCAGATGCTGAGAATGATGCTGATGAGCTAGATGTTGCTCTCTTGATCGAATTCGGGAATCTTTCTGCCGAAGAGAGGCGCATTCTAGATCAACCTATTAAAGAGATTCCGAATGAAGAAGAAGAAGTGATTGTCCAAGAGCCTAAACAAGTTCTTGAGATAAATGAAGAAGAAGTTCTTATAGAAGATGTGATTAAGGAGGCTGTTCAAGCCCCTATTGAAGAAAATGAGATGATAATCCCTGTTGCGAGAACAGAGGTTGTTCAAGAGAAAGTGGCTGAGGTTACTCAGCCAGAAACTGTGAGATCTGAGGGGGAACCCCCCAAAGAAAAGAATGTTGAAGAAGGGAGTTCCTCATTCGAGGAGGAATAGGATCAACAAGCAACATTTATCATGCCTAGTCTATTTCCCGACACCATTGTGGGAAATGTTCATGAAAATATCAACATTTCTCTTCACTACACTGGAAATCTGTATGAGAGATTTCAGAGAGCTGAAGAAGAAATTGAAGAAGAAGAGCGAGATGAAGCTTCTAGGAAAGCCGAAATGAATCAACCGGAGCAATCCTTGTAGATTCACACTAACTTTGAGCCAATTCAGAGCATGGAAGCAGAGTCGGAAGAGATTTCATCACATGAAGAATCTTATGCTGGAGGAAACAAGATGTTAAAATCTATGAGGTCTATGCTCTCATCGATTCAAAAGACCATGACACAGGCCATGAACTCGAAGGAAGAAGAAAAAGAGGGCTTTAGCAAGATTATCAAGGTCCTTACTGAATTGGACAACACTTTGAAGAAGAACACATATGAGACTCATGTCGCAAATCTAAACTTCTCAAAGTTTGAAAAGCAACTCTTTAGCCATCAAACTGAATTACTGGACATTGAATGGCAATTCAATGATGAACGTCACAAGGAGACCTTAGAAGAATTTTGTCTAGTGAAGAATCAGATGGTGGAAATTCAGGGCTGTTTGAGTAGAAATGAAAATGAACGACAAAAGTTTGTTGACTCCATTGCAAGGAAGTTTCAAGCAAAGGAGGACACAAAGGCCAATGCAGAATGTGCTCAACCTCGACAAGCTCAAGGTGAGTCAAGTATAAGAAACGATGGTGTGTCAACCGGCACAAGATCCAGGCGAGCTTCAAGCACCGATGACAATCCTAGGCCAACCAAGAGAGGTGGAGGTTGAAGCGGTGGTGAGCGTGGAGGTCGAAGTGGTGGTGGCCGGAGTAGGCTATCCAATGTTGATCAAGGTGGACGTGCCAGTAGTGGTGAACGCGGTGGAAAATCAAGTGGAGGTAGTCGTGGTGGTCGCGACTATCCTCCTTATCTCAACATGCTTCCCGGTAAAGAAATGAGTCCAACCGATCCTCGAGTTAAAAGGGAAGAACAATGATCTCTTTTCTTCTACTTTATTTAACTCTATCAAACAATATTTGTTTGATGGTTTTTCGAATACTGGTTTTGGATGTATGATGTAAGTGAACAAGGGTTTTGTTTATTTATATGATGAATGCATGTTTTGGTATATGTATGCATGTTTCCAATTTCTTCATCAAAAAGAAGAAATTGTTGGGTCAAATTATTTTGACTAAGTGTTAAAATAATTTAACCACTGAGATTTTGATGATGAAATGAGTTTTGATGCAGATGTATCGAAACAATATTTCATAAGACATGGCTCTAATGAGGGTCATTAGACCGATTTTGGCATTCAATGCATAGAATTAGACGTACAGTCTAACTCATCGGAGTTAGACGTGTAGTCTAATGAATGCATAGAATTAGACGTACAGTCTAACTCATCGAAGTTAGACGTGTAGTCTAATAGACGTGTAATTAGACAGATGGTCTAATAGATACACGGAATTAGACGTAAGTCTAATGCATAGTATTAGACGTACAGTCTAACTCATCGGAGTTAGACGTGTAGTCTAATGAATGTATAGAATTAGACATACAGTCTAACTCATCGGAGTTAGACGTGTAGTCTAATGAATGTAAAGAATTAGACGTAAGTCTAATGAATACACGAATTAGACATAAGTCTAATGTGTTCAGAGTTAGACGTGTAGTCTAATAGACTTGTAATTAGACGGATGGTCCAATGGATATTCGGAATTAGACGTGTAGTCTAATTAATGACCGTATATTTTGAACTTCTAGCTAACTCTCTGTTGAACAGAACACCCTCTGTTCAACTTACAACACTAAGATGTCACATAGAAAGAACGGTGAATTAATTATAGAATGATCTCTAGAAAGAACAATGAATGAATTACATAAGGATCTCTGGACAATGTATACACAATGCTTTAGATAGAGAATATGACTTGATAGCAGTGAGCAAGTTCAACAAGCTAGGAAGAATGATTGAGAGATGGTAAGTTGGTAACTGATTCGTCAAGAATGAGCACGTTAACAAGTGATTCTTTTGGTTAGTGGTTAGTCTATTGTCCTTGGGATTCTATTTATACTTGAAGTGCACCAACGGTCGAAAATTCTTTAAAGACATGTGTCCTCCTTTTGTTGTACAACTGCCAATAGTACAAAGGTACATCAGACTAAGCATTAGGATTGTGGTCGTACCATAGAAGGTACAACACATATTGGGCATTTTGAATATTAGAGAACGTGGCAGTAGTTCATTCGTTGTTGGAGCTGAGTTGTCAAACTATTGAAAATGGTAACTGCAGATGAGCTGAGTGACGTAGTTAGACGCTCCTTCGGACGTCTGATCAAATTAGATAACGTCTGCTTAAGCTCCATCTTTAAACCACGTCTAAGAAATAGTTAGACGACGTATAATTGAGCTTGCTCTTTAGACCGCGTCTAAAGGAGTTGGACCGCCTCTAACTGCGCTTCCCTTTAGACCATGTATAAAGGAGTTAGACCGCGTCTAATTGCACTTGCTCTTTAGACCGCGTCTATGAAGGTTAGATGGAGTCTAACTACACTTCTCTTTAGACCACGTCTAAAGGAGTTAGACCGCGTCTAATTGTGTTTCCTTTTAGACCACGTCTAACTACGCTTCTCTTTAGATCACGTCTAAAAGAGTTAGACCACGTCTAACTGCACTTCCTTTTAGACCTCGTCTAAAGGAGTTAAAACGCGTCTAACTACACTTCCCTTTAGACCACGTCTAAAGGAGTTAGACCGCATCTAACTATGCTTCAATTTAGACCACGTCTAAAGGAGTTAGACCGTGTCTAACTACGCTTCCCTTTATATTACGTATAAAAGGGTTAGACAATGTCTAACAATGCACACTCATTAGGCAACGTCTAAAGGAGTTACACGACGTCCGAATAGGCAGTCTTCTTTAGATCTGTACCTGCACAACGAGAGTTTCACAGTTTAGTCTTATTCATTTACTTGTGCATAACTATGTTTTATTTTAATTAATCTGCACATTATCAAAATAATGCAAACTCATGATTAGAACAATGTTGATTTATTTCCTAAGTTCAATTTAATTGACTCAACAATTCGCCGCTTTAGTTACTTAACAAAGAAACAAAAGAAAAGAAAATCAGAGTGTTCATTGATTAAGAGTTATGTGTTTGGTTGCACATTAAAAAAAGGTCATAACTATTATGCCCTATGTTCTTAGCCCAAGCGATAGTCTCTACTTGAAAGTAGTTGGCCATATATTTATGAGTGTACGTGACACATTGCATTATGTGTTTAGAATTCTTTAGATTGTGTATATCCTAACATTTGTCTAAACTAAAGAATTAACCATATTCCTTGCTTAAGATGACTCTAAGCTTCAATTTGATTTAGACGAATGTTGAGATAAAGCAATTTAGAATTCTCTAAGTTTTTAATATCATATTTTAAGTCTAATTGGAGATTAACCATATTCTTAGTTCAAAGGTAACTTTAAATTCTCGATTGATTTTCTCTAAACAAAAGACTATATAATGAAACAATTGAATGTTTCTTGGGCACATGTCAACATCAATGTGAATTCATTGATTTGTATGTTTGCTTTCCGAGTTCGAATTATGAATCCTTATACCAAAAGGAGTTCAAGAATGTAAAAAATGTAGATTAAGGATTAAGAGGGGAATTAGAACCCCATTTATGTCACAACAAAAATTAAGAATTTTCCCAAAAATTATGATATTTTTTAAATCATTGTGCATGAAAACAATGTTTTAGGAACACTTTCCACTAAAATTATTTTTTCTCAAAAGTGTTAAGAAAATTTTGAAAATTTTCATGGACGTCAAAAATAAATTTGAAGACCCACTTTTGAAGTTCTAGAGATCAAGATATGAGCATTTCAAATTACGTCATTTTTAAAACGGGCCATAAAATTATAGAAAATAATAATTCTTGAAGAAATAATATTTTGAACCATCCATGAATTTTTGGAATTTTTCTAAAATGATATAGTGGCTCCAATTAATAAAATAAGGTTGTTTGGTGTGAAAATGGAACAAAATTAACCATAAGGAATTTTAAATTTTAAAAATTTGAATTTTATAGCTAAAATTGGACATATATAAAATATGTTGGTCAAATTAGATGTGGAAAAATAGTTCAAGGGTTGAATTATTTTAGAGTTATTGAAAATAATCTAAAATTGGAAGTTTAAGGTTGAAATTGCACATATGTAGAAAGTCTAAGATCCAATTTAATTCTTAATTAATAAATTAAATTTTAATTAGAGTTTCCAGACAAATATTAAAAAATTAGAACTTCGAGGGCCAAAATAAACATCCTTAAAAAGTTTAAAATTCCGAAAAAGACAAAGATAAAGAAATGAACTAAAACCATTCGTCGTCTTCTTCCTTGTCATCGTGTGTCTCTCCAAGTTTCGATGCAGCATAACCTTCTGCAGAGGTTTCTTACTTGACCTTGCCTACTTGGAAGTCACCCGAAACACTCGGAGAATAACATAAGGCATGTGGTGACGAAAAATAGAGGCGAACTCTCTTTTCCAATTTTGACTTCATGTTTCTGATGGAGGCTACATCTCACTTTTCTATGTCTTTAAGTAGAGGAGCTCATCATCTTTGGAACTCATAGACTCCATAATCATCGTCAATTAGAGAATCGGTTCATAAAAAAGGAAGAAAAGGAAACTTAGAGGAAGAATCCACTACGGTTCGAGATTCCGGTAAGTAGTTTCTGTTTGGGAATTTTGATAGGATCGGCTTTATCAATAGAGACGGGGGTCTGGCTAATGATGAAGGCTTATGAAAAACGGTTTGATAGAAATCATGTTAGGGATTAATAGCTCTTTCTATTCTACGCAAACTTGTGTAAGCACTTGAAACAGATTCAAGGCGAAATTGTTATTTGGGTTTGAAGCACGAGATGAAATATGAAAAGATGACAGAAAAGAAGAACACAACAGTTTGTTTATGAATGTTCGGAGAAACTCTGCTACGTCACCCCTTCTTCCAACCACCGGAAGGATTCACTATATGATGAGAATCAAATACAGTTTACACACACACTTAGCTCACTATTGAACAGAACACTTTATGTTCAATTACAAGAAGATGAAGAATATCACTCAGCTAATGGTGTTTTGATTCTAGCTCTCTCTCTCTCGATTCACACACAGTACAATCAGAAAGAAGCTTCTCAAAATAGATTCAGTAAGAAAGATGATTGAGTAGTCTCTCTCTGTAAAATCAAAATGCTTGTTCGTAAGATTGGTTTGAAAGATGATAAAGTCGCTACATCGTCCGTTGCTCTAAGATTGATTAAATACAGAGCAGGAGCTAACGGTCGAATCTTCAAGAATGATACGTGGTGCTCTTCAATTGGAAAGCCTCCATTGTACACAGCAGGACCTGAGCACAAGGATCGTGGTCGTACCAAACTGGGAGTGCGCCGAATATTCCATCACAGATGTACCTGCAAAACGGGTAATGTGAGGGAAATTCTCTTGCGTGACATTCCTTGATTGGATGCATATAGCTGTTGTACTAATCTTCACAGGAACGTGGAGCAGGAGTAGGGTACAGCTATAGCACGTGGGTAGGAGAAATGCTAGATTCAAGCGTACTACTTAAATAGAGCATCAGACGTATTTCAGTTAGACGGATTTGGAAAAATTAGTCTAATGAAATAAGTCAACTCCTTCTAATGAAAAACGTCTATTAGACCGCCTGGTCTAATATAATTAGACTCGCGTCTAATTTACATAACCATTAGACCGACACGTCTAACTCCGATGAGTTAGACTAACGCGTCTAATTCCAGTTCTACTTCAGACTAATCAGAAGGAGTTAGACTCACGTCTAACCTTCACTAATTAGACAATCCGTTTAATTATAATAACCATTTGACCGACACGTCTAACTCCACTGAGTTATATTGCCACGTCTAATTCTGCTTCTACCTCAGACTAATCTGAAGGAGTTAGACTCACATCTAACTTTGACTAATTAGACAACCCGTCTAATTATAATAACTATTATACCGACACGTCTAACTCCACTGAGTTAGACTGCCACGTCTAATTTTGGTTCTACTTCAGACTAATCTGAAGGAGTTAGACTCACGTCTAACTTTCACTAATTAGACAACCCGTCTAATTATTACATCTATTAGACATACACGTCTAACTCCACTGAGTTAGACTGTACGTCTAATTCTATTAGACTTGCGTCTAATTCCGCGTATTGATTAGACTACCCGTCTAATTCTTTACGTCTATTAGACTTACACGTCTAACTCCGATGAGTTAGACTGTACGTCTAATTCTATTAGACTCACGTCTAATTCCGTGTATTCATTAGACCATCCGTCTAATTCTTTACACATCTATTAGACTTACACGTCTAACTCCGATGAGTTAGACTGTACGTCTAATTCCGCGTATTCATTAGACTATCCGTCTAATTCTTTACGTCTATTAGACTTACACGTCTAACTTCGATGAGTTAGACTGTACGTATAATTCTATTAGACTCACGTCTAATTCCGCGTATTCATTAGACTACCCGTCTAATTCTTTACGTCTATTATACTTACACGTCTAACTCCGATGAGTTAGACTGTACGTCTAATTCTATTAGACTTGCGTCAAATTCCGTGTATTCATTAGACCATCCGTCTAATTCTTTACACATCTATTAGACTTACACGTCTAACTCTAATGAGTTAGACTGCATGTCTAATTCTATTAGACTCACGTCTAATTCCTTTAGACTCTCGTCTAATTCATGCGTCTATTAGACTGCCCGTCTAACTCCGATGAGTTAGACTGTGCGTCTAATTCCATTAGACCTGCGTTTAATTTTATGCGAATAAAAATCAATATCGGTATAATGGCCCTCATTAGATCCAAGTCTAATAACATGTTGTCTTAATACACATGTATCAAAACTCATAAATTATTTCATCATCAAAATATCAGTGGGTAAATTATTTCAACACTTAGTCAAAATAATTTGACCCAACAATTTCCCCCTTTTTGATGAAGAAATTGCCAACCTGCATACATATAACAAGACATGCATTCATCCAATAAATAAACAAACTGACAGCATGCAAGTAATCATTTCAAAAACATCCATGTTAATCACATATGAGTATTTTCAAAAGAAACACCCAAAACGTTGTTCAATGTAACCATGATAAGTTTACCAAAAACATAATGAAAACATTCAAAATAGATACAAAAAGACATTTAATCATTAGTCTTCTTCTTCTTCTTCCTGGTCATAACTTCTGGACGGGATAGACTTCAACCTAAGATGTCTCTAAGACTGAAGTTAGAGGGGAGTTGAAGTCTTCACTTTTTTGTTTCTTAGACTTGAGCGTTTCCACCCTTTGAATATATTCTACCACTTTCTGGTAGTTCAGGATCTTAGAAGGGAGTGGGAAACTCTTACCAGGTTCGTTCAGTCGATGACAAAGAAAAGTGCTGAGAGGACCGTCAAAGCCGAAGATCTTCTTTCTAGCTACAACCATTCTGACAAGATTCTCGAAGAGGAAGCTTGTCCAGTTCACCGGAACACCCCTGGTAATAGCCACCATTATCTGAAAGACCTTCGTACAATACTTGTAGGAGGTTTCTTTAAACAGAAGGGATTTAGAAATGATATCACTTAGAAGAGCATATTCAACCTTCAGTAGGTTTTTCTTTCCATGAATATCTACTTCAGGGGAATCGGAAAAGACTTTTATCATCGAAATCATGAGGTTAGGATGAGTGGTAGAGAAATCATCAATACCTTCTGTTGGGAGATGGAAAAACTCACCAAAAAATTCTTCTGTGAGCCATACCATCTGGACCATTACTGCACCAGCAATAACATTATCTTGATAGAAGCTAGCGGTTTGGAAGAATTCGTTGACAAGTTGTTCATGATAGGTTTCATGAGGGGTGAGGAATCTTCTCAGCCCTGAAGCTTTTAGAGAATCGAACATCCTTTGCATGCCCGGAGATTCAAGAGTGGAAACGGATTGAAAGTCCACTTGAATCGATTTTGGTCGGAAAGGCAACATTTTGATTTAAAGAACAAGGGTTTGAGAGACTTACAGGATTCTACTTCTAAAGAGAGAAAGAGGGATTTCAAGGATCTTCTATCTTTTAGAGTGAATGAACCTATTAATATCGAGGTTTTAATCATGAAGAAGAATGATAAGAAAAATTAAGTAGAGTTAATTTTTGGAACCGGCTAGAAAAACTAAACAGTTGTTAACTTTCATGTGCAGGTGCAGATCAAATCGTATGAACCGGCTGAACTTCATAAACCGGTTGCTGAAGCACTTCAAAGAAACCAGTTTCAAGTGATCAAGTCAAAGATCAGAGGAACCGGTTTCTACTCTCTCAAGTGACCGGCCAGCAAAGACAAAGTTCACATACCAGCCGGATCATATTGCACAAGAGACAAAACCGGAAACTTCAACTTACAAGAGTGACGTAACATGACGAAATAGACGTGTCTCGAAGGAACAAAAGAAGATCAGATCAAATCGGAAGCATGCGAGGAAAGCAATGATGCTTTACTGATCCGATGTTGACAACCGAAGGTGCATGCCTCACACGTGTTCAAATCTGAAAACCGATTACGTCATCCTACACTCAGAGTTGTCTGCATGATTGCCATGTGTTGAGGAAGGTGAAACGTGCAAGTAACCTCCCTGCACCGGCGTGATAATGATCAACCAATCTAGAGGAGAGAGAAGAAAACGACCGTTGGGATCTCATCTACTATAAAATGAAGATGAATCGACTTCATTAAGAACAGCGACAATTACGATTCACATCTTTCTAAGAAAAGCGATAAGTTACAAAGATTCTAGAGAGATAAACTTTTACGATCCAAAAACCGGTGTGTCATCAACCGGAAGCTTTCTGTGTCTTGTTGTATTGAGTTATTGTATTACATCAAAGAGTGAGTTGGTTTAACCGGCGAGTAGCGAGTTGGGCTCGACCGGCAGTGTTGTTGTAACTATAAAAGTTAGTGGAGATCCTTCTCATAACCTGAGAAGAAGGGGTGACGTAGGAGAGTTTGCTCCGAACATCCATAAAAAATCCTGTCTCGTGTCTTTTCTTTCGTTTCATTACTTACTCAATTAACCTAACCTCAAACCAAATTAATCGTACTCCGTAAACCGGTCCACTCATATCTCTAAAACCGACTCCTTCTAAAACATCATCTAAGTCGCATACGTTGCTTCAGACTAAAACAGACATTTCCGCCCTTGAACCCGGTTCAAGAGTCTGTGACAGTTTGTGTAGTGCTGAGAACGGTTATAGTCTCTAACCGGACTATCACTAAAGAGTGTTGTGTGTTGTAAGCGGCCACCCTTCTAGAAACCGGAAACAACCCGGTCCTCCAAGAGCGTCCCCGATCCTAACAAGTGGTATCAGAGCGAGGTTCTTAGCACTCAAGCAACCGAAGAAGATGGGAAGCATGACCCACAGTGACAAGCCACCAATGCTAAACAGCGAAGCATTTAACAGTTGGAAGAAACAGATGTATCTACATCTAATTACCCTAGATGATGAGATGAGCCAAGTACTGAAGGAGGGACCGATCAAGATCAACAAGGAGGCAGACCAATGGTCAAATGAAGATCGAAGACGGAGTAATCTGGACAACCATTGCATGAGGCACATCTACAAGGCTATAGATGATAACACCTTGAACAAAATATCAGACTATGATAGTGCAAAGGAAGCCTGGGAAACGATCATTCAGATTCATGAGGGAAACGAAAGAACAAAGGAGAACAAAATCTTGGTGGCTCCACAGAAATATGAAAATATCAGGATAAAACCGGGGGAAAACATGAAAGAATTCAGCAACCGGTTCACCAGTGTGGTCAACGAGCTTCAAACACTCGGAAAGAAGTATGACAACCGAGAAATAATCATCAAAGCCTTAAGATCTCTGCCAAGCACTTGGGATATCAAGACCATGGTGATGAGGGAATCAAGCACCCTCGGGCAGATGAAGTTGCATGATGTGTTCGAGGATCTAAAAGCCTACGAATTCGAGATTAAGTCTCGGATCGAAGATGAAGCGTCCACATCAACCGCAACCAGAGCTTTGGTTACATCGGTGGAACCGGCGGTCCAAGTATCAACCGTTCCGGCTCCAGTCAAAAGCGCTAATCAGATCAGTGAAGATGTGATGGCGATGCTAGCTCAAAATTTTGGGAGATTCATGAAGAAGAGCAAGCCACCATCTAACAACGATTTTAATTATAATTACGTAGACAAATCAAATAAACGATGTTATAACTGTGACGGTTTTGGACATTTCAGGTCAAAATGTAGAAAACCAAGGAGAGACGATAGAAAACCGGAAGAAACTATCAAGGGAACAACTATTAAGGCAACCGGTACCAGAGAAACAACTACCAAGGAAATAACTACCGGAGAAATGATAACCAACGAAACGACTACTGGAGAAACGATGATCAGCATACAGACGAAGGAAAGGAGATTCAGAAAGCACTCATTGCATCCGACGGTGGATGCGAGTGGGCGTACTCCGATAATGATGATAGTGAAGAAAAAGTGACATGTTTCATGGAAAACGACGAAGAGGTATTTGATTTCTCTTTTGACGAGTTTACCAAGGAAGATTTGATTTCTGCACTCAACGAAATGGTTGCTGAGTTCAGAAACATATCTGCGTACATACCGACTCCGGTACAATCTAAAACCGTACAATCAAATAATGTCTCTGTTAAAACATATGAAACCGAAATGTATGAACCGGATGAACTATTCTCCGATAATGAGAAGACAGTTCAACCAGTAACTGAAACCGATGAACGAGCGATGTACGTCACGGCTGCGTGGGAGAGATCACGTCAAGCCGTAAAACAAATGTGTAATTATAAAAGACATCCTAAGTGTAGGTTTGGTATCGGTTACGAACCAAATAAACAAAACGAATCAAAACAACCTAACGGGATGAAACTCACGAAACACAACCTTCCATTCATAAAATTTGTCAGGAGTTCAACAACCGAAAATAACTTAAAACCGGAAGAAAAACTTAAGTATGTAAGCCCTACTGAATCGGAAAACTGGCTTCATCCTGAGAGAAGGAAAGTCAACCGGAAACCAAATAAACCAAATAAAACTCGATATCAAAGAAACTCATCACAACATAAGGCATTCTTGAGCAACAGTCAAGAAGTTAAGTCAAATATTATAAAAACAGATACCGGGAAAGAGATCCGACTTATTCAAGTCTGGATCCCAAAGGGACTAATCAACCATGGACCCAACTGAATGTGGGTACCAAAATGGTGTAAATAATTCTCTGTTGCAGGTCAGGAGGAGCAATCGGCTAAAGAATTCGGAATGGTACCTGGACAGTGGATGCTCAAGACATATGACTGGAAACGAAGAGCTGCTAACTGACATCAAGTATGAAACCGGAGCAATCATAACATTCGGGGACAACTCGAAAGGTAAAACCGTGGGCAAGGGTAAGATTGTCCATGGTAATCTATCCATAAGTAATGTATTGCTGGTAGAAGAACTGCGTTTTAACTTGTTAAGTATAAGTCAAATGTGTGATGTGGGTTACAAAGTTGAATTTCATAAAAACGCATGCTTAGTTAAGAATCAGGAAAATGATATTCTTTTAACCGGTAACCGAATGGGAAATATTTACAAAGTTAATTGGAAAACTGATTTTGAAAAACCTGTGTGTATGATAGCCGGAAATGATCCAAACTGGCTTTGGCATAAACGGTTAAATCATTTGAATTTCAAAACAATCAACTTCATATGTTCCAAGGAACTAGTTCATGGTTTTCCAAATGTTAAGTTTTCAAAAGATAAAGTATGTGTTGCATGTCAAATGGGCAAACAAGTAAAGTCATCTTTCAAAAGTAAAGGAAACTATCAATCTGAACGATGCTTAGAACTTTTGCATATGGATTTGTTTGGTCCGGTTAAAGTAACCAGTTTAAGTGGCATGCATTATACTATGGTAGTTATCGATGATTATTCTAAATTTACTTGGGTAACTTTTCTAGCGTCTAAAAACCAAGCAACTCCAAACCTGATCAAACTGATTTTGAGAATACAAAATGAAAAATCTATTCGAGTAAACAAAATCAGAAGTGATAGAGGAACTGAGTTTATAAACAGCAATTTAACAACTTTTCTTGATGATTCCGGTATTAGACACGAGTTGTCTAGTGCCAGAACACCTCAACAAAACGGCCTGGCTGAGAGAAGAAACCGAACTCTCAAGGAAGCCGCAAGGTCAATGATAGCTGATTCGGGCATTGCTCAAAAGTTTTGGGCTGAAGCTATCAACACCGCATGCTACACATAAAACCGATCTTTAGTAACTAAACGTTTTTCCAAAACTCCTTTTGAAATTTACTATGATCAAATTCCAAGTATACGGCATTTTCGAATTTTTGGTAGCAAATGTTTTGCTCACAATAACGGCAAGAACTACTTGACCGCTTTTGATGCTAAATCCGATGAGGGAATAATGTTGGGATATTCAGCTATGAGTAAAGCCTACAGAATATACAATACTAGGACTTTAACAGTTGAAGAAACCGCACACGTTGTTTTCGATGAATCGGTTGAACGAAACACTGCATTACCCTTCGATCTTCACAACAGAATGGAAAATTTGAATATCTATTCTGATGATGAAGACGAGGTTCCGGTTTTTAGACGATTTGTCAAGGACCAAGCGGTTGATGCTGAAATTCAGCCTGATCAAGCTGCTTTACCGCAGAAAGTTGACTCTTCAGTTTCTACTGAAGAAATCGGTCGGTCTGACTCTGTTCAACCTACCGATCAGTCTAACCTTGATCAGCCAACCGAAAGCTTGATAGACACGTCTCGGATAAACCTCAGAGGAACAAAAATCATCCTCTTGAACTGTTAATAGGTAACATATCCTCACCCGTCCGATCTAGGCAACAGAATTTGGATCACTATGAAAACTCAGCTTTCATATCACAAATTGAGCCGAAAAAGGTGGATGAAGCATTGTCAGATCCCGATTGGATCCTAGCAATGCAAGAGGAATTAAACGAGTTTGAGAGGAATAAAGTCTGGTACCTAGTTCCTAAACCGAAAAACTAATCGGTTATAGGAACACGATGGGTATTCAAAAATAAACTCAATGAAGACGGTTTAATTACGAGGAACAAAGCCCGGTTAGTGGCTCAAGGCTATAAATAGGATGAAGGCATTGATTTTGAAGAATCATTTTCCCCTGTAGCTAGACTTGAGGCCATTAGAATATTTTTAGTATATGCAGCTTTTAAAAATTTCAAAGTTTTCAAATGAATGTTAAAAGTGCTTTTCTAAAAGGTAAAGTAAATGAAGAGGTATATGTTAATCAACCTCTAGGTTTCAAAAAATCCAGAACACCAAAATCACGTTTACCGGCTGAACAAAGCCCTTTATGGTTGAAACAAGCTCCAAGAGCTTGGTATGATACATTGACACAATTTCTATTTGATCACAAATTCACAATAGGTTCGGTAGACAAAACACTTTTCAAATTTGAAAGAAAGGAACAAATATTACTTGTTCAGATTTACATCGATGATATTATATTCGGATCAACCGATCCAAAATTATGTGATAAGTTTTCAAAAATGATGACTGACAAATTTCAAATGAGTATGATGGAGAATTGAGTTTCTTTCTAGGACTTCAGGTTAAACAGATTGAAGCCGGAACCTTCATAAGCCATCAAAGTATACAGCCGAACTGTTGAAGAAATTCGGAATGGATACATGAGCTGAAGCGGCTACGCTAATGAGTCCTTCCGTTAAACTGGACAAAGATGAGGATGGTCAAGCCGTTGACATCACAGCATATCGAGGAATGATCGGATCATTGTTATATCTAACAGCCAGCCGACCTAACATTCTGTTTGAGATTGGGGTATATGCGGAAGATTCCAAGCAAATCCAAAGCAATCACATTATACTGCGGCCAAAAGAATCTTAAAATATCTGAAGGGAACTCAAGAAGTGGGACTTTGGTATCCAAAAGACTCGAGTTTCAACCTTATAAGCTACTCAGATGTTGATTAC